>NW_027466084.1:4065000-4150000 GCF_046127955.1 Nelusetta ayraudi
GGGGGGGACCATGAAGGGAGAGAGAGAGAGAGCAAATATTTTATAAAGCCGTACCTCCTTTCAAGATGTTGGGTTGTGTGTCATATTCCCACTTGATCTTAGTTATGAGGTAGTAAACCTGGGACACATACCTGTTGAAAAAAAAAAAAAAAGGTGAGGAGGTTAAAGATGTATTTCATACATGTATTTTCACTTCTTAAAATGTTTTGTTTGACTGGCAGCAAACCACTGTGGATGAATGAGTTCTCTTCACATTAACTCTGGAATATCTCATGATCGAGTCCCTCTAGATCAGCATTACCCTCTCCTCCACCACCACAGTAAGGAATCACATAACACAAACCTCTCATTGAGTGAAACTCCTGTCAGTCTTCCGGCGTAACATTTGTAAAATTCAGAATATTATTACAGATCATCTCACCAAAATTGCATTGTTGTTGTTTTTTTGTGTGTTTTTATGGGCAGCTAGATCTTATCTATATTATTCATGGTCGTTGTGGTTGTGATTGTTGATGTCACGGTCTTGATTGTCTTAAATGCCCCTTGTATGTTGAACTGCACTACAAATTTCCCCTTGAGGGTCAATAAAGAATAAAGAACTGAACTCAACTGAAAAATTCATTCATTCATTCATCTTGTATCCCCGCTTATTCCTATTCAGGGTCACGGGGGTCTGCTGGAGCCTCTCCCAGCTGTCTTAGGGCGAAGGCAGGGTGACACCCTGGACAAGTCGCCAGTTCATCTCAGGGCCACATAGAGACAGACAACCATTCACACTCACATGCACACCTACGGACAATTTAGAGTGTTCAATTGACCTCACATGCATGTTTTTGGAGTGTGTGAGGAAGCCCGGAGAACCCGGAGAGAACCCACGCAGACACAGGGAGAACATGCGAACTCCACACAGCTTAGAGTTGGGTTGTGGCTGAAAGCAGCGATGGTCCTCGCCGTCCTTGGAGTTACGACAGCAGGATATTTATGTTTTTGATTCAGACTGGAGGACAGTGGGCTTCGCTGCTACCACCTGAAAGGATGTCAATTAATTTAATTTAATTCAATTAATCTCCCTGGTAATAAATTAGGTCAACCATTTTTTTTGTTGTTGATTTCAAACACACCACACACTGATTTCTGTTCCGTCCTTTGGGTTTGCAGTTTCACTCAGAAACCCGGGAGCCTTACACTGCCGAGGGGATGATCTCCGTGGTGTCCTCGTCCACCTCATCCTGAAGAGTCTGGAGGTCCTGCTCGGCGTTCCTCAGCGTCTCCAGTTCTCGCTGCAGGAATCTGAGACGGCATTAAGGGTGCCGACGCAGGAAAGCGGAGCCACATCAGAACGCTTACGTAAAACACATGCACTTATTTAAGTCGCAGCAGATGCGGCTAAAAGGATACTGCAGCTCTGAGTCCGTCATTTGGCTTTTGGCCATGCACTGCCTCAAATGTTCCTCCACGTCCTCCAGCTCACTCTGCCGTTGCTTCTTCTGCTCCTCCATGTCCAGCAGTCTCTGGCCTGCGCTCTCTTCAGCCTGGGCCACATCTGAGGATGCACAGCAGTTGAGACATGACCAGTAATCTATTACTAAGTAATCCACCACTGTAATTAACCTACTTTTTTTTTTTTTTTTTTTTAAAGTAACAGAGTAATGTAATTGGATTACTCTGG
Organism: Nelusetta ayraudi; assembly: GCF_046127955.1. Taxonomy (NCBI): domain Eukaryota; kingdom Metazoa; phylum Chordata; class Actinopteri; order Tetraodontiformes; family Monacanthidae; genus Nelusetta; species Nelusetta ayraudi. The sequence goes on from NW_027466084.1 coordinate 4,066,670, forward strand.
TAAAACTGTTAATTATATCATAATTACTTTATCAAGCAACGATTCCACTACTTTTCTGAAATATTTTGCAAGCTAAAAATGTCTTATTATCCACAAACTGTTTGAAATTTTGAAAAACAACAGAAAACAATGACGCATGCAACGTCATTGGTATGCAATGAAGCACCAAAACAAGCTTGCTGGTGGCAAAAGAAAACACAGCGAGTTCATTTGTAGCTGGAAATACAAACATTACTTTTAGTTCATCTCGTCTAAATCAGAGAATATTGTGGTTCGCTGTACGTTATGTGCAGGAAACAAGGCGTTCTCAACTGTCACTTTATCTTTTTTTTTAAACTAAAGTAATTGGTCATTGATTACTTATGAAACAAATTAGTGAAAGAAGTAATTAGATTATTTTTTTAAGGAGTAATCAGTAGTTGGATTACTTTTTATGAAGTAATCCTAACAACACTGGCCATGACAAAGGAGTGAGTTTGTAAAAATAAAATAAATAAATAAATAAATAAACTATCATTTCCACTCCAATAATCACTGTGCAGTTGACTTTTGTGTTGGTTACCAACCTTTCAAAATCTCCGTTAGGAACTTTTTTGTCTCCTTGTGTTTATCAAACAGAGCCTGCTGTTCTTGGGCGACGTGTCTCAGTCTGTCATTCTGGCTGCTGTTGATGAAGCACATCAGCGTCTCTCCAGCCTCCTCCAGGTCCTGGAACTTGTCAGCTTGAGACATTGTGTTGACTGCAGTACCTGCACGAGGTTGAGGGGTGATGGTGGAGCAAGTATAGTAGTACTTCACTAAGTGGGTGAAACACTAGTCTAAAACAGTCTGAACAGTGCCGACGTTTCAATCTCGCGTTAGAAATGATGAGGAGCAAGAATCGTAAAAACTCAATGGACGTCACGTCACACGCCACGATGTGAGAACAAATTAATATTGATAACGGCCGGGCGCTACTTTCACAACAAGGGCGCTTCCGCTGACACCCCGGTGGCTAAATACTGTGCGTTACCGTCGCTGTTGGGAGTTAGCTAGCTTTGTTTACAACGATCGGTTTAAGCTTCGAACTTTTTAGACCGTGCGCGCCAGGCTAAAAAAGACATAGCGCGTAAGCTCAAATATTGTGTTGGAATTGTGTACCTTATTGTTGTTTCTGAGCAAATTCTTAGGAAATCGAGTAGCCAGTACCTTTTCGAATCCTTCCCGAATTCAAATTCCGGCTCTGAGCCCGCCTCGAGTCAACGCGTCACGTCTGTTTTTGCAACGGAGTTCAGCAAAGACCTGCCCCAACACTTGTTCTTGATTGGCCAATACTCAGGCAACAGTTACCTCTGATTGGCCACTATGGTGTGCCATCCGGCAATCATATTTCTAACCCAATCGGAAGCCAAGTAGGGGGTGGGGTCTTCGTTGAACTCTGTTGGAGAAAAAAAAGAAAAAAAGAAAAAGATCGCCGCTCAACTTCCATCTTCTTCGCCCAATTAAAAGAGTAAAGCGTGTATTCTGCCATCTATCGTACCGGGGTAAAAGAGTCAGACAACATTTTTGGAATAACTGCGTACAGTAGAGCGCATGCTACTCTATAGTGTTTTTTAATGGATGGTTAGATGTATAGATACAACAGGAATGGCTGTATCTGTTGTATCTATATTTCTATCCATCTATTATAGCTTTTTATTTTTCTGATACCATATAATTTAGCCTGAATATATTTGTAGCTCAGGGGTAGGAAGGACAAGATAAGTTTGGACTGCTTCCTACCCCCTTCCGAACATGACAAACATGGTTCTTTCGTTATTTGCTTGGCTTTGTTTTTTATTTTCTGTTTATTTTGTCTTTTTGTCTTTTTTACTGTTTGAAATAAATAAATATGTAGAAATGTTGTTGCTTTTACCATCTTTTAATTAATACAGCCTGTATTGTCTCATTTCCCTTTTTAAAAACACACCTGCGCTATATTTTCATCATTTATGTACAATGACACACAAACCTTGAACCAACTTCCACTTTATTGTCATTGGTTTAAACCTTGCTGGCGTTGATGGCTTACACAGCTACCCAATCATCCAATGGTGATTAAACAGCATTTAAAACAAAATGTAAAAAAAAAAAACTTGACAAATTGTGGCGACCATTTCGCCACTGTAAAAATTCTATATATTTTTTTTGAAAAATCTTTTTTTTTTTCATTTAAAGTTACACATTGCACCAATTAGTTTTTTTTCTGCTTCTCCTCCTTCTTCTGGGCCTTGCGTCTCTCCCGGCCCAGCTGTCTGAAGAACAGTCTCTTGGGGTTCAGACCGTATGCCTTCAGTCTGTTTCTACTGAACTCGCGGCCTCCGATCGTCACCCCTGTGGTGAGGCGTCCGCCGTGAGCCTTGTGCTTCTTCTTGGGCCATTTTGCTGCGGCTGTCCTGTTCAGTTGAGATTTGCCAGCTGTGTGTCTCTCCTCAGCCGCTCTCTCCTCAGCCGCTCTCTCCTTGGGAACAAGGATCTCGTCCTCTTCTGCTGATGCTGCTTCGCCGCCAGCTGCGCTCAGAGCCTGTGCCACAGCCTCTACGCTTGTGTCGGCGATGGAGTCAGCAGCATCATCATCACCATCACTACCATCATCGTCGTCGTCGTCGTTCCTAGCCTTCTTCAGGCGGTCCCTTCCCTTCTTCCCCACCTTGGTCTTTGCCTCCACAGTTTCTTCGCCTTCCCTGTAGATGCAGCAGACGCAGGTGTCACATACGATTAACTCGTCACAGTTGATCAGGTGTCCAGTTTCATTTTGCACACGCTTCATACTCACTCCAAATACACCGAGCTGAGAATTTTCCTCTTCTTCATCCCATTTTGAGACTTGATTTTATAGTTCTTTAAATCAATGTGCTCCTCTTTGTCAGACCTGAGGCAACAAAGAGTGGCGGGACACAGTAAGGCATCGTGAAGCAGAGGAGTTCGGAGAGAGAGAGAGAGAGAGAAGTCCGCGGCCGAGCCCATACCTGAACATGCACGTCTTCTTCAAAGAGCTCCACTGGTTCAGCTCCTTATCGTCCGCTTTTAAGATCTGGGGGGGGGAGGGAGAAAAAAAAAAACAATCGGCTCATTCAAATACGTGCGCTGCACCGCATTCAGAGCTGCTCATCCGTGAGCTGAGTCATCTGCTCAGAGAGAAGATTACATTGACATCAATCCCTGGTCAGAGCTCCCCCTACAGGAGGAGCAATACCAGATCAGTCAGCGTCACTCATCACAGCAGCTCTGGAAACCAGGATCCACTGATCCCCTTCCTGTTTGTTAAAATCACATTGCAAGGCCCCATTTAGGAACATTACCCAAACACAGTCCTGTCGCAGCAGATTTTAATGTATATTTTTATTGAATTATTATTTAGGTTTTTTTTTTATCTGTTGGATTTGTTTTACCTTTGTAAAGTGCCCTTTAGTGTTGAGAAAGGTGCTTATAAATTAAATGTATTATTATTATTATTATTATTATCATCATCATTATTATTACAACTCCATATCTCAGGGAGGTAAGAACGAGGATTCAGGATAGACTTTGTCACCTGCATCAGAAAGTTTACATGGAGATTTACGGTAAACATGACCACGACTGAAATAAGTGTTGAGACAACGGCTCCTAATACTAAGACAGACGGTGGAAGCCGCAAAGTTGCGACAGTGTGAGGCAGAGCAAAGCTCCTGCAGGTCTTTCACCTTGAGATCCATTGAGAACTTGATTCACGTTTTAGACAAAACAAAACAAAAAAAACAAACCTTCATCAGGTTACTAAAGATAACCTGGGCAACAATTGCTTTTGTAAAGGATGGCAGCTTCGTTGCCATAAAGCCAATGTTCGAAATGAGGTCAAAGTGTAGATTAAACCCGACTGTCAAAGGTTTGAAGAGCTCACAAACTGCAGTCGAAAACCGAATAGCTGAAACCGCGTCAACTACGTGCGCGCCGCTCACCTCGTCTGTGGTCAAGCCAAAGTCGTTGGGAAGAACCTGTCTGTAGCGGAACCTGCACGGCTGGTCGTCGATGATGTCCTCATAGTCCAGCTTGTAGTACTCGTCCAGGTACTGCTCAAAGCTCTTCTCCTCTGAACACAAACAGACGGCAGACAGACGTTGAACGCAACGCGTCACTGCGCAGTGGAGGGAAAGAGGAGGCGCTCGCTGCGACACTCACGGGGGTCAAACACTGGCTTGCTTTTGGTGATGACCTCAGCAAAGTGAGACTTTTTCCTCTTTTTCCCCATTTGTGGCATGTCGGCTTTCTTCATCTTCTTCCTCTCCTTTTTACTCTTCTTGGAGGAAGACGGTTGGCTCGGGTCGTAATCGGCGTCCATCTATTTTAATGGAATGAGACTTTGTCAGCTAATTTTATCCCCCCCAAAAAAACCAAAAGGTTTCAAGCAGAGAAAAGGACCTTAAAAAATCCAGCATGCTTTTAGTAAAAGAGTTGACTCACGATAAAGTCTTCATCTTCACAGTGGAGCCCAGATTCATCATATGCGCCTCCATGTTCTTCTCCTCCTTCATCATCATAGTCTTCAGGATTCTCACCCGTCCACGTGTCCCAGTTCCAGTGCTCTGCGGCAAACAACCAGATTGTGAATACTCAATACGGCAATATTCACCGATCTAAATCAACTAGTATTTATAAATCTGAAACAGAAAACATGACAGGCCATCGCATCATTGTCTCATGGTTACTCAGCCTACTGCCTCAAAACCAACACGTTTGCTTCTCTGCGTCATGCAAATGATTTAGCTGAGAGCCCAGGGCGAAGCTGAATAGGTGAGAAAATAATGTGGAAAATATTTGTTACTTGAGTTTGTCGAGGAACTCATTCCAGTCCTGTCAATTTGGCCCAATCGCAATTCAGAACTTGTCCCGAGCCTTCCTTCCAATACACATCTTCAGGCGCCACAAAGAATTTTAATTTCAAAGAGTCAAAGCTACATTTATCGAAGTTGGTCGACCTACATGCAATAATAGCACGCTGTTATTTAAAAAACATTATTTTCATTGAAAACAGCAACGGAAATACCAACAAAAAAAAAAAAAAAGAAAAAAAAAAGAGGTTTGGGGCTCACGCTCCCAACTGAGAACTGGGGTTTGGGAAAAGTCATTGAACTTACCCTCAGCTTCATCCAACTCATCATCAAAGTGAGGCTTCTCCTCTTCGTCTTTTCCATAATATTCATCCCCAAAGAATTTCTGCAAAGTAGAAAAGCATTAAATCAAGCTCTAAACAGCAAACTGTGACAAGCCAGTGTTCTCTGTGGCCACATGGCTGCAGGAGCTTAATGAGCCAAACTAAGAACACCTGGTCTAATTGGACATATGACACAAATGTATGACACCTGTGAACAAGGTGGTTAAATATAAGATATATGAAGACAAAGACATCAACACATGGAAAAGCAAAAACAAATAAAAATAATATTTTCATTTATTTTGAATTAAGTAGTGCAATTCTCTTTTTTGCTATTCGTAAAAAAGAGACCGTGCAGCCTATAGTACATTGACAAGTGACAACTGACACTTTTATATGCAAGGCCAATACAAAACAAAAAGCAATTTGTCACAATGAGCTTTTAACTGGAAAGTGTGTGTGTGTGTGTGTGTGTGTGTGCTCGTCATCCCCTCCTTTTTTCCCCAATATCCAAATGAGAAAAAAAAACTTTCACCTCTCATGTGGTTGGCAATCAGGTAAAAGCTCTTCTTTTTTTTCACGCTAAACAGTAGAACTGTGTGGTCTAACACTGAACTGTAAAAGACTAAATGAACCAAATGTTCTTGTAAACTAAGTTTTAATAATTCAACCTCTTGCAATAAAAAGGAAAGGCTGCAATAACGCGCAATTTCCACTTGAAGTGAACTGGTCACGTGACCTGCGTACGTCACGTCCAGCGACGCGTAAATGCGGAAAAAAAAAAAAAATAGTTATTCCATGAGACTTTTGCGATATACCTGCACCTCCCTCCACATTGATACGTCTGAAGAAGCCCCTCATGAGAGCATAAAAACCTTTTAGCCATACTTTTACTAGGTTTTTCGCAATTCAGGCGTTTCCATGAGCATTTTGTTATCGCGATATTTAGGTTTTGCGCAATTGTCAGGGTCATGGAAAGGCAGCTGCTGCAACACCAACCTGCATGAGCTGATCGTGCTGCTGTGGATTGAACTCTCCCTCCAGGTCGGTCTGGCTGAAGGCCAGCTGCTCGTTGCCCGTCAGCTCCTGAAGCTTCTTCAACTTCTCCATGATCTCGTTGCGCTTCAGATTCTTCAGCTGCTTGAGCTGCTCCCGCTTTTGCTCTTTCTCCTAAAAATGTTGTTGAAACGCAGGGGAGGAGGAAGAGGAGCTGTGAATTCGTTCCCTCAGAATGTAAAGTTGAGACCAACGGTGACAAACCCTTCACTGCAGATGCGCTGCAATGACGAACCTGTCCAGGATTTCGTAGGCAAGTGACTTTTTTGACGGTGAATTCCGACCCACCTTTTGCTTCCGCTCCTTCACCTCCTCTCGTTTGCGTTTCCTGCGCTCGTCTTTGGAGCGGACCGAGGTGGCGATGTTGCGCGGATACGTCTTGACCTGCTGGGAGTCGGGCTCCTCGAAGCGGAAGTTGTAGCTCCTCTCAAAGTCTTCCTGCCGTTCCAAGAAGTTTTCCCCTTCCGATTCGGAGTCGTCCACCTCGTCCTCCACCACCTCGTCGTACGTCGGGATCCTGCGCGGGCCGAAGAACATCCACAGGAACCCCCCCGTCACCACGAAGGACTCGCATGCAGCTAAAAGCTAAAAACAGAATCGACAGCCGTGGAGGAAACGAGGTACCGTTCGTCATCTTGGTCCTCCTCCAGGTAGCCCTTGTTCAAGACGTAGTCCCTCAGAAAACACTCCTTTTCGTCCAGCTCCGGATCATTCCAGTAGTCCCTTAAGTATTTCTGCGGAAATAGAAATTATTCTTCATTCTAAATGTCATTCATAAATTTACAATTTTTTTGATTTAGTTATTATCAAACCGGTTCCATGTGCACAAATCCATATTTTTTGATCAGTAACTCACCATGTCTTTCACCTCCTCTGGCCCCTCCAGCTCCGCCTGGCCTTTCAGCCACTCCACATAGTCTGCCTCTTCTTTATCCTAGGAGCAACATGCAAAAGTTACTCCACAGTCGCAACGCCTGTAGGAGGCGCAACAACCGGCTTCTCACTTTCTCCTCTTGTGTTTTGATCCTCCTCGTGAGCAGCTGGGCCTTTCCAGCACCGCCTTCTCCGCCATCGGCGTCGTCCTCCTCCTCCTCCTCCTCCTCGTCGCTGTCCTGGACGAACTTATGGAAGCTAAAAAAAAAATAAAAATAAAAGAAGACAATGTGGATGTGCACGATTAGCTTTCGAGAAAAAAACATTCCCTGGCACGTTCAGGAAGTGGGAAGTTTACCTTTCCTTCAGTGCTTTCTGCTCCTGAATGTAGCTGGGAGAGGCAGCTCTCTGGAAGAAACAGGGCGCAGATTAATGAGATCGCTGCCACTGAAGGTGGGGACAATGCTACCTGGAAGCTAGAGCTACCTCCATCCTCTTGGCAACCTCCTCATCGTCACTGTCATCCTCTTCATATTTGCTACAAAACAAACAGGTTGTGAATTCAGTCAAGGTCCTTGTGTATTCCTACTAACATATATAAAACATTCTTATAGTTTAATGTTAAAAAATATTCTCAAGCATTATCATTATTACCACAGTCGACACTGTAGGATGAATTTATTAAATAAATTCCAACTAGTCAGAAGGCATATACGACCAAAAGTGTCAAAGCTCAATGTCAGTCAAATATTAGAGCTTCCAGCAACCACACTTCCTCAACTGTAAGTTAATAACAACAAGATTGTGCCAGTCCTTTTATACATAAGTGCAAGTCAGCAGGCACAAAAAAACATACATAGTATAGTGAGCAGGGATGCACTGATACCATGTTTTTTACAGAACCAGTGGAGGACGAGTACTTGCGTTTCGGTACTCACCGATAGCGATACTGCGTACTGAATACTTGATAAGGCTATTGCACATTGTGCAATTACTTCCATTTTTTTCCCTCACAGATGTTCTGTTATTTGAACAACATCCCCAAGCATGTTTTTCTAGAACAGATTTCACTGCTGTACAAACCCACATTTAACAAAATCAACATGTGCACACATATACAACTGCTATCGGTGTCGCAGTCTCAGTACGTACTTTACAAGGAGAGTACTCAACCGGTATTGGTATCTGTGCGTCCCTAACAGTGTTGTTGGGATTACTCCATCACAGTAATCCAACTATTGATTACTAATTACTCCTTTAAAATGAATCTAATTGGAATGGAATGAACTTTATTAAAGTGCAAATTTCGCAATTCCAAATATTGCCGTCTTGTTTCCTGCAATAACGTACAACGGCCCACAATATTCTTGGATTGAGACGACGATGTTTGTATTTCCAGCTATCAAACGCAATCGCTGTTTTCCTCTTTTGCCGCCGCCATGCTTGTTTTGGCTTGCGTCGCATATCAATGACGCTGCATGCACGGCCGCATCTCCACTCTGCGACATTGTTGTTTTTGGTTGTTTTTCGAAATTTCAGAAAAATAAATTTCTAAATTTCTGAAACGTTTGCTTGCAAAAGATTTCGGAAAAGTAATGGAATCGTTACTTGATGAAGTAATTATGACATATCACTATCAGTTTTGCCACACTGATCCCGTTACATTACTCCGTTACTCAAAAAAGTAGTTTAATGTACAGTAGTGGATTACTCAGTAATAGATTACTCGCCAACACTGGGGAATCCCTAATAATAAGTGTGAGAAACACTGGCTGCTGCTGCTGCTGCTGCTGCTGCTGCCATCAGTAGGAGGAGGTTGAGCGTCACTTACCCTCCCCTTTCCAGAATGACTTTACGTTCGTAGTCCTTGAGGTACATGGGCTTCACAGCGGTCTTGGAGGTCGAGGGCTTCTCCTCTCCGTCCACTTCTGAAGGAAGACATTTATAAAAAAAAAATAAATAAAAAAAAAAACGAGGTAAGAAACTGGGCGTTTCCAGTCACTGGGACGGCAACAACCAAACACACTGAACTCTGGCACCTTCTGCGTAGAACGTGGCATCCGTTTGGTAGATTTTAGGGTCCTTCTTCTTCAGCAGAGACAGGGTTCGATAAAAGTCCCTTTCCAAAGAAGGGTCCAGTTCCTGTAAGAGAATGGCAGGGGTCGTTATACACGGCTTCTCCCTGCTGACACAGTGAACAGGAGGAATGAGGGAGCACGCTGCACGCTGACCACTTCACTGTCATCGGAGCTCGACTCGGACGATTCGGACCCGCTGTCATTGGCTCGGTCTCCGTATCGGTCCTTGACTGAACAACGACACAGAACGAAAAACATTACACTCGTGGGGGAAAAAAAAAAAAAATCAAAAACCAAACAAATACAAAAACAACAACAATCGTCATAACAACTTAAAGCCAACAGGTCTCCTCTCCCACGTTGGACTTGGACTTAGCCACAGTTTGCTAGCAGCTAGCGTCACTTACGCCTCTGTAGCTCCTCTTTCTGTCGGTATCTGTCATACTTCTGAGCGAAGCGAGGGTTGATTTTTAGTTGCGAATCGTTCGACATCGTTTCTCGGGAGAGCGGCAGCCTAATATTGTGTTAAACTTCAACACAGGCTACTGAGGGGAACAACACACATTCTTACTGCGTGCGCATGTAAGAAGCTGGCAACGTAATTTCCGGTTAACTGTTAAAAAAAAAAAAAAATGTGTGGGGAAATGTCCCCTAGGGGGAGCCCTAACACAATTTCTTCTGCTTATACCGTTGATCGTTCAGACACCCGCAGTGTCAAATAAAAAATTCTTAGTAAAATTATAGCAAAATACATTCAATAGGTAATAGATGCGTAAAAACTAGAAAATTCTTATGGCATGCAAAGAAGGAAAAAAAGTATATGTATATATTTATACATTTATAAATATATACATATACTTTGAGCGTCACTTTGCATTTGTCCTTTCATTTGGGTCACTACTAAAAAAATCATGTATATGATTTTTTTTTTTTTTTAGTAGTGACCCAAGTGAAAGGACAAATGCAAACAATTTCTTCATAGTTTTTTTTCTTTGTGTGGTTGTTAAAGGGGAATAGAACTTCACAACAATCCACACAATCCTTTTTCTTTGTCTACACTTTAGATGAGTTATAGGCAGTTGGATGGACTTCTTGGGAGTTTGAACATGTTTAAGTATGATCCAATCATAAACATCAATCCAATCAGTCGGCACGTCACATGAAAATGTTATGATTTTTCTCTAATCCCTGTCTAATCCCTGTTACAAGATAGGTAGTTATCTCATACACCCAACCGTTGCAGCTTGGACGACATCCTCAGTGATGAACCCAGGGGCGTGGGGGGTTTCGGGTCTCAGATTATCGTACATCCTCACCTGGGCGGCCCAACCAGGGCCAATCGGTCCCCGATTTGTGTCCGAACAGCGCTACACTGGATCTATACTATACTATATATACTAAACTATGCTATACTATACTGAACAGCCACCTAGAGGCTTTTTCTGCGGCCTCACTGATGGTTCTGGTGGCTATTCTCTGCTGCAACCCTCTGATCTCAAGGAGCTTGAGTGCTCGGTGCAGGGATTGCCCCGGGAAAAATCCCTGCACCTGCCCACCTCCAACGGCTCACACCCGGCCCTCCAGCCACTCTCCAGCCTCTACCAGCTCCAGGTAAAATGTCTATTTTGCTATATAAAATGGGAGGCAATCTAGCCTCATAGCAATATTGATGCTGAGCAGCAAAATCACTTTCATGTTTGTAAAATCCAGCGGACGTAAGGAGGAAATTGGAGGTGTTGGCTAAGGCGGAGCGGAGATGATCATGAGGCTGAGGTGGGTGTGGATCAAACAAAGAGGAATTGGTAACAGAGAAGTAAACAAGAGTTCTGCAAGGTAGCCGGCTTAGAAACGCTGCCACACTGTTTTGGCTGTAAAAAAAAAAAAAAAAAAAATCATTGACTGTCTGTCGTTGTGCACGTCACAGTGACAGTGATGTGGTGTGAGTGTGAGTGGACTGAGCACCAGGGTTGAAATCAAGTCAAATATTATGGTACTTATGGTGAGTAATGCAACAATCTTCCTGTCTGACCGAAGGTCAGTGGTTCAGGGACTGAGCACCTGTTTGTTTGTGTAGAGTCACGTGACCTGCAGCTATACCTTCATGTTTTGGGAAATGGTAGGCCTTGAACTTGGAAAAAAAAAAAAAAGACCAGTCTATACTGTAAAATACAGGCCAACTAGTTGCAGTCTGTAAAAGTATGCCATCGTTCTTGTGTAAAGTGTGATTTTCTTTTCACTTCTATGTTGTAGGACATCGAAGCCTCGGTTCTGGAAGTGTTGATAAATAAAGCTGAGTCACACAATTAACAGAGATCTGTTGTAAGTGGTATACACATAATAATCTTACCTTAGTGGTATGTGAATATAGTGTATCCAGTTACTCAGTTCCACACTGAGTGTAATTTAGTCTAATTGTTTCCTTTGTAGGGCAATGAAAGCAGTACTTAAAATATGAAGAAACACACACGGCTAACAAAATGGAAATGTTGCCTGCTTTTTCATTTTTCTCTGACTCTGAGGCCAAGTGAGGTGGTGCCGTTATAGAGAGATAGAGAGATAGAGAGATAGATGAGAAATTCACATTTACAGCAGCTTGACAAGGGAACTAGTGTAATAAAATAAAAGACATGCAAAGAAGTAAACTATAGTATAACAGAGGTTAAGAGCAAAGTATACAATAAAAAGTGAGACAAAAATAACACAAAAAGAAAACAAAATCTGAAGCTGTTTCATATTGAAGTTTCAGTAACTTCAGCTGCCTTTATTCCAATATCCTGTGAAGGTGACCGCAATCCAACCTGTGTGAGACAACCAACCTCTGCGTTTACATTATTGATTAATGAGGCCGATGGATTCGTAGGGGTGGGATGGGCAGAAGGGGGCTTTTGGGGATTTTGTGTAGTCTACGCGAACCCAAAATGCACTGTGTGGCAGCAACAGGATGAATGAGTCGACAGTGATCCAGGCTGACAGGCGGCAGAGTAGTCAAAGTGTCAAATATTCGAATGGTCCCCCCAGAGGAGCTCCTGCCGCCGCCAAAATACTTTGTTTACTTGCACCGATTAAACCCATGTTTGTTTTTTTTACAGATCCCATGATATATTTTTTTCCTCCTGTGAGGTGGCTCACCAAAACACGCCATCCATCTGCTGCTGCTCCGGGCTCCTCTGTCACATTTTAGAACCCACTGTGGCCCCACCAGCCAACGAGTCGGCCCACCCCATTAACAGCGCGTAATGAAAATTAAGAAGGAATTTATGAAAGGCATTTCTGTCATAGCAGACTGTCCACACGTGAAGCTGCCAACCTGAACTTGCAGTCACCCCAACACAAAGCAGCCAAGAGATTGGACCATTCAGCGGTCCAGTTACAAACACTGAGGGGAAAATCTCTCTGAATTAAGACTGAAAGAGTACGTCCACGTCACGTATTCACAGCAATGCTTCTTCTTTCCTCTCTGCGATCCCACAAGTTTGATCGTTTCTCGGAAACGCTCCATATTTTTCTGGGGGGGGGGGGGTTTGGCCCACAGTGACGGCTGAACTTTCTAGGAAAGCGGTTGTTTTTCCAAGGAGCAGTTACAAAGGCTGAGCCAACCCCCTGCCTTGAAAAAGTGTGTGTGTGTGTGTGTGTGTGTGTGTGTGTGTGTGGGAGGTGGGGTGTGCTGGGGGGGGGGGGGTTCAAAAAAATCCTTCTCCGCGTTTTCTGCCATGTCTGCATACCATAGCTGAGGGATGTAAACAGTGGAGCTGTAGATGTCTTCCATCTGCCAAGCTGCCTGGAGAAGCTTTTCAGCCACAAATGGATGAAAAAGTGACTGTAAATGGAGGGAATTGTAATATTATTATTATTATTATCATATCAGTTCTTTAAGCAGAGAACTTCCTCAAAAGGAAATTTCGTTATGTGCACATAATGACAAATAAACGCATTTTAGCCTTGAACCTTGAACCTCACACTCTTTCCAATCTTGATACGCTTTTACAATCCTGCTCCAAGTCATCGGACAATGATTAAAAAAAAAACGCACAAAAAATGAACCTTCTACCGACTCAACCAGTGCAGGAATGAATGCATACTGTACTTGGCAATTTTGCTTAGGTTATCTTTGACTTAGTGGTGCGAAAGGTTTGTGTGACAAAAAATAATAGTGAAAAAACATTTAAAACTTGTTGATACATTGCTCAACATGTACTCGTGCTTTTAGTTGGTCATTAGCCAGCGCAATGAAATACATTTTTCGATAACTTAAATACAGTCTTCTATTTTAGAAACACTAGTCTGTCTTGATTTCTTTCATTGATCTGAGTTTTTTTTTTTTTTTTTTACTGTCATAACTGGAACTTGTGTATCCAGTTCATCTCTAATGCATTTGTGATGTGTATCACTTCATTCCAGTCTGTAACTGGACGTGTCAAAGCAAGACAGAAGTCGTCATTTCAAAATAAATAGAGGCATTTATTAACATACAGCAAATGTTTCCAGTCTACAAAGTCTAAAACGCCTACATCATCATTATCATCATCATCATCATCATCATCCATCAACAATATTTACATTTATGAACATGACATTTACACACCGGAACACAACTTTTCACCCACAAAAATACAAAAATTATTTATTTTTTTTTGTTTATATATACTGTATATATACACACACAGCCTTATGAGCACTACCTCCCTCCAGTCACATTGTATCCCAGTGACTTGCAGCTTCATGTAGTTTGGTGTTGCACTGCCACATCCTTCCACCTACTGACTGTACAATAGCTTGGACGTGAACAGAGCAGGTCATTAAAAAAATAAAAAAAATAAAGGCACACATTTTGCCAGCGACACTATAAGGCAAGCTGAGAGAAACACGTGCGCCATAGTTTTGTTTCGAATCCAAACTGGCCCGCGGCTCTGGTCCACGCACGTGCAGCTACAAGATGAGAGCCCGCCCCCCCCCTCCCACCCTCCTCGGTCACGTGCTCTCATCAAAGTTTTTCGGGCCCCCCCGAAGAATGCAACGCACTCCCCCAATCGCCCCCCCGCCTCGTGCTAGTAAAGATTTAAGGACGGCTTTCCAAGAGCCCGACCACAAATCAAGAGAATGCGAACCAGACAGCAGCTGATGGCTGCTGCGCGGAAACCACGTGGCAGCACGCGAAGAAGAAAGGAGAGAGGGGGCGGGGGAGGGGCATCGCAGCGTAACGTATAAATTAAGGCATTGAAGGCAGCGTGCAATGCATATTCCTTTTTTGAGGCTGTCTGTCTGTCTTCAGGTCCTTCTAGACCAGTGGTTCTCGACTGGTGCTGGAGTCTCAGGACCGACATCACCTTTTTCCGTCAAGTCGCAAAGGCCGAGATTTTAATTCCACAAAAATGAAAATGCTAGCCCCACTTTCTATCGTGTCCAGTCAATAAATTGTTGACATTATTGAACTGAATTGTGTGTCCTCCAAAATAAATGTCCTACATTTTCTCTTTAACATATATATATATATATATATATATATATGTATATATATTTTAGAATCCCCTTTTTCTTTTTAAATTTTAAAAAAGTGAAACTTCCCATGAAGCCGCGACTCAATCAAAACAGTTACATGACCCACTTTTGGGTTGCGACCCACTTTTGGGTTGCGAGCCACCAGTTGAGAAACGCCGTTCTAGATGATGTTTTCATTCCAGGTCTGAGGCAACACAAAGTGAGTGAGTGACGCTAACTTCAACTCTTGTTCCCATTAAGTCAACAACAATGTTCCCCGAAAGTCTGACAGTTGTTTTTTTCTCCTTGTGCATATCAATTGTTAATTATCTCTCGTGCCCACGAGGTATCATGTGGAACATAATCTAGTCACTTTTTTTTTTCTTTTTTTTTTTGCAGAACTACGAGTTCCTTATGCTTCCAGCGAAGCTAAAAGGATCATGAGGTCTTGAATGTGGATAAAATTACTTTACGACGAACAATTAAAAAAATACTTTACATCATCATTGAAATAGTTGCATTATAAAACCATAATTCACAATAAAAACACGTTCTCCTGATTTGCAGTGCAGCATAATATTGGAACCTGATTTGATGGTCTGCTGTAAATTACGTGAAACTGCTAACTAACGAACATAAAACCTTGAAAAGCTCATTGTAAAGTTCATTTTCCCTGCTTTTTGTCCTTCTCTGAGGTGGGTTCCACCGTGTCTCATCCTGGCAGTGACTGTCACATCTTTGTGCTTTTTGAGGTCAGGATTCAAAGAGGACGTCGCTGGTTGTCCATCATATAGGCCAGTTCCCCAGTACCAATGAGCTCTCAGTACTCAGTGAAGGCTGGATTGTCGGCCTCTTCATCCAAACTGACAATTTGTCTCTGATGAAGTTTAAAAAAAAAAAAAAAAAACATTTATGGGATTATTGCTGCAACAAGACGGATGTTTACATAAAAAGATGAAAAAGATTTGGCCAGTTTGAGTCTTAGACTGGTTAAAGAAACGATCGGTCATACATTCACAAGTACCAGTGCGACTAATGAAACCAAACCAAATCTCACCTTTGGGTAGGCGTAACCATCCGGGCTCTGGCTCCTCCAGATGTGCACCTGGTCCTCAGTTGTTTTCTGGTAGACGGGGTTGTCAAAGTGTATGGTGTTTGTGTTCTTTAGCCTGTAGTTCCTCCACAGCAGCAAGCCAGCAAACACCAGCAGACAGACCAGGACTGCATGGGGGAGGAGACCGAGCGAGAGTCGCACACTTTCAAACAAGATGTTCAAAGGCTGTTGCTGCAAAAAAAAATAAATAATAATAATACAGACTTACCCAGAGGCAAGACAATTAGCAGGGCTAATGGAGTGGTGCTAGTTTCAGGGGTGGCTGTAACAAAACCACGTTGCAAATCTGGAGTAAAGGGGAGAAAGAAGTTAATGATATACGAAACCGACGTGCAATTTCAACATTGTGTGCAGCCGTGCAGCTGGGGGCTGCGTGCCCACCCGACGGCCGCAGCTTTTGCACGTCACGGTACCTCTGACCTTCAACTGCAAAGGGGAAAAAAAACTATCCAGTCAGCAGCAATATTCACTAAACATTGTATGTTTGTGGACCAGAGCGGTAAGTTCTCGTCCCAAGCGTGCTAGGAAAACAGCAGAAATATTTGACAAATAATCACGGGAGAAAAATGCTTCTTCTGTCAACATCTTTATGAGAACGTGTCGAAAGGATGTGACTGCTAATCGTAGTCAGTGACCCAGATGTTCCACAGTGGTTGATTGTTACCTGGAGAGGTGAACGGAGGTTGCGTGGTGGTCTGCGGAGCTGTTGGCTCGGTGGTCCGTGTTGGCCTTGTGGTCTGGGGTCTGGCCGAGGTGGTCCTCACAGGGGACGGGCTGGTGGGGGGCACTGACTCGGCCACCGGGCTGGTTCTGACGACGGCCACTGTGGTGGTGGTCGGGGTGGTGGTGGTCACCAGGGGTTGAGTGCTAGCCGTGCTAGCTAGCGGCTGGTGAGTGGTGGGAGTAGTAGCGGGAACCGAAGGCTGGAAAGAAGCTGCAGGAGTTGCCACGGCTGTTTAAAGATTGAAAGATTAAAGTCAAAACCTTCCAAATTGTTTGTGCATTTGCAAAATAGTTAAAAGTTCAATTTCTTTATTTTAATTTTAAAGTTTATGCCAATTCAGAGTTCCGATAACATAAACTTGAGAAATCTGTTCCCTTTTTAACTATTCTTGAACTCTTTCTACAGGTCATAAACACACAACGAAGTTCAATAACCACTAGAGACTGAAAGTCGAGGTTGTCCTGAAAAAAGTGGGCTGAAACACTCACTCACTGCACAGTTCTTGACAATTCGACAGCCCTAAAAGATAAAGTATGTCCAGGCGGTCTATGTATTAGTCTTAATTAACCCCACTCGGGTCATAAGAGGGTAAAATAAGTTGGGAGGGGAAAAAGGTAGGTAGGCAACATGCTGCATTGTGGTATTATATAATAAATACTATTAAACAATCTACACACCGGGTACACACGTCCTCATGTCCGCGGAAAGCATCATGTTGTCTGGACAGACGCAGGTGAATTTGGGAGGATGTTGCCCGACTTGAGGGGCTGCCAGGCACATGAACTGACAGCTGGATATCTGGCACCAGTCTCTCCCTGTTGGGATGGGAAAAATAAATAAAGAAGAATAAAAACAAGTTAAACTATGACTTCATCGGCCCATGAATGTGATTTAAAGCCGCGTCATTTCTCAACTGGTGGGTCGCGACCCAAAATATATATAATAATATATGTTAATATTATATTTTATATTTGCTCATATGATGATTATAACTGGATGACGATCCAGTGGGATCAAAGGGACAAACCTGTTTAAATAAAGGTTATAATAATAATAATAATAATAAGGACGGCATTCTGTATTGTTGCACTATTTTTCTGTTTTTGTGAAATAAATTTGAGTGCCGTGGAATAAATTCTAGCCGCGACTTCATGATCCAGCCACTGGTTTAAAGCCCGTATGAGCTTTGAACACAGAACATGTTCATGCTTTGTGCATTCAAACTGGTGGGCAACATGTAGTTAAGACAGCTGGGGATGACGACCCCCAAGTGTTTTAAGAGCCTCAAAAAAGCATGGCTCTCAATTTCAGAGTACGTCCTTGTCAAACTTTTCTGATACTATATATTTGGACATATTTGGATATATTTGACTACGTCATGGAACTGGAGTGACTGAGATCAATGCTAGTTTCTTTGCCAGATCTTTGCCAGTTGTTGTCATGTGTAAAAAAGGCAATGTACTGAAATGTTAATCTTTAATACATTTGATGTAATTGCGATCGGAGTGTCTAAAGTAGTAAAACTCTTTACGCAATCACGTTCATTATAAATAAATCTATAGATTGAAAAAAAATAGGCATGTTAAGCGCACACACAGGCTAACCCAAATGCTATAACAAAAATTGCCTTAAACAGCATATGCAGTTTAATTGGGCAGACTGTAGGACATAGGTGTCATGGATATTATTTTGATTTCATTGGTTTATTATTTTATATTTAAATGTATGATTAGCCTGTGGGAAAATGTTACTGTTGAAATTTGAATCAGTGCCAGTTCAAGAAGGCATTTGAGTTTTACTTACATTTTACTTATTTTGATGAGCTTTTTTTTATTTTGAAATTCAATTTTGCACGCGTGCAATATCAAGTTATTCATTGTATAGTATGAAGCTTTTGCTTGTTCCATATTCAGTGTTCAAGTGAAACTTGTTTGGGGTCCATGTACAAGGGTTTACTGTTTATATCTGGAGGAAGATTTCTTTTTCTCAATAAATATCAATGTTTGGCCGGCAACTTTGCCCAAGTTTGGGATTTTGGCCCCACTGTGTATTTGAGTGATGCACCCCTGCTGCAGGAGGTGGAGCGTGTCATCCAGCAACAGGATGGTCGGCAGTTCAAACCCTGCCCCTTTCCCGTCTCCGTTGTCGTTGTTGAGGAGGACGCTCTACTGTAAAAATGCCTCGTGCGGACGCGAGTGAACGCTCAGTCGTGGTTTGCGATCGGTTCCACTGTGGCCGTTACGCCGCCGTTGCAACGCTCACCAGCTGGTTGCTTGAGGTTATGAAAGAGAATGATGTCCTCTGGCGATTGCAGGTGCTCCGCCACTGGGGTGATGTCGCCACCCGTCAGCCTGTTTGCGCTGAGGATGGCGTTGTTGCTGACGTCCGTCCAGAACACCCTCTCCTGCGTGCACAGAAATGACCACGTCTGAGCGTCGCAATGACTGGTGCTACAGCAGAAGACCTCTTTTTACACGCTTAAAGGTCCAGTGTGTAAAATCTGGCTTGATTTATGATTTTTACACTTGTAAAAGCTCAACATACTGCCCATAGATCGCAGTACAATAAAAGAAATGTGGGTTTTCCTACCCTTACAACGGTTCTCATATATAAACGTAACACAAAAAGGAAGGAAATTTGTGTTTGGTAGATTATTTCTTTGTTGTAACAGTGCTTCTTGAAAATAAATCTTATATTTCTCACCACCATTTATTTTTCAGGAAGCTTGGTATTGAATGAAGCTCGCCTAACAGTGGCCAAAATACAAAATACGCTGTCAGGCAGGCTATAGACAGACAAAAAAAAAAAAAAAAAAATTACTTAAAGATTTTCTCACTGGACATTTAAGAAGACAACAACAACATACATGTATGTATGTATGTATGTATACAAATATATATGTATATAGCCCTTTGAGACGTTTTTGGATGTGATTTAGCGCTGTATAAATAAAAGGAAAAAAAAGTTATATATATATATGTGTAGCTAGAGAGAGAGAGAGACTCCCACCCATCCCTGTATTTCGCACACAGTTTACCTACCTCAAACACAGTGAGTCCCAGCGGGTGAGCGAGCCTGTGTTCGTCAATGATGACTGTGTGTCGTCCACCGCCTTGCACGTCCACACTGGAGAGAGTGTGCAGCTTGGAGTCGACCCAGTAAAGCCGCTGGTTCAGCAGGTCTGGGCGGTGGAAATGGAGAAATAGAGAGAGGGTCAACAGGGTGACACCGGTGAGACACACATCGTCCCCATGAATGGATTGCAACATGGAGTTTACCCAGCGTGATCCCATTGGGCCAGACGATGTTGTCAGTGACCAGGCTGCTGCGGTCTCCTCCGTTCAGACCTGCTCTCTCGATCTTCGCAGGGTTCCCCCAGTCAGTCCAGTAAATAAAGCTGGGCAGGAAAAAAATACATATATGTTCAACAAGTTGGAATTTAAAGTGATGATGACAACCTTTTAGAATATGTGTGGATGGATGCAGAGCTTATTGGAGCAACTTGACCCCGAGTTTTCCCCTTCACGTGGCTTTAAATAATAAGAATGTCGATAACAAACAAACCAACCATGAGCTGTGATGAGTTTTAGTTTTTAGTCTAGTTTATAAGGTTTATTTTGAACATATAAGAAAATACATCAATTATATATGAAATTCCAAAGAGCAAAAACAGACAAAAACAAAAACCTTTGGAGAGGTGTGGAAAGAAGTATTAGGTTATTATTTTTATTCCATGCACAAAGTGTGTAATTCCACTTTATCGACAAATCTACACAAAAATATGTTAAAATGCTATGCAAATATTGTAATTTCTATGTAAAAAAAAAATTAATTGATTAATTGCCGCAAAGTTCTGCGCAACAACTGAAGTATGACAGATTGACTGAACAGTGACAAATCTGCAGTGTTTAAACATTATTATGCATTTAAGGTTGATCTGATTATCACTTTGATTATCACACTGATTATCGTGATTATCACTATTATTTTCACATTATCACCACTACGATCGCTATAAAAATGATTTCATTTACTCTTAAAATTGACACCCATGCAGACTTGCATGCATTTGTTCATAGTTCCACAATTCCCAAACACTACTACTTTCATTTTTATCAAGTATAGGGATAATTTATTTCTATCAGTTTTTCAGTTCAGTATCGATCTCTTCAATCAAGGTTTGGAAATCACTACCAGTACAAAAAAAAACCCAATACTGCTACCATCAGCTAAAAAAACAACTTTATATTTTTGTGTATTAACAGAACGGTATACTTTGTGTGGATGGACTAAATGTTTAACAAAAAACAAAACAAAACATTTTTATCTGAGCCAATTTTTCTTGGTCTTCAGAATATACCTATTCTACTGTAACGTTTGGACTTTCTTTCTGTGTTGACCCTCTAATATTTCATTAGATATAGTTTTGATTGAAGTCCGGTAAGTCGAGGTTTGTAGACCAGATGAAAGTTAAGAGTTCCTACTTCCATTTCAAAAGCACACAGGAAGTGAAGGCATCTTTAGCGTGGACAGTATTTTCTATCCAATGATTTTCAGAACTGAATCGAATTTGACTGTCGACTACTGATACAACATTGACTGAGCTGTTGGACGTACTTGTGCTGGGGGTCAACCACGATGGCTCTCGGTTTCAACAGGCCTCGGCGAAAGAGAGTTTTGCGGCGGGTTCCGTTGGCGGTCGCCACTGAGATGGTGCTGCGGATGCTGTCCGTCCAGTACAGGTTGCCATGGACCCAGTCGTAGGCAATGCCTTCGGGAGCGTCGATCTCGAAATCCATAACTGTGCTGTGGTGACTTGAATCTTCAGCCATGTCCAAGGGAGCTCTTTTGAGAGTAAACATTGAGCATCAGGCAGCGAAAAACAGAATCATTGACAATATATATATATATATATATATGTTTCTTCTAACTTACTTGTAGATCTTCCTTTGGGAGATATCAGACCAGTAGATCTCTTGAGTGGCCATGTTCATGTCGAGAGCCACCACGTTCTTCAGGCGGGGGATGACCCTGGTGTACTCACTCCTGTCCAGGGTCATCTTTCTGACTTCGTGGCGGTTGGTGAAGAAAAGATATGCTACCGTACCTGCAGAAAATGTGAGTGACCGTTATCATTGGTGGTACCAATTTGCTATACACAACTCTTATTATGTCCAATTTTTAAGACATCTTGTGAATAACATGGAAACAGCAGGTGTATTCCATATAGTAAATTATGCCGGTCTGATCTACCGATGCTCTCACCTCGACAAATTGAAAAAGACAGAGTTAAAGGCGCAGCTTTAATAATTTGTTGGGTTGAAATCATATCAACTGCATTTTTACTGGAATGGAAGAAAACATTTTTGGAAAATGTGCGTATGTTTCTCTTAAAAGAGCAGAATCAAGTCCAGTTTATGTGAATTTGGCACAAAGAAATCTTTCGGGGGCATTGAATGACAGATGACCCGAATAGCACAATGTGTGCCTATCATGTCCGAACATCAAACCAATGGCCAAGTTATGCAACTAGAACTGGCAAGAGCACACAGACGGAGTTGATATTCACCAATGGCCTTGCAGGCTTTGGTCGCCGGGTCAACTTGGTAACCCTCCTCGCACTCGCATTTGTAACTGCCGACCTGGTTGATGCAGATCTGGCTGCATGTGTCTGGGTTGGCGCACTCGTCGATATCTGTTACATGGGGGAGGAACAAAAGTCAAATGAAACGGCTATCGACGATCATGATCAGAGAGACTATGCAAATTGACTGTGTCAACAAGAATGACCGTTGCTCTCTCTCTCTCTGTCTCTCTCTCTCTCTCTAACTCTGTGTGAGCAAGGCAAGTGCACCAGAACAAACACACCAGCGTTTGAATCGTTTTGTCGAACTGACCGAAAATTGAGTGTAAAAAGGGACGAGTCAGAGTTTTTGCCGGATTTCGAGATGAGGGACACTTTTACCTTCGCAACGTTTCTTGTCCATCAGGTGAAAGCCAGTAGGACACAGACACTCGTACCCGATCTTGAGGTCATTGCAAATATGGGAGCAGCCTCCATTGTTATACAGGCACTCGTTGGAGCCTGTGGGTGGACGGAGAGATTCATCCCATTTCTGGACAGCCAACAGTTGGCAAACACACTCGATGAGTCGGCTTTGGTACATTTACAAATGACAAACCATTCGCAACTCACCGCACTCCCTGAGGGGCTCATCAGACCAGTCCCTGCAATCCCGCCGCTGGTCGCACACCCTCTCCATGCTGATACACTCCCCACTGCGGCACTTAAATCTGGTCGGACCCTCACAGTGGGTTGCTGTGACGGACAAATGGACGTGAGATATTTTTCTACATACAGACCGGAGCTGAAGACGGGCTGCTGGCAACCGGGACAGAAGGAGTGAACGGGGGGTCGCACCGTTGACGCAACCGACTTCGTCGCTCATGTCCTCGCAGTCGTACTGGTGGTTGCACTGGCGGCTGCCGTGGACGCACGTGCCATCGCCGCATTCAAACTCGTCCGGACGGCACGTAGGACGCGCTGGAGGAGCAGAGCAGAAGAAGAGAAGCTTGACTTTAGACGAGGGGCACGGTGTCTGCAACATTACATTGTTTGATTGGCTTTATTGATCCCACGACGGGGGAAACTGCTGCGTTGGTGAGAGAGGTGGGAAGGGACGACGTACAAATACTTTTTGACTGTGCTTAAGTAGATTTTTTAGGTCTGTGCTTTACTTGAGTATTTTTTTTATTTTTTTTGCTATGGACGTTTTACTTTTATTCCCTACATTTGCACACAAATATATGTACTTTATAATTCTTAGATTGGAAAAACATGCTTGTTACTTTTGTGTTGTGTTGTGTGCTGTTGTGTCGATCAATATAAAAGTGTTTTTTAGCGATTATTTTAGACGACCTCGGCTTCGGGGTCACTGTTCAGTACATTTTCAGTGCTGACACACATTAACATGACTGGTTATTGTTATTAAAAGTGAAACATCCAATAATGGTTGACTGGTCAAAACTATTTGTGATCATGGTTTGGTTGTGCTGCAGCTGAAAAAGAAAAAAAATATATAGTATTCAGAGCAAAACTGTTAAAAATGATCCAGATGCTCATGTAAGATCTATGGCCCGGTTTGCACTTGGTCATTTCATGCGTTTTTCGTATTCCGATCGGCAAAAACACACACAAAGTAACCAAGTGCAAACAGTCACAGTCCAAATCCGTTTTGTCATCCGACTACCAAAACCACCTCGCGAGGTGGTTTTGGTAGTCGGATCGCATAAAATCGCAATCGTCACGGACGTGCGAACAGAATGCGATCTCAGTCCACATTACCGACCGCCTACTCCACTCACCTCTCCCGTGTACGTACTTGGTCGGCGCCCCACCTCCCGGCGTCGTCATTATAAAGTTACAAACAAGAAGCCAAAACAAATCATCTTTGTTGGACTCTTTTATTCGGACGCTAATAAATTTCATTCCGCATTAGCGTATTTTGTCAGTGGAGCAGCGGTCGCACATCCCCACATCTGTGATTAAATGTGCGACGTTGCATCTGAAAATTTGCCAGCCACTGTTGATCCGAAAAAGAAGTCATCATCACTCTGTCCCACCAGTCGTTACTCCTCGTTGGGATCCGTACACACGAGCTGCAGTAGAATTAAATGATGATGCGATCACAAATGGCACGCTCGAGACGCATGTTAATGCTACGTGCAAACAAATGCTTCAAGATCCGTTCTCGTGATCCAATCCCCCTGTCGCAACCCGATCTGAGTGAACTGCTCGAAGTGCGTCGCGCAGGCGCAGTTGATGCGGAAGTGGAATGCGCATGCGCGGATTTACGACAATTTTACGACCGTTTCAAATACTGTTTTCCGACTCTCCCCGATATGTGAGCGTACTTAAACCTGAAGTACAAGTTAATCGAAGAAAAACAAATTTGTTTCATTTTATTTTATTTTTATTATAATCATCATCATTATTTTGCCAAACCGAAGCATTTTTCAAAGCTAAGACCGAGGACATTTATTTTAATTGATTATAATCATTATCAACATTTTCAAAACCGAAGCATTTTTCAGCCACCGTAGATGTCTGGCAGAATTGGACCATGCAGGAGCAGTGGAAAGTGCGGCGGGTCTGCGGGGAGTTTCTTGTTGAAGGGGAAATTGCGTGCACGACGCCTATAAATCAACTGTCAGAAATCGGGGAATTTTGGGGAATATTGACAGAGTGTTCGTTCATAATAGAAACTTGTCTTCTACTTCCGGTGCAGACACGAGACTCACATCAGGAACGTGTCGGAAAACGTCTGATAAATCCGCACATGCGCATTCCACTTCCGCATCAACTGCGCCTGCGCGACCCACTTCGAGCAGGTACTCAGATCGGGTTGCGACACCCCCAAAACAGTTACAAGTGACCAAGTGCAAACAGGGCCTGAGACCTCTGACCCCTGACCTCTGGTCAGTTCACTCCAGATTATTTTGCCACAATGAATGTATTTTCTCATTAATTAAATCTTTTTTTGCTTTTTACTTAAGTGCATTTCTTAACATGTACTTACTCTTACCTGAGTAAAGGAGTTGAATCAGTACTTTTACCAGAGTATCTGTACTTTTCCAGAATGTGAATACTTCTCACACCTGTTTGTTGCAGCAAGCAACCAATACATACATAAATTAACCGAAACAACCTTTGAAATATACTATACATACCAAAAAGTAAATCGAGATCATTCTGTATACACTTTGGAATACTTAAATAAAGTATATATTACACTCTTTAAAAAAAATGCACCTGAGATTAAGGTAATACGATGGATTGAAAAAAAAAAAAAAAAATACGATACGTATATTGCACGCTTCTTACCACAATTATCTTCATCCGATTGGTCGACACAGTCGAACCCTCCGTCGCACTTCCAGTTGCCGTGGATGCACTCTCCGCTGCGGCAGCGGAACTCCATGGAGGTGCACTGGTGCGCCCGGACGCTGTCGGGCCTCGGCGGCCCGCAGTTGCTGGGCCACTCGTCCGAGCCGTCGGAGCAGTCGGCGTCGCCGTCGCAGGCCCACACGCGCGGCAAGCACATGGTGTTGTTGCACTGGAAGGACGTGGCGCTGCAGGAGGCGGCCGGACACGACGCCTCGTCGCTGCCGTCGTCGCAGTCCGCCTCGTCGTCGCACACGAAGGAGGCGGACACGCACTGGCCGCTGCCGCAGCGGAACTCGGTGCGCAGACACTGCCTGGACGCTGGGAGGGTGGAGGACACGGGCGGTGAGGGAAACTTTGGAGTCGGGAAGAGGTGCTGCACGATTAATCGTCGGGGGGGGGGAATCGCGATCTCGATTCATACATTTCTAAATGGAGACAATTTTTCATTTGGGGTATCTGATGCAAGAAAACAAGCGCTCCTAATGACTCCAGCAACTTTTTCATTTGGGACATCAACTCATGGATGTTATCATAAGAGCTGGATACCGGACTGGCATCATGATGGCGCAGCGATTCTTTTCCAGTGGCCACTTGAGGTAGTGCAGATAAAAACCTCATTATGGCCCAAAAAGCCTTTTTCCCGACAGGCCACAATACAAAAAGAAAGAAAGAAAGAAGAAATGCCTGTAAAACCGCTGAGAAGTGGCTCATAATAAATCTTTCCATTGTAGATTTTTCAGTCATGGCCTGTTTGTCTTTCAATAACATATATAAAGGCTAGAAAATGACCAGAAATGAGTTTATTTCTGCGTGACGTCACAACATCGTAGGTGCTGCTGTGTCTCGGCTCGTTCTGATTGGCTGATGTGTCCTGATGTATCATAGGAGTTTCAATGGCATTGTGCGGAGTGACATATGCTCTGTGGGCCACATGGTGTGGAAGCCAAAAACTTTTTTCATTGAAATAAATGTGCCCCAAAATGGGATCCGGGGCGACTTGCATCAACTGCACGAAAACAAGCGCTCCTACTTTCTCCCTCAGCAAATGACAACTTGTCACTTCATCAAATAACTTGATGAAGTTACAAAGACACTGAAGACTTTTATTTTACTTTTGTGTACGTTTTGAAAGCATGTCTACCAAATGTGGTCATCTTGGTTAAAGAGAATGCTGTTTGTTTTTAGGGTTGTTTTTTTTTGTTCTTATTGTCAGATGTTGCAGTTACGTCGAATGTTTCTTTTGACGACCAGAGTTGATGTGCCAATCTTACATGTAGCTCTGTTACATGTTTTTGTCCCGTACAGACAATAAGTGTACCAAATATTGGCTTTGGCGGGGAGGTGGGAATTGCGAAAGAATCGTGATCTCACAATTGTGATTCTCATGTTTTCTCCGGAATCGTGCGGCCCTACCGGGAAGTGCAAAAGAAAAAAAAAAGAAGAAAAAAAAGCAAGTAATCTGAAAATAACTCAGACAACAAGGGGCTCAGCTTACCACAGCTCCTCTCGTCAGCTCCATTCTCACAGTCGGCCCTGCCGTCGCAGCGCCACGAGGCTGGCACACATCGGTTGAGGCGGTCGCCGCAGCTGAACTCGGCCGGACCACAAGTCTTTGCCACTGTGGGTAAAAAAAAAAGAAAAACACACACACACACACACACACACACACAAAAAAAAACCCCAAATGGTTGGATCGGGTGGTTGTTGTTACATTAACATGGCGCTGAAAGCTCACTGGACTCACTGCAGGTGGCGGGCAGCTCATCGGTACCATCTCTACAGTCGTCCGTGCCGTCACACACCCATCGGGCTGTGACACACCTCCCGTTGCCACACTGGTACTGCCGGGGTCCACATGTCGCCGACGCATCTGTAGCCAGAAGAGAAGGAAGATGCGGTTGAGTTCAAAGGCCCGTTGTTTTGGTTCTGTCAAAGACAAAAGTTGGGACTGGAGTTGTGTGCAAACTGGTTTTGCCTCCAACTTTTTTGTTTCAAAGATCTCACACAGCCGGGGTGTACAGCCGGGGTGTACAGCATTTCACGGTCATTTTAGTGGGTGGTAACCTGATATAACAGGGCCTCTATGAAGCCACGTATCAGGACATTATCACGCAGTGGCTGATACACCTTGCCCATAATCACTGTAGATTTTTTACTTCCAAGGTTTACAGTCCCTGTTGACATGAACTAATTTCCTGAAGACCTCCTGACCCTAAGACCTCTGTTTATGAGACCCACTAAAACTGTGAAGCTGCAATTTGCACCATTTACAGAAAACAGAAAAAGAAGGACAGCGACAGGTCTTCCTGCCGGCCCCACGAGCTCCAAAGCCCTAAAACCCTGGGTGTCCATCTGCTTTTAGGGTTTTTTTTTCTTTCTTTTGAAGGGGGGGCGGGGGGGGGGGGTGGAATGTACTATTTAACACAAGCCACACGCATTAGCAGCTAATCTTAACGTCACAACTTGGCAAAAACAGTAGCAGCATCTGTTGAGCTTAAGTTATCTCTTACACTAGCCACAAAAAAAAAACACTGCGATAATTCCATCGCTTTTGCTATTTTGATGCCAACAAACAATGCAACTTTAGCAAAAGCATACATCTAAGTCACATCCTGCGAGAGGCCATGGTTAATTTTCTGAACTATCTATTATTTCAAGAAGCCCATTGCACAAAACACACAGAATTTATTTGCTATGTACTAAAGTTCAACCCTTCGCAGACAAACTGGCCCAAAGCCTTATTGATTGATTGATTGATTACGTCCACCGCACCGGACTCATTTTAAAGCCATTGAATTTCTTTGAAGGCGTAATTAAAATTGTTAAAAGAAAGACACAGACAATCATATTGCCGCACATGGGGAGGAAGGCGAGCACTGTACAATATGCGGGGGGCAGACTGTTACAATACATCCGTGACAAGTTCAGGGGCCAGGACAGGTGACGACCAGTTCCAACATGTTTTGGCAAACAGCACCGACATACTGGGAACAGGTCTGACAGCAACTTCCCAGTGCAGTGAATGTCGCCAAAACGGAAGGAATTCCAGAGTGGCCATGTGTTTGGACTGGACGGTGGAAGCGACAGGAGGCTTCCCATCTCGTCTGGCGAGTGTTGCATCATCGCGAAAGAACAACGCACTTCAAGTGCACCTTAAATCTCAATTAACGCAAATGTTTCCTCAGCTGGATGTAAATCTTAGTGGCACAACGTCACATGGTCGCCAGCGGTTTACTTGGATTGTTTATTTTTGTTTTGTTTTTGTTTTTTTCATTTCTTCTGGAACCACCATTGACATCCTTGTATCGGATGGCATTCACACGGCTCTCTTCAATCCCATTGGCTGCTCGATTCAACGGAGCGCGGGTGAATGAACGGGGGAGAAGAAGAAGAAGAAGAAGAAGAAGAAGAAGAAGAAGAAGAAGAAGAAAGCAGCTCCATTCAAAAAAAAAAAAAAAAAAAAAAAAAAAAAAAAAGCAACAACGTAAACGTACAATTGCAAGGCGCGCTCACACCAGAGACCTGAAGGGACGGGTGCGCTGTTGAAAGTCATTGCTGAGGAAATGTGAAGGTTGGGCCGAGCTCCGGTATTCTTTCCGTACAGTAAAGGGGGAAAAGATGGGAAAGAGATTTGACCTACATTCGGATGGTAATTATTGCCCACCCCCCTCCCTCCGCCTACATCACCTTGTACCCCGTCCTGTCAGTTTGACCGGCAATACGCCCAAAATACACATTTGCATTAGTCATAAATTAAAACCCATGACGCGTCATCAAACCGAACCACTGTTTATTTTATTTATTTCATGAGCCTTGATTACTTAAGGCGCCGATTTTGATTTTTTTTTTTCTTAAAAAAATTTCAATCCATATTTTTTTCTTAAAAAAAAAAAAAAAAAAAAGGACAATTAAACTACAACTGATGAGGCGGAAATTTGAAAAACCAAAAAAACAAAACTTACTTGTGCGCACAAGGCAACAAGCGAGACACAACAATGAGGCGTAGAGCGGCAGTCTCATGGTTGCGCGGCTCGCTGGGAGGTTCATCCACAGTTGGGCTCTGGTTCGGGGGGCTCCTGGTGCTGGCAGGGGGGTCGGCCTGTTGCTGCTGCTGCTGCTGCTGTTGGACACTGCTGGCTGAGCTGAGCTGGAAATGAGCCTGAGCACAGGAGGAATGAGAGATAGAGGGGGAGAGAGATGCTTTGCACACCACACTGTTTGACAACAGAGTCCACAGCCCCGCTTCACCACCGCGGCCCGTCCGCGGGGAGGTGGGTGGTGCTGCGTGGGGCCCCGGAGGTGGGAGAAGGCGGGACCTGGGATGGTGTGATTTGTGAGGCGCAGAGCCTCCACAATATGGAGGCGGAGCTCTTATGGAGATGGATTTTTTTTTTCTTCTTCTTCTTTTTTTTTTTTTTTTTTTTTTTTTTTCTCCCTTCTTTACTCTGCGAACCCCCTCTTCATGGAGCCGTGACTTAACGGTCGGACCGGACCGGCGGCGGGTTGGGGGTTAATCTCGGGTCGGGGTGGGAATGCACGCTTCCCGGAACCGGAGCCAGCGAGTGCTCCTCACTGGGGAAACCGACAAAACCATATGAATATATTCAGAAAAGCCCACATTTAACAGTATGTATCAGCTTACTGCAGAAAAAGGAGGGGGGGAGGGTTCAACAAGAGTGTAGTAGCTCTTCTTAAACTGGCCTTTAAATGTATTTGTGACTTCCTTTTTGTTTCCTTTCTTTTTTTGTAATTTTTATTCTGTTGTTTTCATTTTCAGTTTAATTTTTATTTTTTTATTTTTTTGCTCCACGACCTTATTTTCATTGTACTGATGCTCCAATCACTTAATGCTCTCATTGTAAGGAGTTCGACAACTTTCACAACTGATAAGCTGGAATGTTTGTAAATGTTGCTTTCTCTGTGAATTGAGGTTACTCACCTCTCATAAAGATAAGAGGAAAAAAGTAGATGATTTCCTGTTCAAAGTCATCCGAAGAGATAAAGTTATAGGACAAAACCTATATAGAGCTAAACAGCGGAAACAGAGCATAGTTCAGAATTACAATGTAAATGAATAGCGTAAAAATAAAAGTGAAACTTTTTTTTTTTTTTTTTTTGCTTTCTATTTCAGTTATTGTGGCACGATAACAAGACAAAACGTCGATGACCTTATGAGAGACGACCTCGTGACTGAAATAAGACCTTGGATCGACACAAGCCATGTCTGAAAGATGTTATTGCTGCGGTCACAGCTGAAGCCAGAGCAGCCGTGGCACGCCAGAACTGCCTTAGCACTAACTGAATACATGGATACTGCTGCTGTCACAGTTGATCTCATTGAGTGTTGCGCATTAAGACAAGACAGAAGCTCTCCTGATCCCAACACCCATAGATGCAAATGTCAAACCAGGATCCCTTTAAAGACGCAGACGTAGCAGCATGACCCTGGCAGAGTTACAGCGACCACGCGTCAAACTCCTGCGACCAAAACAAAGCTGCAGCCAGGTTGTGGAATCAAGGAATTTGGCTCCCTTGAGCTGCTAAACAAATGGAATTCCAAGAGGACGGCCAAGACTGTGGCGCTGCAGCCAAGGAGAGGACACAGCCACTCCAAGATGGAAAGAGGTTCACTTTGCGATCAGGCAAAAGGCACTGTTTTATCATTGCGGACACTTCAATGCAAATGAGAATCATGGAGTTTAGGGCTTGGAGTGAGGCATCAGTTTGAGGGCGGAATTTTAAATATCCATCATGCTGCTATATGACCTATATGTCTTGGTTGGGAAAGTTACAAAAACTGTCCACAGTGCTGAAGATAGATGCTGCGAGTTACTGATCATAACCACATTGCAATATTTCAGATTAGATTAGATTAAATTCAACATTATTGTCATTGCACATGCCACAAGTACAGAGCCACAAAATTAACATTTTAGTTGTAAACTCGTGACTGCTTGCAATGAATTATTGAAAACCACCAAAGTTTATTTAAGAAAAAAAAAACTAAAAACAAAAACAACCCAGCAGCCATTTTCATTAAAATAAATAAATAAAAATCACTAATTTTTCCGAGCCCAGAGAGTGAACCCCTGAACCTGGGCTGCGCACTGGAGTGCATCTAACAAGAGGTGACGTGGAATCTCCAGGCCCCTGCAAAAGTCGGCCTCTTTGAGCTACCATGTAACAAAAAAAAAAGTGTCCCACAATTTTGCAGGGAGTGAATTTTTTTTATCATTATCATTTTATCACTGCTGCTCACTGTTTGATGAAATATGGAGTTTAAAAAAAAAACAGGATCCACTGGAAAGATCAAAAATTCCAGAAGACCACAGTGAGTGAACTGCGGTCACAGAGATCAAGATCAGTCACAGTCACTGTCCCTGATCCCCCCCCCCTCCTCCTTCATTATTTTCCCTCTAGAATAGTTTTTAGCAGAAGCAGGCGTCTGTCTTCTGTTGGAGGTCAAATCAGGTTCTTCCAGATGCCAACAAACACGTTTCTGGATTTCGGGATTAGTTGGGGCGGCGGCGGTGGTGGTGGTGGTCGGGGGGGCGTTGAGGGAGCGAGGGGGGGCGTCTGTAGACATACGTGTTTTGTTTCTACAGGGGAATGCAAGAGTGGGGAAAGGGGGCGGGGGGGGACTTACTGCAAACTGTGTACACTGACTTCACGTATTTAAAAAGGGCGTCTGTTCAGTCAGTTACCCATCGTGCTCTCTGTCTGCTATCGCTGCGGCCCGTTTGGCAGGGAGTGCTGTACGTAAATAAGTCCACGTTGACCTTGGGTGGGGGAGAGATAAGAGCGTGCAAGGTAGGGAAATAATAAAAAACGGCACGTGTGTGGAAGTTCAAGTCTCCGGTCACTCAGTTAATAACAGTATGGAGACTTCCTCCAACTTAGGGCGTCGTAAAGCTTAAAAAAAAAAATTAAGTTCAGTCTTTAAACATAAAGCAAAGCACGGGACACGGGAGCATGAAGCAACATTTAGCACCACGTCCTTTTTTCATTTATTTATTTTTTTCACTCCGCCGTGTTGTGAATTCTCTCTGCAGCCGATTCATTCTAGTTGTAACCTGGATGTAACCCCTCGTGTTTAGACAGGTGTTGGGGCTTGTGCCACAGCACACCAGCACACGCAGGGCAAGAGGAAGTGCATGGCCAAGAATTTCAATGCATATATGATTGATAATGATTCGACGCTCTTGTGAATACAATGAGCGAAAGGGTCAATATTTTAAGTTTCAGACAGGACAACCTTTTAAAATTAGATACAAATGAATGTAATTAGCGGTGTTGACTTGAACTTTTAGAGAGTTGAGTCAAAGACTGCAAGTCTGGAAACCACAGTGGCGGACCAAGCCAACTAAAACAGTAAAGAAAGTATAATTTACAGTCACGTGCCGTTTCCTCTTCAAAGTATGCCCTCTAGTGTACAAACAAAGGAACGCAGGTCCTTGAACTTGGACACGAGTTGGACGCAGGAAAAGAGGAAGCCGAGTCGAGGTTAGTTATGAGATGCCTTTATTGTCATTTTTGGAATCCAGTGATACTGACGTGAGAAAAATGGTCCTAATCCCTCCGTCCCACCGTACAAAAGCAGCCTCGGAGCCGCGGGGGGGGGGAGGGGTCGGAGGAGAGGGGGGGCTTGCAGGGTGGGATGTACCAAGAATCCCCCCCCTCCGCCTCCGCTTGTAGTCTTAAATTAAACAGATCATAGTGAAGACACATCCAGGTGCATTTCCACAGACACTCACGACATGCATTCAGAGAGGAGGAGTCCAGAGAGCCACCGCTGCTCCCTGGACGCTTCGCCTCAGAGTAGAGGACAACAAATAATACCACTTTAAAAAAAAAAAAGAAAAAAAAAGAAAAAAGAACAAACAAAAAGAAAAACCAAACTGTTTTTTTTTTTTATGGCCCACGATCAGTCTATAGCTCAGGCTCTGTCAATTCTCCATATACAAGAGGAAACAAAAGGACAGAAAGAGACACACTACTATTCATTCTGGGAAATGGTTTAAATATGGAAGTGAATGGTTCATATCTTTTTACCTTTTTTAATAGTTTTTTTTTTTTTAATTAATTGGTATAATTCAATGAGAATACAACTGTCTCACTAAGGAAGAAAAAAATCAGCTCATCTAGGAAAAAACTAGGCCTTTTCTGCTGACCATCCCTGTAGTATCTAAGTGAAGTATAACAAGTGTGGTCGGGGGAGGGGCCACCTGGGGGAGGGAGGGGTGTGTGTGGGGGGGTTGTTGGTCCAAACGCCACTGGTTGGTTTTTCGCTTCAGTCTTCCTCGCTGCCGCTGGCCGAGCGCTCCTGCAATACACGAGGAAGGACAATGAAAAAAAAAAAAAAAACATTTAACGTAAAGTTTACATTAGTACAAAAACATAAAACAAAGAAGCGCTAGCAGTTATATCAGCAGTGTACATTTAATTGCGAAATTATATGCAAGGACACATTTTCACTTAAAATTACTGAGTGATGAAGCTCTTCTTCCGTCAGTAGAGGAGGTTCCCCCAGTACTGGCGGCAGCGGCACTATCATCAAAAACCACTTCTGCCTTGTATAAATACACGCGTTGCACACTCACAGGAAACCCAGACGTATTCCCATAACAATCAAGACACAGTGTCCTGAGCAGCGGCAGGATCACGGAATGAGCGAATCAATAAGGGTCATGGAAAGCAGAGACTCCACAGATTCCAATAGCGCCACTTTACTTCAAATACGACTTGGATAGACGGATCTGGTCCTTGTAATTTACTATCATCGACATGATGACGACGTTGCTTGCACAGAACAAGTGTGTTACTTCTTGTGTGAAATATAATACCTTTGCACGGTTTTTATTGAAGGGGACAGTGTTGATTAAGGATCATTATTTTTTTTATTTCTGTATTTTTAATGACTCCAACTACACCCACAGTGACATTTAAATCAAGTAAAATTAATAAAAAAAAATAATAAAATGAACTCGGTTCAGGTGAACTCTCGAATGGCACACACTGTGCCAAGCTGTGCCAGAGTGAAGGACGCTCAGACGTGTCTTTACTAAAACCTCTGTAATTTTACCAATGCTTTAATTCAGCAGCACTAAACTTGGTAAAACTGCTGTTCAGACCCAAAAGCTCATGATATGACGTAAGATTGAAGAAAACATTTGGTGAGACAAAAAAAAAAAAATCTTTTAATTCACGCTGCGTTCCATCTACATTTATTCTGTCACAGTTGCATCGTGGTGATGTTTTCACCTCTGATACATGCTAGTTAGCTTTATCCTGATACCAAGACAATGACAATAGACCTTGTAGTTAAAGAGATATATCCTTTTAATTTAGGGCCGTCACACAATTAATTTTTTAATCACGATTAATCGCAGAATCTTCATAGTTAACGCCGAATAATCGCAGAATCTTCATAGTTAACGCCGAATAATCGCAGAATCTTCATAGTTAACGCAGATTAATTGCAGTTTGAATTGCATGTGTAAAATCATGTTATTTTGCATTTCAAGGCAGTTTTAACTGAATAAAGTGAATCATTTCCTACCAGAAATCAGCCAGAGTCACTACGGGTAAGTGGGTGGGTTCACACCGCACACGGAAGCGCCATAGTCAGCCAATCTGCTGCTCTATTTCGTGTGCGTGTGTATGTTTGTTTGCTTTAATCTCTCTCGCACTCTGACACTAGACACTGACAAATAAATGTACAAAAATATGATCGCATTTGTAAAATCGCGGTATTTCATTTTTGAAAATTGCTTTTATTTTGAAAATTTACTGGATTTGGTTTTTGTTTCTTTGTGTTTTGGTGTTTCTGTGAGTGAGGTCCTGTCCAGCTTGACGCAGATCACTCGCGGCTCGTGCACAGAATAGAGGAGACGTTGAAACGATCGCTGCACGGTGTTAGCTGGCCGCAGAAGCGTGCGCCGCTTCATGTGTGGTCTCAACAACGCTATTGGTTATATATAAGGGCGCCGAAAGGAAGCGGGCTCGGTTCCTCGTCGCTTTGCGCACTTCCGGTGTGAACCCGGCCTCACGTTTGAAATGGGATTAAAAAAAAAAAAAAAAAAAAAAAAATTGTTATGGATTGCATTTGGCTAATCGCGATTAACGCGTTAACGCTGACAGCCCTATTTTTATTTTGAGCATCTCTGATTTTAAATAGGCCTCACCAAAGGCTCAGCGAAGAAAGAGGTTCATTCAGGTGGGACTGTTTAAATGCAATAGATGCATCTTGACCTTCAAGGCTGCTTTCACACTCAATCCATCAGTGAGTTGAAAACACATTTTAAGGAACACGTCTCGGTACTGATGCTCTCACCTCTTCCTGCTCCTCCTCGCTGTCGTCGTCGCTCACCACGGGTTTCGCTCGGGCCCCGCGGCCCCTCCGCCTTTGACCTTTGCCCCCTCGCTCTCCTTTCTCCTTGCGACTCAGCTTGATCTTCACCTTGACCGAACGAGCTGTGGAGAGAATAGAAACGGGTTACGAGGCCGTTGTAACCTCCAGCCAATTGCCCGAATTTTAGCCGTCGGAACCCAGACGAGGTTTTTCCGAGACTCACATTCAGACTCGGAGCCCTCGTCGGGCTCCTCCTCCTCCTCTTCCTCGCTTTCCTCCCCTTCACTCTCGTCCTCCTTCTCGATCTTCTGCCTCACACTGGTGAAGACCGACTGCAGCACGATGGAATCTTCATAGATCTGCAAGAGCAAGTCAGGAGACATTGAGCCGCTGAAGGTGAGGGTGTCTTAAAACGGAGAGAAAAACCAATTGTCTTGCAAGTTTCATTTTGACTTGCTTGCGGCGGAACTCACCAGAGAGCCCTCCAAATTAAAGGTCTGGGCGTTCTGGCACAGCAGCATCACATCCTTCTCCAAGTCATTCAGGCTGCGGTACTTGTGGCTGCGGATCCTCTCCTGATCCACACAAGAGAACACAGCGAGAAAGTGAGACACTTATTTCTATGTCAGCAGATAACTGTAAATAATCCAACTGTTCAACTGTATTTCATTCTTTTAGATTAATATAATTTTCCTTCTGTTGCACAAAATTGTAGATGTAACTGTGCAAATTTCCCTCATGGGGGGGATTAACAAAGGCGTTCTATTCTATTCTATTCTATTCCAAATTCATCAACCTTGATCTTCCTGAAGTCCACTGGTTTCCGGATGAGCTCGTAATACTCGCGCAGCTCCTTGCGTGACGGCAGCTGGATGAAGACTTCACTCAGCTGACGGCCGTTACTGAGACGAGAAGCGTCGCTGTTAGAGTCACTTTTCTGGAAATGGCTTCATTTCTATGAGATCAGTTTTAGGCTGCAGAACGAACCCGGGCTGAGGCAACAGGACAGATTCTCACCCGTCTTTGTATTTGATGACGGCGTCCACGATCTTCTTCATCTTCTTGGTGAGGGACAGCGGGTTCGGGGAGAGCTTCTCAGCGGGCGGGCGGCCCCGCTTCTTCGCCTTCTTCACGTCCTCGTCCTTGTCCCGGCCCCGCCCACCGCTGGAGCTGGGCGTGGCCGGTCCGCCGTCGTGGTCGCGATCCCTCTTGCGCTTCCTGGTCGTCTTCTTGTGGCGCACCTCCTCCTCGATGTCCTCCAGGTTGCCCTCTTCTATGGCCTGCAATGAGGAAAAAAAATATAGATTTGTAGAATAGACACACACACATACACGTCAACACATATATATGCATATACATATATATATATATTCACATTATTTTTATTTGTTTATTTCTAACAAGCATATAAAAAATTAGAACAAAAAAAATCTAAATAACTACTAATCAGAATAAAAATAAATATCATACAGAACACTTATACTGTCAAAAAAGGACTGGAACGAAGTATAAACTTTTCTGAAGTTCCCATCCCATTAAACTCCTCATAATTCAACCCATTTAAATATGTACTTCTGCTTGTACTGGCCTATCCATCTAACAAATGAAATGATCCCTCCTCTTCCATATACCTATTTAGAAAGAATTGTTGGAAAAAAAAAATACATTTAAAGTTTGAGCTTAGCTTTATTTCTCCACACACACACACACACACACACACACACACACACACACACACACACACACACACACACACACACACACACACACACACACACACACACACACACACACACACTAAAATAGGTAACCCCAAAACTAATTTTAGATTTTCTCACTATTTGAAAATGTTTCCCTCTTCAACACATGAGCATGACCAACTCTCACCTTCAGCCACTGTTTCTCAGTGAGCGAGTCGCTGTAGTCCACTTCCTTGCGCTGGCGGGAGCCTCGGCCAAACATTTTCTCCTCCTCCTCCTCGCACGTCAGCCTCTCCACCTCGGCGTCGTCTTTCAGGATCCAGGCCGGCATGTCGTCCTCCTCCATCAGGCGGGGCTTTCGCTTGGGGTTGCGGGCTTCCTCGCGACGCCGATCCAGATCCATGCGCTGAAGGAAAGGAAAAAAGAAAAAAAGAAAGAGGTGGATGTTAACAGATCTAAAAATGACATAGTGGCTTCTTTCTGTGTGGAGTTTGCGTGCTCTCCCCGGGTCTTCGGGAGTTCTCGCTTCCAACCAAAGTCATTAGAAGGCTAGAGCTCCAGTGCACTGGCACTGTAGTGCACATGGTCGCCACGTAGGAACCGAGAGGAGTTGAAACTGGGACTCACCATGAATTGTTCAAACTCTTCTTCACTTCTGGCTATCATCTGATTGACAGTCTCGTCATCGGGGACTTCATCTTCCTCCTGCAGACAAATGACACAGTGAGTAACATTACCTATGGTAGACATGTGGCACTGTATGTATATATAAATATACATATATACATACATATATATAGATATACATATACATACATATATATATTCACACACACACACGTATGTATATATGTATAAGTATATGTAAGTAATATATTTTTAGTGTGTGTATATATGTATATATATGTACAGTCAAGTCTCTGAAGTGACTCCTATTAACAGGAAGAGGTCTTTACATTATCATTAGCCTTGAGAAGGTGTCTGCACAAATTTAACTTCATACGAAACAGGAGAGCAAATTTAATGCTAGAAAAATACATTTAAAGCTCATCAGCAGAAAGAAAAAACAGGTAAAGGTGGAAAGCTTTAATATGAAAATATGAACCATAAAAATATTGATGAAAGAAAAAAGGTTAGAGCAGAAAACAATAAAAAAAAAAAAACAGAGGAAAGATGGATTGAAGAGCGAGAGATAAGGAAAAAAAGGAGAGAATGAAAAGGTGGCGGTGCACAGGCGGATGTGGTGGTGGGAACAGGTTCAGGTCACACCCACCCACACCCCACCAGTGCAGCAGCCTCCTCAGGCCCCGACCTCATCCTGCTCCTCGTGCTCCAGGATGGCCTGCAGGAAGGCCCGCCGCTCGCAGCCCGACGACTTCTGGTCGAACATTCCGGCCTGGATGACCTTCTGGTCCACGTTGAGCTTGTACTTGGCCGCCGACAGGATCTTCTCCTCCACGCTGTTGACGGTGCACAGGCGCAGCACGCGCACCTCGTTCTGCTGGCCGATACGATGGGCTCGGTCCTGAGCTTGCAGGTCCTGTTGAAGCGAACACACACGCACAAGACTTTTGAATTTGAAAAAAAAAAAAGAAAAAAAGAAAGCACTGGGACAGGGGTGGGAACATCTTCTTGACTGGTGGGACACAATGGGTTCTAAAATTTGATAGAGGATGGTGGAGTGTTGGTGAGCCACCTCATAGGAGAAAATATATATAGAAAAATATATATATTTAACATGGGATATGTAGAAAACATGGGCTTTATGCTTCATGGAAAATGAACAAAAGCCAAGTTCAAACAAAATCTAAAATCTGTGGCTATGAAGCCCCACAGTATTTCGCCCCCTAAATTAATGGGCAAAAATGGATGACATACAGCTATTAATCTCTTCACAATGATTAGGTTTCACACTTAAACATACATGCAATAATGACACAAAACAAATAGTGATCATTCGTGTCGTGTGACCACGAGTAGATCAGATGCAGGAGAAAATAAGCTCACGTATGGTAGCTTGTTTTTGTGTGGGTTTGTATTGTATTGTATTGTGTATTACGTACCTGATGAGGATTCCAGTCGCTGTCAAAAATGATGACGGTGTCGGCAGACTGCAAATTGAGGCCCAGGCCTCCCGCTCTGGTGCTGAGCAAGAAGACAAAGTAATCTGACTCCGGGTCGTTGAAGGTCTTCAGCAGCGTGCCACGGTCCTCCGCTTTGGTGGTTCCTACATGACGGGGAGGATTACACGAAAAAAAAAAAAAGTTAAAAAGGTAATGAAAATCAGAAGGCTCTTGTTGCTGAGACATAATTTGAGCTTAGAAAAAAGTCGAACTCTGTATTGGTTAACGGTCCAACGTGTAAAATTTGGCTTGATTTCTGATTTTTATGTCGGTAAAAGCTCAACATACTGCCAGTAAATACTAGGGGTGGGAAAAAAAAATTGATTCTTAGATTAATCGCAATTATGAATCGATTCATACATTTTTTTTTTTTTTTTTTTTTAAATCAATATTTTTAATGAGGCCGGAACCCATGGGTGACTGCACTGCAGTGTCGTACCTGATACATACATACATACATACATACATATATATATATATATGAATCGAACTACATCGTGATTCTCGATTAATCGCAATTAATTGCATCGTAGCCCTCTGAATCGGATTCTCATTCTCAGTCTCACCGTCAAGACGCAGGTACTTGAAGTTCCGGTATCCAAAGTAGTCCTCCATGATGGTCATGAGTGTGGTCATCTGACAGAACAGCAGCACTTTGTGGTTGGTGGCTCTCAGCTTGGGCAGGATGCGGTCCAGCAACTCGAACTTGCCGGAGGAGCGGTACAAGTCGGCTCTGGGGGAGCGACGGGAACGACAATGAGCCACATTTGTGACACGTCTCCAACAAATGCATATATGGAGGCATTGAAATAATAATTAAAAAAAAAAAGAAAAGTTTTCATGTACCCAGACACGACTCCGCCAGAATAACCAAGATGCTCGGAGAACGATTCCTGTCAAACAAACAACAAAACGCGATTAAAAGACTTATTTCACTCCTGGTGCTGGCGAGAGGAGCCGTTTCTAAATCTCACCTCAATATGTTGAAACATGTAGGGATGGTTGCAAATCTTCCTCAGCTGCATGATAGTGTTCATCAGTGTCTTCGTGCCACCTTTACCCTAAAAGGTTTTTGAGGATTAAAAAAAAAAGAGGAAGATGAAGACAAAACATAATTGTCGTAAAATGCAATCATTTGCGTCATTTCCATCAAATGCAGATTCGGTGACATTGAAAAAAGAGAAATACCTTCTTGTCTTTCTCGGAGCCGTCTGTGAGCAGGACGCCCTTGGCCTGCATGTGCCTGTACAGAACCCTCTGCAAGGCTGACATGTCACACTTAATCACGTACTCCACCTAGACGGCAAGAAACACCAGGTTGAGTCAAGTGAGTTCAAACGGTTTGCATGTCAGAAGGCTCACAGGAAGTCAGTCAAAGCGGAACGAAGGCTCACCTTCTCAGGCAGCTGAGCCTCCACCTCTTTTTTCAGTCGGCGGAGCAGGAAAGGCCTGAGCACTTTGTGCAAACGTCGAATGATCAGGATGGTCTCTTCTTCATTCAGGTCAACCTTTGAGGCCACAAACAAGGAGGGATGGGACAGAGCACATTCAGAAAAGAAAAAGCATCACAGAAAAGATGTAAAAATTGAAGGTGCAGTGCAGGGCTGTGCGATTAATCCTTTTTAAATCGATATCAGATTTATTAGTCAAGACTATGTTAAAAAAAAAAAAAAAAAAAAAAGGAAAATCGATTGACTGAAAATTCGATTTTCTTCATGTATGCTTCTGGGCTGTGCGCCTCTATCTACAAAACGTGAAAGTTCTGCACTCTATTCATTCGTGGTTGCATAAGATGATAGAAAGACCTTTTATTTTTAAAGGGATGTTTGGTGAAAGTCAGTTCAGGTTGTCACTTTATCCACAATTTTTTCTTTAAATTATTTTAAAGATAAAATATTTAAAATAATTGATTCCATTGTCTTTTGAGATAAGAAGAAACAGCGACACCAATTGGTCACATTTTGGATTGCCACGTCTTTCACTCTCCCGAGTTTGCCAGTGAGCTACGGTGGCCTGCGCACCCAAACCTGGATACCTCGTCCACCTTCTTGGTTGGTTTGAAGACCCGAGTGTTCACTCTTACTACAAAACATGCTGTCAGACAGCTGCATTGCCCACACCAGGCTTCCTTAGAAATATTGTAAACAGCTGGGAGTTGATCTATGGGTATTCTTTTATACATGAAAAACCAAATAACTTTTATTGTACTGCGAGTACTCTTTAATTAATGTATTTATGGGCAATATATGAAGTGTTTACCAGTATTAAAGTCATAAATCAGGCTAAATATTCCACACTGGAGCTCTGAGTCCCCCAGAGGGTTGCGCACCTTCTCTCCTGTCATGGCGAAGGGGGCGTTGAACCACTGCTCAAACGTGCTGCAGCTCTTGAAGATGGTGGGCAGGAGGAAGTTGAGCAGGGCCCACAGCTCGGGCAGCTTGTTCTGCAGCGGAGTGCCGGTGAGCAGCACGCGCCTCGGG
Organism: Nelusetta ayraudi; assembly: GCF_046127955.1. Taxonomy (NCBI): domain Eukaryota; kingdom Metazoa; phylum Chordata; class Actinopteri; order Tetraodontiformes; family Monacanthidae; genus Nelusetta; species Nelusetta ayraudi. Next base: position 4,108,743 of record NW_027466084.1, read on the forward strand.
GCCAGGTAGTGGGTGTTCAGCACCTGCGTCAGCTTGCAGTGGTGGTTCTTCATGCGGTGGCCCTCGTCCACTATCATGTACTTCCAGCGAAGCTTTGGAGGAGGAGGAGGAGGAGAGAGAGAGAGAGAAACGTCGGAGGTGAAGCGAAGCTGAGATTTGTGAATGAAATAATAACATTTTAACGCAGCGTTGGCCCGACTTCTCACCTTTGCCAGAACCAGCTTGTCTTTGATGATGTACTCGTATGTAGTAAGCAGCACATTAAACTTGCCGCTGCGCAGGAGGGGGACGAATGCGCGGCGAGCAGCAGGAGAGCCCTAAGAAACACACCAGAGTGAGTCATCGAAAACCCAGCCACACAATCATACTGATGAATGCAAATTCGAAAAAGAATAAAAAAAATTAAACTCCCCCCCCCCATAATGATAAGTCACACTCACCTTGTAGGACACTTTCACAACAGAGGGCGCCCATTTATCAAACTCATACACCCAGTTTGATAATGTTCTGTAAACACAAGACCAAATGCAATTATTATTCTTTCCTTCGCTTAACATCATAACCCAAACAACTGTCATTTCTTACTCATAGTAAACAATTATAGTGGAGCGTAGGTGCCAAACTGTTATTATATTTGGCCCGTGAGGATACCCAAAATCACTGCCAGAGCCACTATTATACAGCACATGTCCTGCTAATACTACAAATCCCAGAATGAATTGGTTTGCTGTTCTTTTATTTTGAAATGTATTATCAGCCTGTGGACAAAGGACACTGTTTTAATTTTAAATCAACAGTAGGATGCAAATTAAAAAGGCACACAATTTTTATTTACTTTTTAATTATTCTGATAAGTTTTTTCATTTTGAAATTTGATTTTGCGAGTGTGCAATATGAAGTTATTTATTATATAGTAGCACCCAAAGCTTTGCTTCTTCCATATTCAGTGTTAAAGCAAAACTTCATTGGATCGATGTAAAAAGGTGCACTGTCATATCTGGAGGAAATTTTTTGTCCAAGTTCTATATTTTGGCCCCACTGTGTATTTGAGTTTGACAACCCTGCAGTAGAGGAAAAAGGTTTTCAGACACCCTTAAAAGTTTTACTCAATCTGAACTGCTGTCATTAAATATTTGCAAAATAATTTCTTTGATGTTTCAAACGGTTTGACTGCAACAGAGCCTGCAGACAAATTGAGATGAAGTTGTTTATTGTCAATAGAACAAAACAAAAAAAACTAAATTTTTGTAATCTGGATGTGCGATCCTGCTGAAACTTGAAAAAAAATGTTCCCCATCACTGTAGATAGCCAAATGTAAGTGGAAAAAGCAGTTGGAGGGACTCACGAGAGTGGCACGATGATGAGAAAGGGCCCGTTGAGGCGCTTGTACTCCATGAGGTAAGTGATGAGGGCGATGGTCTGGATGGTTTTGCCCAGGCCCATCTCATCGGCCAGGATGCCGTTCAAGTTGTTGTTGTACAGCGACACCAGCCACTCCAAACCTTTGATCTGAGCGGGAACGGTTCACAAGGTCAGCTCGGTCCGCTCGCCTCCATGAACGAGGGGGGAGGGATTGGATGGCATCGACTGCGCTGCCGTCCTGTATGTCCATACCTGATATTGCTTGAGTTGCCCGTTGATCAGCAGGGAGGACTGCTTGTCCACCTTCTCGGTCACAGCGTGAGCCACGGCGTAGTAAGACTGCAGGCCTCGGTTGAAACTGGCGTTGCCGTACTCGTCGTCCACGTCCTGCTTGGCGTGCCTGCAAGAGGAGGAGGAGGGGAGAGAAGAGATGAGAAGAGAAGAGGACACAGACAATACGAGCGAGTGAAAAGCAACGACGGTGAAACAGAGAAACCAGGTGACATGAACATCTTACTCGATGATGTTTTGGACGTCCACTTCAGACACTTCCTCGCTGTCGGGGTCGGGGATCTTCTTCTTCTCCTCGGCCTGAGCTGAAGCAGAGGGTGTCTGATCTTCGTCGTCGTCCTGAATGAACAGAAGAAAAAAAAAAGGAGAACAGATGTCATGAAAAACCCCAAAACAAAACACCTTTTTTTTGTGCTTGTGATGAAGGGATGATCATTCTACCTCCTCCTCTTCCTCCTCCTCTTCGGATCCGCTCTCTTCGCTGTCTGACCGAGGTGCTACTTCATATCTGCAAATGACAAAAAAATTTGTTTTGCGCCTCGCTCAACAAAAAAAAAATTCTCCACTTTGTTGCTGCTACTGCTGCTGCCCTCACCCTGGGTTCATCTCCAGCCAGGCCTCCAGCTGGCTCGTCTTGGGGGCCTCGACTCCGGTCAGGATCTTGCCGCTGTCCACGTGGATGACCTTCACTGGCAAGTCGCTCATCTGACTGGTCTCGTCTAACGGCTGGAGGGAGGAGAGCAAATGAAACGCCGTCAGGAGGAGGAGGTCAGCGCGCCGATCGCCTGCAGGAAACCCGTCAACGACGCAGTCGGCAGCCATCGCGCCAGTTGGTTTTCCAACCACTGTGCCGCAGCGCACAAGTGCACCGGGAAAAATGGTCCAATTTCACTTAATTGGTCTAAAAAAAATGATTACATTCCATTTTGAGAGACTGCTTTAAAGGGGAAGGTGAGCCTGTTTTCCTCCCAGGGTATCAGCTTTGTGAGCATCTAAACAGGTTTCACACTGAGTGAGTGTAAATAAATAAGGAGACTATTAGGGCTGGGCGATTTTAGACCAAAGTAAAATCCAGATTTTATCCTCGGAAAACTCAATTCTTTTTTTCCCCGGTAAATCTGAAAAAAACGTTTCAAAAAAAGAAAAGGGACAAGTGCATGACGTACGCGACTTCGGAAAAATCGCTTACAAACAGGTAGTGGCCAGGGCAGCAAACAGAATCACTTCCTGGTTTTAACATCTGCTGTGGCTAGGACAACTGCAGATGCGAGCAAACAAAAGGTAGCCAGCTAACAGCTTCTCGAGGGGGGAGGAGGACGACGGTACCATAGAGGCGCCGACCCGGAGACGTGAGAGAGGAAAATTGTGAAAACAGTTGAAAATCGTCTTGACTAAAAATAAATAAATAAAATTTCAGATTTCAATTTAAAATTGATTAATCGCACAGCCCTAGAGACTATCTTGTCATTTTGTAATATTTTTGTTGGTGGTGCGCCATGGCATTGAGTTTTTCAATGTACAAACTGTGCCATGGCTCAAAAAAGCTTGAAAAACACTGAATTGTGCCCACTGTTTTTGTTACCAGTTGATAAAAGGATAAAAAAGGATATAAAAAAAAAATTAAAAGAAGCATGGTGCCCATTAAAACTCACCTCCCCATCGGGTCCGAGAGCAGCAGAACCTCCCTCCACAGTCTCTGGCTTCTGAAACAATTTTTTCAAGCGAAAAACAGAAAATTGAGAGAGACAGAAAAAAAAAAAAAAAAAGGGAAGGCGACGCAGCAGAAGTACGGATCACAGGACGCATTACCTTCTTTTTCTTCTTCTTCTTCTTCTCCTTCAGAGCCTGGGCGGCTTTGTGGGCTCGGACCAGCTCGGTGAGGTTGGCCACGTACTCGTCCGTCTGCTGCAGCAGGTAGGCCAGACGCTTGTCCTTCTTCTGGTCGATCAGCTTGCGGTAGCCTTCCTCATCCTCGGCCTGCGGAGGAGACGCACGCACTGGTCATATTCAAGGGTTCCCGCTCGCTTTCACGGGCAAGATTTCAAAAAACTTTCCCATGACCTAACCCGGGGGTCGGCGACCTTTCGCACTCAAAGAGCCATTTCAACCTGCTTCCCCCAAATAGTTGCACATTTCTTTATCTTGAGTTGAACATTAGATTACTTTTTTTTTTTTTTTTTTAACTTGTTTGTTGACTATCTTCTTGTTTTGTTTTGTTTTTTTTAAGCTATTTAGAGAGAACGAAGATAAACCAGAGTCAAATTCCCTGTCTGGCATGCGCAACCCTGGCCAATAAAGCTGATGCTGATTCTGAAAAGAACACGATGGGAGCCACAAAACCCTTTTGACATTTAAAATGAAATAAAACGGCATGTGACGTTTGTTTTGTTTTTTTCCCCTTTATTCTATGTATAAATGGAAACCTTCACTGTCAAAAGTGCCATCTTGCCCCATCTGCCGTCAAATAACCTTCACCTGCAGCTGGGACCCTTACTGCCTCTTTAAGAGGGTAACGGAGTCGTTCTGAGGCTGTGGTGATTTTTGCAACTGTCTCTTTTTGGCGTGAGTTCGGGGAGAAAGCCGATACGCATGTGATTTGACAGCAATAAAAAATGTATTCTGTTGGGAATTAAACGTCTGGTGATGGTGTGGCTCATCAGGTGCCGCATTTCTGGGCGTTTTTGCGCCTGCGTGTCATTAGCGTAAAAAACCTTTGTGGATACGACGTAAAGATGGCGGAGATAGTGAGCAAGTAGCTCGAAGCACAAGTTCTACTTTGTCGTCTATCCACGCCGTCTTTTTTGCGAGCGTTCTTTGCAGTGCTGCTACTTCTGTAAATACACCGGGCTCTGTGTCTTCACCATAAGGCCTGGCGGAAGTCCTTTCCAGGGTTTCCGTGTAGATGCGGATATTTTTGGAGACGGTTTCGTGTAATCAATTTTTTTTCCCAAATGCTTTTCTTAACACGCTTGTTAAAACAAAAAAAGGCCTCATTCAGTGATTTTACAAAATTTCATGACTTTTCCAGGCCTGGAAAAAGGCATTTGCAAATCCCCATGATCACGGCAACTCTGTGTATCATTCGAATAAACAAGCGTCCGCCTGTGCAGGTGGTCACAGGAAGAGGTGGTGGCTTCGACTCTCACCATGAGCCTGCGCATTCTCTCCTTCTCTATGCGCTCGTTCTCCTTCTTCTGCTCTCGCTCGGTGTTGGCGTGGTACGTGGCGACGGCTTTGGTGGCCTTCTGGATCTTTGCCGTGATGGAGCGGTGGTACTCCTTGAAGTCCTTGGCATGCTGCAGGATGCTGTTGAGGTATTCCTGTTGACAGAGCACACACACAAGGCTGCGGTTGATGGAGATGCGGAGATGCTTCCTGACATTGGTTTTCTTTTTGGTGAAAAGTGTTCACTCTTGCTTTATCAGAAGGATAACTTCGAAAGCTCTGATTTTATAAATTAAAAAAAAACACTGATTGAAGACTTGCAAGTCACAGAGTTGCACTACTGCCAGTTTCACTTAAAACACATTGGGATGTGACAGGAAAATCATTTTAAACCCAGATTTCATATCTTTTCCCCTGACAGAACATGTGGAAGGATTTTAGCATCGCTGCACTGGCTCCCAATTTCTGTCACAATAGACTTTAAAGTTCTTTTAACTGTTTTTAATGGTTTATGTTTAATGGTTAATGCTGACCCCCTTGTAAAGCCTACAATATAAAAGACATGGGGATGCATCTTTCTGTTATTATGGTGCAAAGCCACCAGTATTAGCAGTTTTAAAACACAGCTCAAGCTTTTTTTTTTTAACTCTTGCTTTTAACAATTCATCTTAATTTCCATGTATTAAAACAATTCCTTTTTATTGATATTAACTTTGATCTTTCATTGTAACTTTTCTATTTTTATTGATCTGGATGATTTTTAGTTTTTGTATTTAGCTTCAGTCTTCTTTTTACATTGTATCTGATGTTTTTTATTCCAAGCACTTGCACAAAGGTGCTGGACAAAAAAAGTTTCCCATTATTATTATTATCATTATTATATTAGAAACCAACGCCAGAAATCAAGACCCCAAATGTCGAGGAGATTCTCTTTAAATTAGCAGACTTCGAAACTGGCACTCCGTGCTAAAATATCTGCGATTGAATCCACTGCCCCCAAGAAGTCGCACCTGGTGTTTCTGGCGGCGTTTGCGCTCCTGCTCGATCTTCTGCTGTTTCTCGAGCTTCTCGGTGATCCGGGCCTCGCGCAGCGACTGGCGCTTGCTGCGCTTGTAGGCCTTGGCGTTGAGGGCCGTCTCCAGCGCGGTGTCCCGGCGCATGCAGACCACCACCTCCTGCCGGAGCTGCGGGGGGGGGGGGACGAAATCCAAGATTGAGAAAATCTGCATCGGTCCGCAAACGAAGAGTGATGCGGTCATGCGATGCGCAGGCTGCCTCTGGTCACCTGTCTCTGGAAGTTGAGCAGTCTCAGGGCTTTGAGCTCGATGTTGGCTTTGGTGCGCAGGTCGCCAGCCAGGGAGCCGGGCAGGTTCTCCAGGTCTTGGATGCGATGAGCGATTCGGGCCTGCAGTCTGGAGAGGTCACGCGGAATAAAGTGTGCAAGAGTCATTTCTTTCAACTGTGCCAGCAGAGATATTATCATATTTATTATACATGCATGGTTAAAGCGACAACTTAACCACGCATGCATGTCATGCAATTCAACCGGTAACAAATTATGATTAATAGAACCAATAATAATGGTCCAACTACCCAATATTTTATCATTTCTATAAAATATTTTCTCATTTTATAATTTAAATCTGAGATTTTGGTGAAATTTGCTGCTGCTGATGAATAAAAACAGAATTTCATATGTAAAACTACCCGTTCGATTTTACTTCCATGTTTTTCTCCTGCATGGATTGCATGCACACCATCACATTGCTGTTGACTGACCCCGGCCATGCGTCCCCTTCGCTTACCGGTACTCTCTCTCCTGCAGGATCTCCACTGGGTCCAGCCCACGAGGTTTCTGAATGGGAGTGACGCGGTTCTGCTTTTGGTGGAGCATCATGGGCGGAGGGAGCGCGGGCTGGCCCGGCGACTGTGTCTGCGGCGGCATGACCGGGGAGGCGGCGGGTGGCACGGAGGGGGGCGCGGGGGAGGGTCTGCCCGTCGGCTGAGGTGGGATCAGCTTCTGGGGAGCGTTGGAGGGGGCGGCGGCGTTCACCATTGGTCCTGGAGCGGGAAAGTAAGATGCAATTTTTTTTATTTTATTTATTTTTTTGAAAGAATTCGTGCAAACGTGATGCAGCAATAGCCGGGATGAGCCTCTGGCGGGTTTACCTTCAGGCCACTGTTTAGGGGGTCCGTTAGTAGGCTGACCCTGCATCCCGGGGGGAACTCCGGTTGGTCCGGGAGGGACCATGTTGGGTCCCACCATGCCTGGAACGGAACACAAATCAGATTTTTAAAAACACATGCGCTCATGTTCCACCACTAGGTGTCTCTGCTGCAGCAGTTAAGATTTTTTTTTGTCTCAAGGAAATCGATAGAAAAGAGGCACTTAGGGACGGATTAGCGGTCAAATGATAAACCGTGGTAAAAAGTCAGACGCTTAGTTTTACCGTTTACAAGTTTTAATTATCATTAAAACCGTGTTTGATTAACGCGGTTTGAAAACCGACTGCTCATTGCTCAGAAAAGCAGCAGCGCTCCCTCAGACACAGGCGCGCATGCACAGTATGCAATCCCTGGTAGGAAGTTCAGCGGACGAGATTTTTGTCGCCGTCAAAAAGGAAAAAGCCCGAAGTCTGGACGAATTTTGCTTCAGGATGCTGAGGGGAAACTGGTCGTCAATAAAGTAAACTGAAGTTTTAAGTGACGTTACTCCTCCTAAAATGACAACATATTATTGGTGGGATTAGCAAGTGGTGTCTGCAGGTATCTGCACATACAGCAGCAAAACAGCATCGTGCGTTCCGGTTCGGTCGCTGTTACTTATTTATTGCCGACGCAGCTTCAGAATTGGGGCAGACGCTCTATTTTTTATCTATTATACTAGAGATGTATGTTTGGTCCGTTTCTGCTCCGGTACAGAATGTACCGGTGTTATGTCGAAATCTGTTCACCCGTCGTTAACCTGCACCCACCCTCATCCCCAAACCCCAACCAGTCGTCCTTTAAGTTGCTTTACCCGACTCCATGTTTGCATTAACTCCAAATGGAAAACAGCGTTCCGTGTTGAAAAAAAAACCCAAGTTCTTTTATTTGTGCTTTCAAAATAAAACTTGGTTAAATGATTGCAGTGTGTGCAAAAGTATTTTTCTTTTTTTTTTTTTTTTAGCATTTTGAGCACATTTCAAAAATACCGACATAATAATAATCGTGATGTGTAATTTTCATTCCGTTGCCTCTCTAGAGGCACTGGATTTTACTGTATGCTGCCCTTCTTACTCACCATGAGGTCTGTTGTAGTTGTTGGCCTGAGCTGGTCCCGGACCTGCTCCTGGTCCACCGGGTCCTGTGGTCGGCGGCATGTTGGGCATGGGCTGCTGTTGCATCCCTGGCATGGGCCTCTTTCCCTGCACGGCCATCTGCAGGTGGTCGGGCAGCGGCTGGCTGCGCGCCAGCATCTTGTAGGCCATGATCTGAGCCCTGAGTTGGTGCAGCTGGTTCTGATTAAAGGGAGTGGGGCCACCTGCAGCCCCCGGGCCGACACCTGCGCCGCCCGGAACCTGAGGACCTCCACGGTTAGCCGGGCCCATTCCCTGGGTGGGGTCACCGCTGCCCTCCATCGGGCCAGCACCAGGACCAGGTGGTCCTCCTGGCATCATGGGCCCGGAGGGCGGGCCGTTAGCTGGGACAGGGCTTGGTGCGTGTTCAGAGCCTCCCAGGGGAGACGGGTAGCCTGGGGATCACAGAAGAGATTCTGGGTTTTAATGGATGCTCTTTCTTTGACTGTTACTGCTGGAAAGTTGAACAATGATGAATGAATGATGATTAAAATAGCGACCATAAGACCGTCACAGCTAAACTTGGCCTCAAACCGTTCTTAACTTGGCGTAACATTCCTTACTCTAAATTACACTGAGGGATATTTGTGTGGTGGTTGTCACTGTTGTCTAAGTTTTGCTGCCTCTTGGCCAGGACGAGAAAAGAGATTTTTAATCTTAATTGGACTTTCCTGGTAAAATAAAGGTTAAATATAATACAAAATAAATATTAGTAATCAGATGTGCTTCTCCCAGTCTTTTACCTTTATGTTTACAGTGTTTTATGTGGTAGCAGCTGCCTTGTTTCTGTCTAAAGGACAAAGTTCTTCCAACCCCGCCCCCTCCGTCTGGTTGCCCTGCCTACTTCTGTCTCACGCTCCAATGAAACTCACGCTCAGTGGAGCCCGAAGCAACACAAGAGGAGAAACCGGCTGGATGGGATCACAGACGCTGCACACACAATAATGTCTGCATGACTAATGGCTCTGTGAGGCTCAGCAATATTCTGAACCTTAATTCTAATCGAGTGAACGTGTAGAACAGGTGGCAACTCCAGACAGAACCACATACACCCCATACTTATAAATGCCCATATCTGGAAGACATTAACATGCACCATTGCTTATTTTCAGAAACACTGGCAACGAGTGATGTCCGATATTGACTTTTTAAACAACATCTGATATCCCGATATTGTACGACTCCTAATTTCCGATACCGATATCAACCGATACCGATATATGCGGTCTGGGAATCAACACATCATGGCTAATTTGTATTGTGATGTCCCGCATGAGGTCGTCAGTGACAAACAAAGCTATTTGGTTAGCAGCCAGTCACCACTGGAAACACGTCGCTTGCTGTTATGCTTCAATGCGGGTTGATGACATCATCAAGCGTCGCAGAGATGAGTCAAGTAAAGCGTTGTTATTTACTATCTAGTAATACCAGGAAATTCGAGGAATTCATTCTTTGGCATGACTACTGAATTAAGGGAGACATTTCAAGAAAGTCATATGACTATAATATTTTTTTTTCCAGCACCGATATTTTCCGCTACTAATTTTGAATGCCTTTATCGGCCGATAATATCGGACTTCCCTACTAACAACATTTTGCATCGCTGCAGTGATGTCTGACCTTGAGAGTGTTGGTCCATTGGGCTTGGAGGGGGGCCCATCCCGCTATGGCCCCCAGGTCTCATACCCATGCCTTTCATCTGGTTGTAGCGAGGGTCATCAGGCATTGCCTTGTCATGCATTGCTTCCATTGGCTGAAGGAAGAAAGAGAAAAATAAAACTTTATGTTAGGTTAAAGCATTATGTTTCCACATCTTTAAAGGTTGCATATTTCATTTGGTAGCCATAACATTGTTCATATATTTTTTTTACTTATTTTTCTAAACAATGTATCGCTGTTTAATATAATTTAAAACATGTTTTTAAATAAAAAAGGCTGACTGACTACCTTGTGCATCTGGTGCATGTTGTCCTGAGGATATCCTGAGGGTCCCTGTGATGGATGGGGGTGACCAGATCCAGGAGGTCCAGGACTTGGCCCCATCATGCTGTGGGCTGAGCCTGGAGAGGGACCGGGACTCGGCCCCATCATGCCTCCTGGAGATGGCCCTGGACCTGGGGAGGGTCCAGGCCGAGGTGTCCCTCCCATAGGGGGGTCAGGAGTGGACATTTCGAAGGTGAAATTTGGAATGTGTGGCAGCAGCAAGTACCCCTGTAAAAGAGACGGCAACAGGGATTGAAGCAAAGAGAACACATTTGTTATAGAACTTAAAATTTAAAATTCAAACACAAGATCTCATTATTTTATGGTCATATTGGCTACTGAAAAATATTTAGCAAAAAAAAGAAAAGTAAAATGTTTGCTGCTGTTTGAATTTTTTTTAATCGCATTAAAATGTTTGTATGTAAAACTTAAGTGATGGGGCCGGTATTGATCAACACTGAATTTACACTGGAAAGTGACAAAAAAATGTTTTAATCTTTATAATAAAAAAATACTTATTTTCAATTTTCAACAACCCTGATGTCAGAAATCTTCAACATTTCAGTAGGAATCTTCTTGTCTGATGGGTAGCCTGCTCCAAATTCACTTTAAGTTGATAACTAGGGCTGTGTTTGCAGTTTGGTATATGGCAAATTCTACCGAGCTTGCCAGTTACTATTTGAAAGTGAAATTCAAAAACTTTCAAATACTAAAGAGCTCAAACGGAACAAAAATGAGTGAAAACCATGACGATGATTTAAAGAAGAGAACTCTATACATCTTTATATAAACCTCCTGCTTACAAACCTTGTTTTGCACACATGATCACGCTCCATTGTGCACAACTTTGGCCATCCTGAGACTAAAGGGCCCGAGCGTAGTTAACGTGGTGAACGCCTGATTGCAACGCTCAATTTCAGGAACTAAATCTGTTTTTTGTTTTTGATTTTGAGCATACTAAAACTGATCTGTGAGAGTACACGGTTATAAATACTTCAAATTCGGGGACGCTTTAAATATAGAATGTTTTCCACAACAGAGGATCAAAGTAAAACAGAAAAACAACAACCCTACTGCTACAATGTTTCTGACATACTTAGATATATTAAAACACAATATTATGTGTGGCACACTACAGCAACAATCAAAATGCCTTCATATTGAGCAATATTTTTTTTTTACGTCTTCACGCATGCTTCTTAGATGGAAAACAGCATCATGTGTATTTCAGCTGTATTCTATGCAACTTAAAAATGACTTTCACTGCATCATTCTGTTGTTTTTCATTGACCGGGCAAAAGGCTTCGATGACACGACTAATAACGCAACTTCGACCACGAAACTAACATTGTACACAACCAATCAAAATATAGTGTTCCACCCAATTGTGAGTAGTGATGCTATTCGGGTTAAAATGAACAACGAAGAAGAACCAACTGTCATTTATCACCCCCCCACTTCCAATTAGAGGCAATATCATTTCAGCATGATAGAAGCAATATCATTCTCCTCAAGAATGAAACATTCAGCACTGTGATTTTTAGACAAACAATTTAATAATATTAGAATTCAATAAATCATCAATCAATCAACATTTAATAATCTGCGAGATGTATTCTCGCAACTGGAAAAAAGAAGGGTGTTTAGCGATTCCGCTAAGGTTAAACAGAGTAAAAGATCTGCTCAAAAAGTTAGTCTTCATCCAAAACTGGGATCGACAATTCAAATTAAAGAAGCGTGTCAGTTCGGCTGTTACTCTGTTTACGTTTCCCGGTGTAATAGAGAAATAAATAATAACAAATGAAAATAAGTTAACTCCTAATGACTCCGTTAGCATCCGTAGCTTGGCTAACGTAGTCTGGGCCTAGCAGGATCTCGTCTCAAACGTTCAATTTTGTTGTTATGATAAGTAAAACCGCTGTTCTAAGTCATAACCTGACGCAGACCATATAAAGTTGGACTATGTACATCGAATACCCAATTGGCGAAGTCGCGGAGGCTTTAAATGAGTGGAAACGCGACAAAGAAACATGAGCCCGACTCAATCTTAGCTTGCTTGGTTAAAGACGGACAACAAAACTCAGTGGTCGGCTAGTACGCTAGCTAGCAAGCTAGTTAGCTTAGCCGGCCACGCTCTCCCGAGGCCAACCGGGCTCGTAAAAATGCTGTTTTCCCGAAAAATACAGTTCGGAACGCAGCGGCATGGCGAAGCTTGAGGCATCGCCGGAGCTGATTGATCCAACGCGCCTCCCGTACCCTCGGCTGAGTGCTCCGCTCTAAACACACTTCCAAAAACAATTTTCATTCATTGCACAGCCACTGCCGCGCCACAGCGGCAGCGCTGTAATGTCGGTGTCGCCTTTTTCCTTCACCAGAAATAACCGATCAAAAGCACGCCAATCTGCCGCTTTCAGAGCACACAAAACGAGGGGGAAATGCAGCGCAAAAGTATTGTCGACTTACACGGCTGGTGAAAGGTAGTGTCCGAACCCCACCGGTCGCGGCGTTTCTTGGTTTTCCTCCTAGCCAGAAACAAAGACCGACGGACCCAGTTGGTATTTTTTTTTTTTTCCCCTTCACCACCTCCTCCTCCTCCCCCCTCCTCTCCGGAGATTGTGTCTCAGGCAGCGGCCTGGGCGACTCACTAGCGCCCCCTCGACGCTGCCTCATCCACTTCCCGTGTTAGCGCAGCAGGCAGGAAGGCCGCGTTGCAGTCGGGAATGTCGGATGAGGCGTGGGGGATGGGACGAGTGCACGCTTGCAAATGCAGCAAACCGACTCCAACGAGGTTTATTCCTTTTACCCGTTGTCCTTCTCTATCTACCGGCCTCCGTGTATGCTGAATAATATCAATAATGATACCGGAACTGCATAGTCCGCGCTTTACCGTCAACAAAACACAAATATTTGATCAATGTGGAATGAACCCTTAATAGACGTTGCATCAAAATTGACTCAATAATTGATTTTTTTTTTTTTTTTTTAATTCAATTTTTGAAGTGATGTTTCTTTTTGATTGTAGAGAAGGCAGTGGATTTCTGGTCAAACGATAGGTTAGTCAAATTTGGTCCGATTTATTTGCAACTATTTTTTAAAGCTTTTCATTGAAATTAATACCTTGCTTTAATACACACACACACATATTTTTATATGTATGTATATATACATATATATATATATATATATATATATATATATATATATATATATATATATATATATATATATATATATACACATATACATATATATGGTGGACAAATATATTATAGAAATTATAGACACATATATATATATATATATATATATATATATATATATATATATATATATATGTGTATATATATATATATATATATATACACATATATATACACATATATATATACATATATATACATACATATATATGTCTATAATTTCTATAATATATTTGTCCACCAGGGCTCTCATGCTTTTCTGTAGTTTATAAAATGAGTTATATATTCTGTACGTACATACACTAACCAAAAAGGTCAGTAACCTAAGTTATGAGGACGTTGAAAATGCATGAATAAATTACATGAAACAGAAGCTTACATTTTGATCTATTTTTGTATTCTCCAGTAGTTCAGTTTATTCTGCTCTCATGCAAGTCAGATTTGCAGCATGAATCTGCATTTGTAATTTACTGGCGCATACATAGAGGAGGGCTTTCTTTGGTCCAGAGAAGAACCTTTTTTTTTTTTGCTCTCGTCACCACTGATGATCGACAGGTTAATGAAACAATCAAATCTTCAAACAATACAAATTCAAACGTCTTCACCTTAACAGAAGAAAATGAAGACGACCTTGTCCTGGCTGCTTCAAATCAGTAAACATGTGGTGACTGATGGCAAAGCTTGAGACACAACATCGACAAAATTAAAAAAAAAAGCGTTTGGCTTTGTGCTCAAGCAGACGGCCCAGATTCATTCATTCAGTTCAGATTCAGTGTTGACCCCTTAAAGCCGGTGTAACAAATTCTGCATGATCAAATACTAGAATGAAGTCCCCTCCCTTCCCAAATCCTGGCGCTGAATACTGGACAGAGAACTCCTAGTTAACGATGGATCACTTTGCTAGAAAATCATGTTTCATTCATCATACGAAGCATCTGTGTAAAAGTCATTTATTACAGGTGAATAAATTGCAGCACCAAACCCCAAAAATGCAACTCGTGAGTTTGGTAGAGTCCTTTGAGATCGCTGCTGCTGCTGCTGCTTCTGACGACATTGTCTGTTCGTACACCCAGCAAATGCCACTGTGGCACATTCTTCTGTGACTCTTCGGAGTTGCTGGCCCCTCTGGGGATGCCTCGTCGATTTCTGTTCATAACAGAACAAACTCATCCATGCTGTCGTCTGCATCGTCTTGACTTGTGAGTTTCAGATTCCTCTGGATGTAGGTGAAGTTTGTTGGCGCCCTGCTGCCCTCCTCCTCCTCCTCCTCTCGACCTTTTCCCTTTTCAAAGACAAACATGGGGTACCTCTCTGCAGAGGCAGACAGAGCCTTGGGGAGAAAGAGACAGCGACGTGGAAATCTGCATTCATTCCAACCTTTAAAATAAAAAACAGAGGGAAATACACAGATATTTTGGAACTACGAGTCAAAACATTCACAAACCTGCTGAACTTCTGAGCGCAGAGATTCAAATTCATGTTGTCCTTTAGCATAGAAGCCGATGGTGCAACTGGGGTCCATGCGAGAGAAGGACATCTTCCTGGGGTATTTACAGTGAAACGACTGCAAGTGGTGCAAAGAGGAAAGAAAAATGAAAGAATGCAATCGGAATCACTTCTGTAATATCGCACGCCACTCCAGCACTTCAGCTGTGCTTCCCAAACCAACGCTTGTGCAGGTTTGGCTGCAGCATTGAACACAAGTAAACAATCCGCATCGCAAATTAAAAAAGAGGAAGCTGCATCAAACAAAATGGGAAGTGGCAAAGTGGCGTTGTTTACCTCTAAGGGAAAGTTCTCCTTTGTTATATCCACAGTGGGCTGACAGTAGTGAGGGTCCAGGTACAGCAGGTGATCGTCTGTAGCATTTTTTTTTTTTTTTTTTTTTTTGAGGGACAAAGAAGTTGCAGTGAGTGAAGGGACGGTGAACAGCAGAGTGGAAAATGAAGCGTCGTTGTGCGCTGCTCTGCACAGACCCTGAAAGCCAACAAAGAAGAGCGAGTGCTTGGGCTTGCCCCCAATGATTCCGATGCAGCACGGTAAGCACAAGAGTTTCTAGGGAGAGAAGCGACAACTTGGTTTAGATTTACTCGTACAGTGTGGCACAAGTCTCTGCCTCCTTTGCTTCATTTTGATTCATCTCACAGTTTCAAATCGTGCCGTGGATTAAACGCTTACTCAAAAAAGTCATTTTTACAAAAAAAGCAACTTGGAAGCTCTTAAACTTCTAAATCAAAGACGCTTCTCGGCTTGCCGGCACACTCGCAGCTGCATCATACAAAGCACACAAGAACGACTTTCATCAATTCCAATTTAAAATACGCGTGATGGCCATTTTTCATTACTTTGACGCAAGCGATGTAGGATGGGTTGAGAGCCTGTCCTCCGAGACGCACAGGAACCAGAAGGATGACAGACTTCCAGGAAGGGTGCGCAGGCCGCATACAAAGACTCTTCACGTCTTCCTCATAGACTAAATGTAGAGTGAGGAAGAAGAAAAAAAGACATATATTCAAACACCAGTGTCACTTTTTCGGAGGAGTACACTCCTCCGAAAAAGTTTTAAATCAACTGATGATTAGCAGATGCCAGTTATTGATCAGTGTTCAACGCATCTTTATTGTCATTAACACAAAATTATTAAAATACACAACATGTGATTTTTTTTTTTTTTTTGGTGGGGTGGTTTGGAGGTGTTTTTAGTTCTTTAAAAAAATAACCCCAAAAAAATTGCAAAAATTGGAGTCTGATATTCTGGCATGTTTCGCCCATGCTTCACTTGTACCACTATTTTCACATCTAGATTCTGAGTTTAACAAAGGTGTTGGACGTTGCAATGACAGTCTGTAAGAGCTTAGCAGGCCTCTTGCAAAGGAAGGCGCTTCATGGTCACTAAAAACGTGACGCGATACCAAGGACAACAACTGCTGAAGCTACCAAGCACTATTTGCAACTCTGCCAAAAGAAAGAAAGCTCTCACTGGTGCAGTCCTGTGCAACGTAGACAACTAGGTTGGGTGGATCCACCGACGCCGCCACGGCTTTTCTGAAAACCACACGAGGGTTTAATGCGCGTCAACTTGCATTGGCAGAAAACCAGGGCAGGTGCGGAACCTCGTGGGAGCTCACCGGAGGATGTGCGCTGCGGTAGAAGGTCCGTACCAATCCCCCGCCCTCTTCCCCGAGCTTTTGCCCAGCTCCACCAGCTTGTGTATCCCGAAAGGGGCCGCGGGTTGGTCGGCGAACCAAGACACAACTCTCCTGTGAGAAGCCTCCATGGGTCGGTCCAGGCAGAAATCCAAGCTCAGCTTTCGCTCCCTCCTGCCGCTTCCTTTCTTTCGACTCAGCCTGTGTTCCACCGGCAGGTCCATATCGTCTTTGACCACATGGTGGCAAACGGACCAAGTCCACCCTGGCAACCACACAAATGCAACAAAGAAAGCAAAAATATTACACCTTTACATTTGAGGCTAGGCTAGAACTCAGGGTTTTTTTTAAAGTGTGGGCTCTATGCATTTGCCAGATTTAAAATGAATACACAAGACACACTCACTTCTTCTGTTATGTTGATGCTCTGTATAAGTGTCACACACCAAAAGCAGGTGAAAGTAGTTCTCCGCGTGTGACTCCCTGAGGGAGCGGTGATGGTTTCTTGTGAGCCAATTCAGGTGAAGCACTACTGAGTGCGACGCTATACCATGTTTCTCTTTTTAACATGCATGCATAGCTTCCTTCACTACATACCTTACCTCTGTAAGTAGTAGTCATTTTCACCAGTTCAAACTCCTAACCTCTAAATTTTATTTGCTGAAACTGTTATTAGCCGGATCCAGCTGGGTAGAACTAGCGTTACATTATTTTGTGAAAGATATATTACATTGACGTACATACGTACTTGTGATAAAGCCTCACGTGAAATACATAATCTGTGTGTGTGTGTGTGGCGACGGAGAGAATGTTTGAGAAGTACACACCAAACAATCATTGTATTAGTAGAGACGCTGCAAGGCACCAATGTTTTTATGACGTGTATTCACACCTGTGATTTGTATGAGTCTATGCTTATTATCAATCATTATGTTTTCAATTACATAAATGCAGATTTGATGGTTTTATAAGATGCCATTATTCAAAAAAACAAAAAAAAGCAAGGGTGAATCTTCGCTCGTTAAATTTTCAATTTGTATCTGAGCTTCTTTGCAAGTGTCCACGTGCTTTTGTCTTAAATCTTTGTTATTTTATTACACCAAACGTTCAAAGACACATTTTTCCATTCCTCTAGATTCCTCTTAGCGGTTGCCGTTACCTGGAGGCATGAGGTGCAGGAGCAGTCCTCGCGCCAGCAGCATCTGACCTGTCCGTAAAACGCAGCCCCACCCACTGTCGGTGGTCAGAGGGCTGCCCGGAAGTTGAGGAAAGCCCCGTCTGTAGGTCAGCCACAGGAGTGACGCAAAGGAGCAACGAAAGCGCTCCTTTTCCCCTGGAAGAATTGCAGTTAATAATAATTTTTAAAAAATATCCCCCAAAAACCCCCCCAAAAAACAACCCAACTTAATTTGATGAGGAAATACATAATTACAAGGAGTCCAAGTGCCTGACCTGGTTCCCTGAGCTCATAGGACTTTCCGAGCATAACCACTGGAGAGCTCTGGCCAAATTTGGACTTTGGTTTGAAGGACCAGCCTGAAACATGAGAAGAGGACATACGAGTTTCATGTGCCAAAACAAGTGAAAAGTCCGATTGGGTTTTATTAACACAGAAAAAAAAACAAAAAAACAAAAACCAAACAGTCAACAAACCATATTTGACGCTGTTCCAAGCTGAGACCAGCTTTGATTTGAGTTTGCCTTTATCCTCCACCTCGTGCTCATCTGCGGCCGTGTGCAGGTGCTGCGGCGCGGACTCGGCGGACAGGAAGAGCCAGTCCTCCGCAGCACGACTTCCTGCCAGGGGGCCCTCAGAGCGACCCGAGGAGCTGCTGCTGCTGCTGCTGCTGCTGGCTTTCATCGCGGGAGTTTGGAACCACGGCTGAGAGTGAGCGACTGCTTCTCGCCATCGCAACCTACAAGGAAACGGACCCGACAACAGCGCGTCACCAAAACACACGGCATGTGACCCCGTGAATTAGACCATTGTGTTGCGTTTCCGCAAGCAGGCGGAAATAACCCGAGCGACATGAAAGTGAATAATTGCTCCGTGGCGGTAGAGTGAATGAGAAACCCATATGACCGGGCCGTGTGACGCGAGGAATTCCAGATATGTCGGTGCGGAGCCGCTCACTGCGGTCCTTCCTCACGCGCAACTCTTTTGATTCCTCTTTGCAAGGCGCAGCAGTCAGTGAGCCCCCCCCCTCGACTGATCAGCTTCAGTTCATATGCCAAGTAGCAAACTGTTAAAAATGTTCTCAGGCACCTCGAAAAGTTACAGGGGGGGGGGAAACAACAACCTCAGATCATGTGAGTTCTTCTTAGGTAATGTTAGAGACGGAGAAACAAAGCACAGCATTTGTGTACTTTTCTTTGTTACAGTGTTGTGTGAGGATATGATTAGAATCTAATAGTGACCAGAGGCAACATTGTAACTATCATAATGTGTTGCTGTAGAACTATTTTATTATTATGTAACATATAATGAACTATCTTTAACAAGTATGCAACGCTAAATCGTCTGCCACATATTATTCATACAAGATAAACGTATTGTTTTTTTTTCTTTCTTTAAATTACGTAATGAAATAGAAAAAAAATCCTTCATAATGTGATGCCTGGTAAAAACATTTTCGCAGAACACGTATCCATGTTCTTGCCACAGAGAGGGAATGTGGAGTTTATACTCAACGACACTCAAATACGCCATCCAGTTACGTGTAATGAAGCAAGCAACTGCGCGTCTCTTACCCTCAATTATTCGCTCTTACCGAATAATTCATTACTTTGATGTCAATTGAAACAGTGTCAACGTACATGGAGAATGTAATAGACTCGAACGTCAACCGCAGCACTTGCAAGCCGTGTTCGCACTTCCGCGCTGTGCCGCGCTATCAACTGACGACTTTAAAAGTTTTACCTTCAATCGGACACCATCATTGTGCCTCCTTCAAACAGAGACGGCGGAAAGCTGAACTGGGGTCGCTGCTCAGCGTTAATAAGGGTTCGTTCCACCCGGAGCACAGCGATTTAAGCGGTCTGCCCTTACTTCCTGTTTATGCCGCTGACGTACCAGCATTGCCGTGATTGGTCAGCTGCGGACCAATAAGCGTGAGATGCGGTGTATGCACTTAAAATATCAGACAAAACAGGTGATTGTAATTGTTCTTTTTTTTTTTTTTTTTTTTTTTTTAATTATTATTATTATTTCCTTTCTGCACAATAGACTTTTCATTGCTTTTATTTGACAAGGCTGGCGAGGGAAAACATGTAGCATGTAACAGACAGCGGTCAACGAAAGGAAGGCCTGCAAAATAATACTAAAATCACACTTAGACAAACATTGATATGACAACAGTAGTACAACTACTTACTACAATGGCATAATTCATCATCATCATCATCATCATCATCATCATCATCATCATCATCATTTTTTTTTTTTTTTAAAGTACACACATGGATAGCCACTAGGTTTTGGTCGATTCTCAGTCTAACTGTAAAATGTATAAATAACAAATTTCAGTAGTAAAGCAGAAAAATTACATAGCACTTATTAACAATTGAACAAATTGTAAAACACATATAAAAGTAACAAAATAAATGGTTTTTATAAGGTAATAAGTAAATTAAACAATTAGACACAAAATAAAGTGCAATTTTTTGACACTGTACACGACAACAAAAAAACACAACAGTTTGATGTCTGACAATTAATGAACAGTCTAAAAACACAGAGTTTAGACGCTGAAAGTGATTTAAAGTTCAATTCTTTAACAACAACAACAACAACAACAACAACAACAACAACACAAAAAAAAGAATCATTATCACCATGTGTGGGCCTGAAAGACCACCAGGCATAGTGTACTGAACTATGGTGTTTGGAGATGATGTACACAGGGTGGAGTGGGTTGTGGGGTGGCGGGGGTTGATGACAAGTCTACGCCTAATGTTGAACGAAAACAGACGTGATATCCGACCTCAAGACACTGTCAACATTACCAATCACTCCTGATGTTGTGTGCTGACAACCACTGTGTCACTGCCCAGTTTCTAGGATTGCATATTTTCACATATTTAAGTTTTGAACAATAGAAAAGAACATCATCCAGAAATAAAAAGACTGGCACTTTACTTTTACACTTAAATTTACACAGTACACCAGACATCTGCATAAATAAATGAATGCATCTACAGCCTCCGGTCTTACTTAGTGCAGTTTTCATCATGGTTCCTCTTTTGCTTCGACTCCTCACCAAACAATGTTT
Organism: Nelusetta ayraudi; assembly: GCF_046127955.1. NCBI lineage: Eukaryota > Metazoa > Chordata > Actinopteri > Tetraodontiformes > Monacanthidae > Nelusetta > Nelusetta ayraudi. The sequence continues at coordinate 4,129,500 of NW_027466084.1, forward strand.
CATCCACAAGAATCTCAAATCGCTGCACATTCCTCTCCTCTATGATCTTCTTGTTGCTCAGCTTATTGCAAGTCTTTTCTTTATTATTATCTACTCATTTTTGCTTGGAGCAAAACATATAAACTCACTAAGTGGGGACACACACAAAAAAAAGTTAATAGCACATTGCATAGCGTCCCTGTGCAAGTTCATTCAGTCGACCTCTCTCAGTTCCTCTTAAGACTTCAGCCCTTATCACATCTAATATACAGAAAGAACATTGGGTTACTTCATAAAACAAAACAAAACAAAACACAAAACAAAACAAAACAAAAAACCAGCAGGTTTAACAGCAGTCACGACCCAAGTGCTGCATTCAGTGCTTTTTTTGTCATGCCTCCTTAATTTCCCTAGAGCGGATTGAGAGTTATGAGCTCCTATTCCATAGAAAGTTTACGAGTTAAGTCCGTTCGCCAGAGGAAAGGTATACCTGTTCTGAAGAAATAAAGTATCAGTAAAATAAAACGACGCAATAATGAAACTCTTGTATAAATAAAGTAAAATGAGGTAATGATAAATACACTGCCTGTTTTTGAAAGAAATACATATTTCACACAAGGCTCTAATTCTCTGGTGTAGTCACAAACCAGCCTGCATATGACAGGAAGCAATTTGGTATTTCGCTCCGGTGTCCCTCGACATGACGAACCAGCTCATTTCAGCATTCATTCATTTTTCTGTTTCTTGAACGGGAACTGAACTAAATTATGGATGCGGAGCTGTTCTAAAACGACGAGATGCGACTCTATGACAGGACCTTGATAGCAGTTGAGGGCTTGTTCACAGTGTTTTTCAGTTTAAGGTCGACTATATAATCATACAAACAAAAAAACAGTATTCTCACACATGCATTAAGAACATTTTTCTTCTGCGCAAGACAAACTGAGACAAGCAGACGGCACGCACCCTCAAGTCGAGACGGCTCTCCAACGTGGCTAAAGCGACTTTGTTCACATTTCTTTTTGATATCTTTGAGTTTTGTGACTCTCAAGCGCCCATTTAAACCAACCCGAGTCACATTTGTTCTTGATATGTCAGAGTGATGCTACAGGGAGAGAAAAAGGCCTGACATCAAACAGTCTGCCAGCCTCGAGAGCCGACCCCATCACGAGTGATGCTTGGAGCCTCGGCTGCTCCCCCTGCTGTCCAGGTGGGCCGAGCCGGAGCCGGAGCCGGCGCCGGGGGTCTGTGGCCCCCTCCGGCCCCCCCCACTGCCGCCGCCGGACGAGACCTCGCCTCTGCCTCCCGCGTTCCCCCGCCGGTCCTCGCCCGACCTGGAGGAGTCTCTGCCCTTGCCGCTCTCGTCCTGCGACGCCCCCTTCATCGGCCCCAGGACGGTCTTGGCCACGCTGGTGAGCTGATTGACGAAGCCGCCCTTGTCTCCCGGGGACACGGGCCGAGCCTTGCTCGAGGAGGTGGGGAGGTTCTCCTCCAGGACCTCCAGGTGGACCTGTGGTGTTCGGAAAGAGCAAAATGGGACGGTCACGATATAGTAGAGTAGAGATTAGAGTGTTGTGTTTTTTTTTTTTTAGTTTTTATTCTATTGATTATTATTTATTACCGTGTGTAATTTTTATCTACTGTTTTATTGTATTTGTTATAAAGTGTCCTTGAGTATCAGAAAAGTTCTTATAAATAAAATGTATTACTATTATTATTATTATTATTATTATTATTATTAGTAATAATAATAATAAAAAGTATGCTTAACAATATGTATTTAAAAATATGTATTAAAATATGCATTATGTAGATAACTTGCACATAATACTGTACAAGTTATGCATTGCATTACTGTTCTTAACATGTAAATACAGTATCTTGTTTTTTCCTTTCTTAGTCTATAAATATTTTATACACTTAATTTTATTTTTAGTTCTTTATTTCTTTTTAATGGAAAAAAAAAGTTGACACGGTGGCGCAGTGGTTAGCACTGCCACCTCACAGCAAGAAGGTTGTGGGTTCGATTCTGGGACCTTTCTTCTCCCTGTGTCTGCGTGTGTTCTCTCCGGGTTCTCCCGCTTCCTCCCACAGTCCGAAAACATGCATGTGAGCTGAATTGGACCTCTAAATTATGCATTGGTGCGAATGGTTGTGTGCCACTATGGCCTTGTTCAGACTGCCAGCCAAAATCCGATTTTTAGCCCATCCAGATTGAAACCGGATGGCTCTTTTGTAGTCTGAACAGTCACAAACCACATGAAATCCGATTTTTGCAAAACGGATTGAAACCGCCTTTGGGAGGTTGTTTCAAATCGCATTTGGACGGATGTGTCTCAGTGTGAACAGCTCCAAAACACACCGATGGGTTTTGACGGTTTTGTCCATGACGTTACTCTACGCCAGTGGTCCCCAACCTTTTTAGCACCACGGCCCGGTTTAATGTGAGACAGTATTTTCACAGAGCGACACTCATGTTGCTCGCTAGCTTGCTAGCTTGTGCGTTTAATCTCGCGGTAACGTATCAGATGACCGAGACAAGAGCCTTGACATGCGCCAAGAGTTGAGCGTTAGATGGACGTAACGGAGAGAATCCGGTAATTTTTCAAAATAAAATTGTTCACTCAGATAATGAATGATACAGGATTAATATGACCCACGGACCGCCACCGACACGCGGCCCGGTGGTTGGGGACCACTGCTCTACGCGACGCAAGGCCCAAAGCGCCACCCAAGAGGGCGCCATTCCAGGCACGGAGCTGTAACGTAATGGAGCAGACAGAGGAAGTAGAAAACAGCAGCAGTCCCTGGACAGAGGGGGAAACTCATTGGCTCATCATTCTGTGGGGAGCTACTAGCTCTATTCAAGCCGAGTTCCAGGGCATGTATCGCAACAAGTGCCGTTGTCGCTAGGACGTCACACCACACGCTACGCTGAATGACGCCTTCGCTCCGATGTTGTAGCTCCAGCAACCTGTCAGATGGGTCCATAATGTGGCCCAGTCTGAACAGAGCCAGATCGGATTCGAGAAGGAATTGGATTTGAATCAGATTCGCCTGCAGTCTGAACGTAGCCTAGGTGGCTCTGCAATGAACTGGTGACTTGTCTAGAGTGTCACCCTGCCTTTGCCCCATGACAGCTGGGAGAGGCTCCAGCAGACCCCCGTGACGTATTAAAAATGGATGGATGGAAAATCGGAAGGGAAAACCACGATCATGTAATACAATATCACGTCCTAAGAGTATATTTAGTAGTATAGCATATACAATAGTGGCTGTTGCTGATTCGGTGTTAACTGAAAGGGGAGGTCCAGAGGGTTGGGGTTGACTCTTATAACCATCTTGATTTTTGAACACTTCTGCAAACTTTCAAACTACGAACCGTAGAAAGGTAGTTAACTCACTAAATTTACACAGAATAGAAAGTCACTGCGACAAACCTTGTCCTCCTTTGACCTGCGGTTGCTGTTTGAGGCCCTCTCCACTTTGGACCTGGCAGCAGCAGCAGCAGGAGCAGCAGCAAAAGCAGCAGCAGCAGTAGCAGCAGGTCCGTGGGCTGCAGTTTGGCTCTGAGCTTGTTTCGGAACTTGGGCCGCAGCTCCTTTCACTTTGGTTGTCTCACTTGTCTTCTCACCACCACCACCGGAGGAGTTGCTCCCTTTCTGGCCGTCTGCTGCTCCTTTCCGAGGCTTGCTCTGCTCCGGAGATTCTCTCTCGCCGCGGGCTCGGTCCTTCCCTGAGGAGCCTCTGGAGGTCTCCGCAGCTTTCTCCTGGGCTCGGTCCTGCTGGACCCTCTGCTGCCTGCTCTCCTGCTGCTGGACGGTCTGGGACCACCCGGGACTGGTCGTCTTCTCGCTGCTCACGGCGTCCTTGGAGCTGCACGCCTCAGGGGTGGAACTGCTCGCTGCAGCGCTCTGAGGTTTGGGCCGGTCCGGGACGGTCGTCGCCTCCGGAGATTCATCAGGCGCCGGACTGGACTTGACCTCTGTTTCTGCTGTGACAACGCCCGTCTTTTTGCTTTCACAGCAGGGTTCAGGCCTACTGGAGTCCACAGTCTTGCTCCTGCTCTCTCCCGGGGCTTTGCTGTCGATCTGTGACCGGTTTCGGTTGTCCTTCTCTCTCACCGTGCTGATCGTCTCCCGACTCAGGGGCGACTCCTGCCTTCCCAGCCTCCTCAAAGGCTTCGGCCCTCCGCTTTCGCCCCCCGCCGGGGGAGGAGAGGGCGAGGAAGAGGAGGACGGAGACGGGGGAGCAGGTCCGTTCTCCCCCTCTATCTCCAGCAGGCTCTGCAGGCTGTGCTCGCAGTGGAAGGACTCCCTCCGGTAGTCCCCGTGCGACACTTCCAGGCTGTGCTTGCGCAACGACACGCCGCCCGTCAGAGGCGAAGGCGAGGAGGAGGAGGAGGTGGACGAAGAGGAGGAGGCGGCGGCGGCGGAGCCCAGCTTCTCGGCCGACTGCACCCGCTGCAGCAGGGGCGACCTGGGTGGCTCGGCGCTCTTGGGGCGGGGCCGGGCCACAGGGGGCGACGAGTGCAGCTTGGCCGGGAAGACCTGCGTGGTGTTGGAGCTGCCCACTGTGTGGCCGGCCAGCGGCGGCGGGGACGAGGTGGTGGGCGAGGGCGTGTGAGCCAGCGGGGACAGCGGGATGTTGCCGGCGGACTTGCACCGCGCCGAGCGGTACTGGCGGTGGAGTTTGGGGGAGAGGCCGTGCAGGGAGCTGGGACGCATGTGGTGGGAGGCCGCCGGCGAGTTGGGGGTGCTGGAGGAGGGCGAGCTGCTCTGGGACGACGTTCCTGAAGAGGAAAAGGAGTCAAGAAGGAGAAAAAACTTATTAACAAATATTCCAGGTTCAATAGACTAACAGAATTTTAGCCTCAATAAATAAAAAATAAATACATAAATAAAATCAAATAGAAGGTTCCCAGTGTCTCAGGATTAAACAATAATATAATGGTTTGGGTTTGGAATCACTGGGACAGATGTTCATTGCATATGCATAAAAAATACAATATAATCTGCAGTCAAAATGTGTTATGTTAGACAGAAATTGTTTCATCTTAATAATGGAACATTTTGTCAATAACAAGCGAATAGATAGATAAATACCATGCACAGCAAATGTTAATTTTTTTTACATATTCTTTCTCAACAGCTGAAAAAAAATTTTGAGTAGAGAAAACTAGAAACGTGGCTCAGAGACAGCACTGATGCATTGTATTTATATATTTTTGACTGGCGCGTATAAATATCTGGGACATCAACAAAAGCGTTCATGTGCCATAGTCAGGAAGATGTCGTAGAGTTGTGCCGGTGAGACTCATTTGATAGACCAGTATCACAAAATCTTTCAATCTCAATGCACCTTCGGGCTTTTCAGTGTGCCGCCTGAAAATGTCCTCACTTTTCAAAACACTGACGTTGCAGCTGATTTGCCGAGCGGTCACTCAAATCAGAAAGCATTGTGCGCACAAACAAGACAATGGGAACAACAGCGGTCAACTTGGGCGTCATACACAACATCACCCTTTGCTCACACTAACCCAAGTAGGGGGAGTCAAGCGTTGAGCGATAGGTCTGGGTGGGTGAGCGGGCCGTGAAGCTGTGGGTGGGCGAGCCGGGGAGACTGTCCCCGGAAGAGAGGGAGCGATTCAGGGAGGAGAGGCTGCGGCTGGTGTGCAGCAGGTTGGATTGCTTGGTGATCTTCCTGAAGAGTGAGCTGCGCTTCCGACTGAAAAGCAGAAGACAAAATGCTGAAGTTAAAAGTCTAAATATATATCTATATATACAGTATATATATTTTATTTATTTAAAAAAAAAAAAAAAACCCAGATGCATATCTGCTGCCGTCACTCACTCTTCCTTGGCTCCGGTCCTCGGGCTGCGCCGGGCCATCTTGGATTTATAGCTGGACTTGCGGGCAGGACCCACTTTTATAGAAGTGTTCTCAAATGGCGTTGTTGTAACGGTCACCTTGTGTCCACTCTGTAAGGATACGGTTAGTTATATGGGGCAGTTTTAGCAGGAGCATGCAAAGCGGGGGGTGGGGCCACGATGGGTTCTAAAATTTGACAGAGGGGGCCGGAGCAGAAGCAGATGAATGGAGTGTTTTGGTGACCCACCTCATAGGAGGAAAAAATATGTGTGAGGGATATGTAGAAAAATGTATCATATAGCTTTATTGTCAATTGAAAATGAACAAAAGTTGCAATGAAATATGTGTCTTTGAAGCCCCACGGTATTTAGCTCTTTATTGAAACGACTCATAAAACACTGAAAACATTGATGAAATACAGCTATTATATGATTTATTGACTGTTAATATAATTTCTATATAATTTATAATTTCTTCAAATTCAGGGGTCGGATTAAAAAGTTTAACGGGCTGCAAATGGCTCCCGGGCCGTAGTTTGCCCATGCCTGATGTAAAGGGGGGGAGGAAAGAGGATTCCGTCTTTCATATTTAACGATGGCCATCTCTTAGAATCCTTTATCATTGGGTGCTGAAAAAAGGGACAATTTCGCAAAAGCCAGTATTCCTAGTTTGGTTTCAAAAGCTGATAACAATTTCTGTGGATTAACAAAACCAAAATATGCAATATTTGTTTATGTACAGTCATCTAGAGGAATAAATAAGAACTCAATCAAGAAGATAAAAAGGAAAAAATGTGCTCTACATTCAGCACAGTGTGTAGCCCTGTATGCAAGTACACAGAACCTACCTTTAAAATGAGCTCCACTACCTCTGTGTGCACCAGACCGTGAACTGGCTCCCCGTTGACATGAGTGATGAGGTCACCAGCATTAAGTCCAGCATCCTGGGCGGGGCCTCCATCCTCCACATGCTGCAAACACAATAGATAAGCAAACACACGGAACATAATGATCTATTTATCAAGTGACAAAACGTCATGTGGTGATTTTCATTTCATCATTATACTTATATATACAGTATATATATGTATATATGTGTGTGTATATATCTATATATGTATATATACACATATATATATATGTACACACACATATATACTGTATACACACATACACACACACACACACATATGTATGTAAAACAAAATAAAATTATATATTCTGTGTATATTATTATATACATTTTTACATTTTATCTCATACACATAAACAATGCATGTAAAAACACCAGTTGGCTCCGGCTCCTGTCTTAATAATTCCATACATGAGGAACCCACCCAAACAATGTGATGAACGCTGTACACGTCGCTGTCTCCCATGTAGACCCTGATGGCTCGCAGAGTGAAGCCGTACTTCTTCCCAGAGCGGTGGATGGTGATGGGAGAGTGCAGGACGTTGACCAGCGGCGAGTAGTCTCTGTTTGGCGAGGAGTCACGGGAGGAGGTATTGGACGAGAGGGAGCGAGGAGACATCGGGCTCGCCAGAGGGGAGGCGGCGTGTTGCTCCACTGAGGAAACAAAGCAAACAAACAAATAAATAAATAAATAAGATTGACACTCTTGGGTCACAAGTTGAGAGTTGTTTTGATTGTTTCTTTAAAAGGGATTTTGATATAAGTATATACAGGTATGTACGTATAATCACATATATAGATATTGAATTATATATATTGAATCATTGTGAACAGTTGACGAATTGTGTGTCCTGCAAATGTCAAATGTTTTCTCTATAAATGTATGTGTATATATATTCATAGAGAAAACATTTGACATTTATTTTGCAGGACAGACAATTCATGCATCCATCCATCAATTTTCAACACCTGCTTCTTTCTGAGCTCAGGGTTGCAGGGCTCTGCTGGAGCCTATCCCAGCCGTCATAGGGCAAAGGCAAACACAATTCAATTAAATCCAATAATGTTCGATAATTTATTTACTAGACATGATAGAAAGTTGGCCAGCGTTTTTATTTTTGTGGAATGAATTTGGGTTGCAACTTCATGAAAGAAAAAAAAATGATGATGGTCCTGAGACTCCACCAGTTGAGAACCACTGGAATGAAAGACACGTGACTTAACTCTGCTTGAAAGGGTTTTTCGTTTCTTTTCTTTTTTTTTTTTTGCCTGAAATATTATTCCACGGTGAATTTACCAGCAGGGATGATCACAGACAAAGCGGTTGCAGATGCGGATTTGATGACTTTGGTTCCTGGTCGTGAAGTCCTCTTCTCCCCTTCAGCCGAGAGCTGCTGGTGTCGAACCCTCCGCAGCACCAGGTCGCTGGCAGCCCCGCGGTGCACCTGTGGGTCCGGGAGGCCCAGGATGGTGGCGCTGCTCGGCAGGGGGAACAGCGTGTCGGCTGGTCTCAGATGCTTGTCTGGAAGATGAAATTCCGGCAGTTGCAAATACAAAATCAATAAGTTGGTGAATGATACAGGCGTCGGTTCACAGGAAACATCTTCTCCCGAATCACCTGCGGCTGTGAGAAACGACCTCAGGTCGCCCTGGGAGGGGCCGTTCCCCATCGCTCCCTCCAGGGAGGCCCCCCTGGCCTTCACTGGGGGCTGCTTGACAGGGACGTGCAGCTCGGAATCGACCTCTAGAGGAGAAGCCAGGCGCTGCGTGTCTATGAGGGCGGAAAAGCGTCTGCGGGTCCCGGACGGTGGACTGGAGTCGCTTTCGATGAAGGACGTCTCCGAGTAAGACAAGCGTTTACTGAAAATACAATAAATCGTCATCATCATCATCATCATCATCATCATCATCATCATCATCATCACCATCATCAAATGCAGACAAATACATTCTGTATGCACAGTAGCTACAGTAGCCCACTACCATACATGCATAAGTCTATTTAAATTTTATATTATTTATATTTAATTCAATGTAACACATTGTTCATTCATATACATATACATGTTTATGTTTCATATATTCTATATTTGAATTATTCATATATACATATATATATATATATATATTTATATATATATATATATATGTATATATACATACATATATGTGTATATATATGTGTATATATACATATATATATATATATACATATATATACATATATATATATATAGATATACATATATATACATATAAATACATATACATACATACACATATATATATATATATATATATATATATATATATACATATATATATATATGTGTATGTATGTATATGTATTTATATGTATATGTATATATATGTATATCTATATATATATCTATATATATATATATATATATATATATATATATATATATATGTATGCCACTCTACTTCTACTTCTCTCAATCTATATCGTTTTTTGTATTATCTTTTCACCCCAACCTAAAGGTCAAAGCAGATGAGCGCCCCCTGGAGTCTACATTTGCTCCACGTTTCTTCTGACAGGGGATTTTTTTTCCCGGCCACTGTCGCCCCCTGCTGCTCTGGAGGGATCGGTTGGTTTTATTCTGATCGTCCGAAGACGCTTTGAGACGCCTTTGGTGTGATTTAGCACCGTTCACATAAAAGTTGATTGAATGATTAAATGATTGATTGATCAAAGACTCCAACTAGAGTTGTGCAGACTGAAACTGCCTTTGCCCCGTTGTCATCCATGGTGACTGCACTCACAGCTCGGGTGATCCAGTCCTCCAGCTCTTGTCCCTGAGGGTCAGGCTGCCCAGGCTCTCTCTCTTGGCGACTCGATCCTCCCTGGGGATCTTGTGCTCCCGCAGAGTCACAGCGGGAGGTTTGTACTCCAGTTGGGACAGGTGCTCCATGCTGCTGTACACCTGTGGGTCAACGCAGTTAACACCGTCACTCCCTTTGTGCTGTGTTGGCTAACACAGACAGAAATCGCTTCAGAAATCGAGTACGTGTAAACGTTGGGCTCTGAGCAGAGTGCAAAATACAGGGGGGTGCAGGGGGGACAGGGGGGTTGGATCCCCATAATTAACCAATGGGACCCCCTGAGAGTTTTTACTTTTTTTTTGCCAAGCAGACGTTGTGGCAGAGTGTGTGTGTGTTGTTGATGTAGATTATCATGGCTTGTATCCATGAATAATTGTCAGGTTATTTTGGCCTCCTGCATATTAAGGAAACTTAGACTGGTATTGAGTAACAATCCGGCGGATGCCGACTCCCCCAGAATATTGATGGGTATTTCGCACACTGGCTCTAAGGTTTGCGGCGTGACCTTGCTGAAGCGAGGCGAGCAGGACGAGAAGCGATGGATCTCCACAGGCTCATCGTCGTTGGTGTCATCCTCGTCGTATGATACGTGGTGGTAGCGCTCTGATCGGGCTGCGGGGGAAGGAAGCAAGAGATCGCAGTTTCAATACAAGCAAGCGATAAATCCCTCCACTCCACTTATTATCACTCCACACGATTCTTACACATATCTCAATTTTTAAAGATTAAGAGTGTAATATTTGGAGATTTTTGGAGTCGCTTTAGGGACTCCGTACTATCCCCCGTCTTTGCTTGCCAGTGAACTACAGTGGCCTGTGCAACCAAACCTGGATACCTCGTCCACCTTCTTTAGCGTTGGTTTATTTAAAGACATAATTAGGGGTTAGGGTGGGTCTATATAAGTTTATACTTCCTCCTACCCCTTTTCGGACATGAATAAAATTATTCTCTTGTATATTTCACTGGTGTTTGCTTACTTATCCTATTTTTAACTTTTCTTTTGTGTGTTTTGGTTTTGTATCCCTTTTATTTTCTTTCTTTCCCTTCATGTTCATGTTCATGTTATAAATAATCAAATCAAATCAATTAGTAACCCTACTATGAAACACACTGTTAGGCAGCTGAATTGTCCACACCAGGCATCCTTAGAAATATTGCGGTGAAAGATGGCAGCTAGCTGGGGGCAAGCCAAATATTAAATACTGGACCTTTAAGATTTCCTCATTTGTTTTTGACTCCCCCTTTATTTGTGTTTCAGTTGTTTAATTGCCCTGATTAAATTCATTTCTTCGCATCAGCATTACTCTACAGTGTATTTATATCAACTCCTCAACCATGGTTTGTACTAAATGCGTGTTTTCTTTTTGTCTCAGTGCCTGAACATCCATTCACCAGCTTCCAACGATCAAAGGTACGCATGTTTGCGCCCCCGATGAAAGACGTACTGTCAAAATAACTGGTGTCCTCCTCCGACTCCAGGTGGGGAATGAACTCTGCTTTCTGTCTCAGGAGGCTGTTCCAATTCACTTCAGTGAAAAATGAGTGCTGCCTTACTTCAAAAGCGCCACCTGGAGAGAAGGGAGGGTGGGGGAGGGCAGAGGGTGGAGCGGGACAAGAGGGACAAAGCAGCATAAATGCTTTCCAGAAGCAGTCACACTGTGGCAGATAGTGTTTGATTTATTTTCATAGATTTATCTTATTTGGTTGACTGAGCCTCTGAGTGCTGGGCAGCAGCTGCTGTTGTTGCCTGAATGCCTATTTTGTGTGTAAGCAACGTTGTGTTAAAAAATTCCGGAATAGTTTGCTTGTTTACATGACAAGAAAAAAAAAAATCTAAAAAGATGTCTGAATTTGAAATCACTTAAAAATGTTGTATACATTGAATCTAAAAATGATTCTTACGTTGTACTCATGTGAAATGTATTTTTTATATTGATTATCCAATTTTGTGTGAAACAGTGCTAAAAATATGTATACAAACTGAACAACCTGAATGTGTTCAATTTCTTGCCCATAAACACCTTGGTGCCATGGCAACACAGTGCATCATATGCTGCCTTTGGAATAATCAGTTTCTGATTAGCGCATAATTAGTTAGAATTCATTCCTAATAGGGCCCAAATTGGGAAAAAAATAGAATGTGTCCCAGAGTTATCCAATTAGGAGGACTGAAACAAGGTCACAACAAATGTAAAAAACACACACACACACAGAGGAAAATGTATTGTGCAGGGTGGGGGGGGCAACCCTTAAAACAAAACACCTTTTTATTTTCCATGGTGACGACACTGCAGTGGAGCTGCGTCTCCAGAGAGACGGGAGACTGCAGTCAAGATAAGATCTCCAGAGAAATGAACACCGAAACAAGAGTCTCACCTGTGCCAAGTCGAACCAAGGGATTGGTTTGCAAGAGGGAGGAGATCAGGTGCTGGGCATCTAGTGGGAGAAGCTCGTCTCCCTCTGGCCACACGATGTCATCTGCCCTCGGCAAGAGAGGAAGGAGAGAGAGGGGAGCAAAAGGGAAGTCAATTAAAAATTAAAAGTAAAAGCACACGAATTGACGCGGTGCGTTTGAGAACGAGGACGGCACGAAATTTCTGTCGTTGTGATTTCTTTGCTGCTTGTTGTTCCTTCTGTCTGACCTGTGATGACCTGTCCAAACAGCTCCTCAGGGGTGTCTCCGAAAAAAGGCACGCAGCCCACCAGGAACTCATACAGGATGATGCCCATCGCCCACCAGTCCACCGGCTTCCCGTAGCCCTGCCGGAGGATCACCTCTGGGGCGATGTACTCGGGAGTTCCACACACCTGGAGAAGAAACCACCCATCATTAGACGTCGTCCCTTCACTGCAGCATGCCTTTCATATCTCTTTAAGTAACTAAAGCACTGTTTCTTTGTCATACACGAAGTATGTCTCATCCTGGCTACCACTTCAGGGATGCCAAGAGGAGATGAAAGCCTCCGTGAAGGTTTTTCATGTGCAGATGGGTTCGCACGGATCGCTAAGAGACCCAGAAATGCTAATGAGGCTCATAATCAAAGCCTTACAATTGCTGTGCGCTGCCCTATTCTTGTGCCAGATAGTTATGGTCTATTTTCCCCCCCCCTCCGAGCTTCAGATTGCCTAGAACACAATGAAAATGAATCCCTTTGCATAGAAATGAGCACTTTAAGGGGTTTTATTTTGGTCTCTATGAGACTGTAGGTGAAGCATCGCTATATAGACAAAAAGAGTGGGTTTACGTCATTCTACATGCAATTCGGAATTATAGTTTTAACACCCGTTAAAAATGATTACACCTCATTATTTCATTGTAAGTGCAAAGTTGAACATTTGACAATTTATATTCTTAAAACCCATAAAGCTCCCCACAGAACGGGAATGGATGGGATGGTGAAATACCTGTTTATCCAGAAATTCCCGAGTGTCCTTCTCTATGTGCCCTTCATACAAGTTCGTGGTCAGACTCATGAGACCCATTTTGGACAGGCCGAAGTCTGTCAGCTTAATGTGGCCCATTGAGGTGATGAGGAGGCTGAACGAGAAAAGCAAAGTCAAGCTGCTGCGCAAACTCTCACTTAGGAGCTTTTTAAAATGCCAACTCATGCTTTTGGGGCTTTGTCAAAAGTTAGCTTGCTCTCACTTGTCAGGCTTGAGGTCTCGATGCACTATGCCATAGTTATGCAAGTACTCCAGAGCCAGGACGGTCTCCGCAAAGTACATGCGTGCCATTTCAACAGGCAGAGCCCCGATGTTCTTCAGCAGCGTCGCGCAGTCTCCACCTGATGAGCAGGATTCATCATTTGATTAGTCCTGCTGCCAAGGCTAACGTCCACCACAAACGTCTCCTAGTGTCTCTTTGGCCAGAAATGCCTTAGACATGACTTCTACGCATAGAAAAACACACTTAGGTAATTAAATAGGGCATGCTAATTAGGCAGCGACTGATTCGGCACAGTCAAACTGAGGAAACTGGGCATAGCAAGTACAAATTATCGTATATAAGTGTATTTTAACATTAGAAAAAAGGTGTTACATTTAGGGTAATTATTGTTACCATGTTACTGGAACAGTTTAACGTCAATATTACATCATTTACAGCACCCGACCTTTTCTCAAATGCAGATTAACCTCAAACAATAACATCAACAACCAGAAAAAACTTTCATTCCAACTGAGGTGAACCCTGGCTTCCTACCTTCCACATATTCCATGACCATGCAGAGGTGTCTGCGGGTCTCAAAAGAGCAGAACATGGAGACAACAAATGGGTTCTCTGCAAAGGTGAGTATGTCTCGTTCCACAAAGGCCTGCTGTATTTGGTTCCTCAGGATCAGGTTCTGCTTGTTGATCTTCTTCATGGCAAATCGCTGGCGAGTTTCCAGGTGACGCACCAGGTACACGGCACTGTTGGCAATCATACACAGACACAATTCCATTTTGATCATTTCTTACACTTCTTACCAGGGATGCACCGATACCACTTTTTTCACAGAACGAGTACAAGTACAAGTATTTGCATTTCAGTACTCACCGATACCGAAACAGAGTACTTAATAAGGCCGTCAGACATTAAAGAATTACTTTGATTGTTTTCTTTCCACAAATATGATTTTTTTGAAATACATTCTCAGTGTGTTTTTCTGTGTGTTTCACTGCAGTACAAACATGCACTGAACAAAATTGTCACATACCTACATATACAACTGGCATCGGTGTCGAGGTATTTACGAGTACGAGTAGAGCACTCAACCTCGAACACTGGTAATCGGTATGGGTGCATCTCTACTTTTTAAACCAAAATGAGTTTTAAACTGTCTTTGCAGCGATCGCTGGCTTGTCCGGTGGGATAATGTGAAGACCTTCTCACCCATACGCTCCATTACTGATGAGCTTGATGGTCTGGAAGTCTGCTTCTCCCGGCGGCTTCAGAGGCTTCATCTTCCCCTGCGGATCAAAGATCGGACAGCAGTGAAATAGCCACATACTGAATTTGAAAAGCAAACATAGACAGGATTCAGATAAAAGTGTTGCTAGCTTCTTGGAATATAAATAAGACAGTTTAGGAGACCATGTGATTTTAACATATGTGGACCAGCTTTGGCGAGACAGTGTTATATTTCCAGGGAGGCAACTTACCTCTGTCGAGTCCTCTGTTTCCGGTGTGAGAGGCCCCTCGCTGTCATAACTTTCCAAGTTGACCATCTCTGAAAAACAAACACACGTTTCTGGCTCATTTATGTTTTTCTTTTAATATTATAACTGCAGTTAACTGACTGGTAGCAAGTTTGTGTTTCTGGTCTCTTCAACCATTTAAAAAAAAAAAAAATCATTTCAAATATGCTAATTTGACAATGCTTCCTAACTGCTATTAAGCAATTCCCCCAAAATAAAATAACACAGAAAGACAATTTAAGGAAGCAAAATTATTAAAACAGAAATTAAAAAAGTGACTTATTCAAAAAGGAGTGAGAAGAAGCATAGCTTGTTAGCTCTCACCCCTTTTCCCAAATATAAATAAAGTATATATATGTAAATACATACATATACAGTGTAGATATATATGTATATAGATATGTATATATATATATATATGTATATATATTTATATATATATATATATATGTATATATATATATATATATATATATATATATATATATATACATATATATATATGTGTGTGCATGTGTGTCTGTGTGTGTGTGTATATATATATATATATAAATATATATATATATACATATACATATACATATATATATATATATATATATGTATATATACATATATATATATATATATATATATATATATATATATATATATACACATATATACATACGTATACATATAGACATACACATACACATAGAATCACATTCACATATGCTCATCCATCTCCCATCAGTTCAGTTAAAGTTAATAAGAAGCCACCTTCAATAGGGTCCCTGGTGAGCCCCAACTGGCTGATGATGTAACGAGGGATGTCCGTCTTCATTAGGTGGCCCTCCTTGGCGTGGTCCTCCGCTGCCTCTAGCAGATGGTAAAACTCCTCTGGATTAAATTCCTGAAAGCAGAGCCAAAGCCATCAACCGTCAAAACAAACTGGCTCCCAAAACAGTCAAATTACAACGAACAAATCCCAAACTCTTTTTAGCTCATCTTTTTCCGACTAGACGTGGGACAACCAACGTGGATTGCTGGGGTTTATGTAGCTTCATTTAAATCGCGTCAAGTCTTTACGTCTATAAAGTGGTTCAGAAAATACATTTAATAACCTTTAAAAGTCATGCATGCGCAATTATTAAATCTAACATTGTCCTCCAAGTTCACAACCAGCTGCAGGGTGGAGAAAGAAAATAATGGACACTTTTGGCATTTTTAATGATGCTGTTGGATGCAAATTTGTGTTACCAAAAGCAAAAAAAATAAGGTGAAAGATGTATTTGTGGAATAGTGCTGATTTCAAACTTAGTATGCACTTTCTTTGTTATGTTCAAAAAAATCATTATGTGCAATTATATTTGGAAGTTACGTCTGTAATTGAAAAAAGGGGAAAATGAAAAAAAAACACAAAACCCGACATTAAAAAGCTTTGCTTCTGCCTGAGCCTCTTTCAGTCAAATTGTGATTTTATTTTCTCTTCTGCTGTTTTGAAGTGTGTATAGGCTGAAATACGACTGAAATAAACAATTTAAATCTAAACTAAACTGTTTGCATTTTGTTTAGTGGTGTTTTTATAAGGAGTAACACTATAATATCTTTGGCTACAGTTGTCTGTAAGCAAGATCAATGAAGCGGTTTCATAGCGATAAGGAAAATATGAGAGAGAAAACACTTAGAATCAGAATTCAATTCCGTTCACCATGAGTGGAAGGTCTGACCGACTGCTGATCGCTGAGGCCGATTGCGTTAAAAACGCACCGCAACAAATATGGCAATTGGGACAATAAGCTGAAAATAGGAGGAGCTGCCTCCGTGTAATTGGCCCGACTGTCGCTCAGAACCAGGAAGCACAGCAGTGTGACGTGACTCACGGAGAAGGATTCAATGCTGTTAAGAAGTACTTAGTCAGCCAGAAAACCGGTGATCTATACAACACGCAGACACACACAGACGCACGCACAGATTGCCATCCTCTGGCCGTGGTCATGGTCTGTTTGAGTCAATCAGGGAGGCGGCGGTGCAGCGAGGGGGAGGGGGGGCGGGGGGGGGGGGGGGGGCTGCTGCTGTCTCGCATTAGTCGTAAAGTCACGGAGCAAATTCTAATCTAAATGCAAATGCAACCGACTGCCTTGTAGCTATTGGCCCGTTTTCACTGTTTGCCTGTTCTGATATTCTACCCCTGCTGGGTGATACAAAACGGCTTAAGTGATTTTAATGGACCGACCGCAGAGTTTGGGAGACGTTTTTTTTTTTTTTTTTTTTTTTCCCCCTTTAAATCGAAAATCAATTCTGCTTCCAATCAAGCAAGACAGGAAGGCGCCTGATGAGCGAAATCTTCAGCCGTGGATCTTACCAAACATTCCAACAACCTGGCAGGTCGGGAGATGACGATGAGAAGCTTCTTTGCCAGCTCAGTGACGAAGGCGACTTCGGAACTTTCCGAACGCTCAAAGGCCTGACACGGAGAGAAAAAGAGGGAGAGGGAGACAGAGAGAGAGAGAGAGAGAGAGATGATAGAGTGAGGGAGCGAGAGAGAGAGAGATGGATTTATATTCAAATATGCAACATCTTAAACTTTGTATTTTCGATGCAACTCAGGCCTGCAAACAGATACTTGATGATGTTAAGTGATGCAAAATTAGCGAAACCAGAGCAACCAGAAATTGATAGGCAGTCAATCTAGCCACAAAATGCTAATCCTGCTATTTATCATTTGATTTAGAATAATAGCAATAAATAAATCCGACTGAGTCATACTTTTCAGTTACAAAGAAACACAAGAATTCTTCACAAAAGGCACAATTGTTCTGCGTTTGTATGTTTTTGGTTTCCACTCAATGCGAGAAAAAAAAACTAAATGAAAAAAGAAGCTGAACGCGACCTTTGTGTGAGAGTTATTGGATAGAAATCCTCAATTTCCCCAAAAAGGCTTTGCCTTCATGTGTCGACAAATACTGTATGTGACTGGTGTGAATTGGGTTTCTGCCTTTTTCTTTTCCTCTTGGCTGTTCCCTTCAGGGGTCGCCATGGGAAAAATTCATTCATTCATTCATTCATTCATTCATTCATTCATTCATCTTCTATACCCGCTTATTCCTATTCAGGGTCACGGGGGTCTGCTGGAGCCTCACCCAGCTGTCTTAGGCGAAGGCAGGGTGACAAGTCGACAGTTCATCGCAGAAAAAAAAAAAAAATAAATAAATAAATAATATATATATATATATACACACATATACATATACATATATGGTTTTTTTTTTAATTTTCCACTGGTTTTTAATTTAAATGCCCCTCCTGACACTCAACCCTTTGCATTTACCTGCGTTCTGGGCTGGATAATGTTTTCCCATAATGAGCAGTTGGCATCTGTGACCAGTGTGTGAATGTCTTTTTGTTATGATGCATGAGCTGAGGTTTGAAAATATTTATTGCACTATTCATAATACACTGAATTATTATATAGTAATATATCATTTATTACCACACACATTATGACAATGTGGAATTGAACCCTCAGCATAATCCAACAGTGTTAGTACTTTTCCATCGAGGTCACACCTTCAGCACCAGAACGTAATCATCGTGAGCAGGGTGTCTTTTTTTTTTTCTTTTTCTTTTTTCAAACTCACATCATGAAGGAGCTTCTCCAAGTTCTCCTGCAGCTCAAAGAAGTAGACGGAGGTGATGAGGCCCTCGCGGGCCTTGGCCAAGCAGTCCCTGGACAGCTCGACAATCTGGTGGTGAATGAAGCTCAGCACTCCGTCGGCCAGCGGAAGGATGTTTTCAGGAGAGAAACAGCGGATGAACTCGGCGAGCTTCCCCTCCATCTGCGCCGTAGCCTGGCAGAGGTCAAGAGTTGGGAAGGGTGGCGGGGGGGGGGGGGGGGGGGGTGATGATGGTGGAACGTGAATGAGTGGGACGACAAAAGACGGCGGATTAGCCTCTGAGAGGCGAGTGACTCTTGGATTAGCCAGCAGCGCGTGACACGAGGTGAAGAAACCAATTTGACTTTCGACTCCCGACACGATAACGTCATCCTGGATTCCTTTGCCACTCTGTGTCACTTTCTTCTTCTCAAGTTATGTAAGAATAAGAACTCTTCGCTCGGATGAATGCTGGGAGTGCAAAACCCGTTTCCCTTTTTTCCCCACGAAGAGAGCGAGAGGACATTAAAAAAGGAAATACCCAAATACTTCCTGAGAGGTCCAACATGAAATATTCACATCTGCAATAGTTTAATGGTAGCCATTGTCCCCCTCTATAGCCAATCATACTTGTGCTTCTTTTATATGTTAAGTCTTAATAGGATGAACCTCTGGTAGTGGCTGCAGGGGCTGGATCACGACTGTGTGAGCGGGAATGTGGTGTTGTCGTAGCGAGAACCGGCCTCACCTTTGGAAAACGCTCCTTGTACACATGGTTCATCATCACGATCTCGTTGTCATAGCAAGAAGAGGAGCGTCCCGGGCTGGAGATGAAAACAGACAATCAACAAGTCCAAGTTTCAGACTCGACTGAAACTTCTTGTCAACAAACAATGCAAAAACAAGCCTGTGAAAAAACTGCTCTGAGGTCCTGAAATGTCCCTTTCTCCAGTCTTTATTTTCAATCTCATTCCTGTACTACGGTGGCCGACAAGGGCCAAACACAATACAATTACCTAATGCGCCTTGGTTGGCGAAAACAGCCGCAGGTATGGAAACAATGCAAATTCACAAACACGAACACAAGTCTAAAAGACAAGGTACAAAATGAGGATCGTGGTGCAAACGGAAAAAAACGCGTTAAATCTCTCCTGAATGCTCCCTTCTTTAAAAAAAAAAAAAAAAGAAAGAAAAGAAAAGGGGAGGCAGCTTTGGGACAGAGGCAGCTGCTGTTCAGCCCCAGTGGCTGCTGACGGCTGCTGACCTGAGGCTGCGGGAGCGGGGCCGAAGGTTGGGGGAGCAGTGGCTGCCGTCGTCGTCGGTGATGCTCTCGGTGCTGCCGAAGTGCTTGGACAAGAAGTGGAGCTCGTCCATGGTGGGCTGGAAGGGCAGCTGATGCAGTCGCTCCTGAGAGGAGCTGGAGGACTTTGGAGGGAGGGGTGGGTGGGGTTCAGTGGTGCAACAAGAACGACAAGAAAATACAAGCTGAGCAACAACCTGAACTAATCTTCCCCAAATGTCTCTGAACTAGGGTTTCTAGACACCCTTTGGTTGGACGGCATAGGCGTCACATGGCGTGAAGGTCAAAGGTCAGATCCTGCCGCCTGGAACTTTTCCGTGTGACCCCTCCACCCTGCCTCCCCCCACCTCCCACTACCCACAGTCAAAAGAAGTGCAGAAGATGCTAATTTATTTGCCTGCAGGAGTTTTCTTTGAAGGCTCACCTGATTTAGAATCTAGATCAGGCTTGGGCAAACTACGGCCTGGGGGCCATATGCGGCCCGTTAAGCTCGAGCCCGCCCAACTTGAAGAAATTATATTAATAGTACGGAAATAATAAAACAGCTGTATTTCATCATCATTTTACTGTGTTATAAGAGTCATTTCAATAAAGAGCTAAATACTATGGGTCTACAAAGACACTGATTTAGTTGTAACGCTTTTGGTCACTTTCAATAGACATTACAGCTAATGTTTCCTACACATCACATGATGTAGTTCTCTCTCCTATGAGGTGGGTCACCAGAACACTCCATCCATCTGCTGCTGCTCCGGCCCCTCTGTCAAATTTTACAGCCC
>NW_027466084.1:4155000-4182500 GCF_046127955.1 Nelusetta ayraudi
CAATTCCCACAACTGGACGGATGATGATCTACGTTAGGATTCATCCGATCCATAACCTGATGGAAGCCACTGACAGTAACTGCCAGTGGATTAGATTTACTGCGGGGGTCAAATGAACGCCATGTTGCCATTTCACACTCTGACGCGGGATCAATTTCACCCTGACGCCTCATCCTTCACCTCGTACCGATACACACCGAGTCCTGGTGGCAGGACTGCTCTGGATAATAGACTCGCGCTGCGGGGAATCGATGAAGCCGCGGCTGTAAACACTCATGCACTCATGCCAACGGCCTTGGCTTTGTTCCGCTTGCCTTCAGGCTCCACCTGACTGCACCATATTTACTTTCAGTGTTGTTGGGATTACTCCATAAAAGTAATCCAACTACTGATTACTCCAAAAAAACTCAGAATAACTCTAAAAAGGAATCTAATTACTTCTTTAGCTACTTTGTTTTGTAAGTAATCAATTACAAATGACTTTAGTTAAAAAATAGATAAAGTAACAGTCGCTCAGTGTTTTGGAATGAAGTGCAAATTTTTCAATTCCAAACTTTGCCTCTGTCCTCTTTAACAGGAGTGAGTGTTTGCTCTCTGAACACAAACTGCACATTTCACAGAGCAAACTCATGTACAGCACTGGTGCCTTTGGTTTTTTTCTTGTTTTTTCTTTTTTTCTTTTGTCGCCTCCATGCTTGTTTTGGTGCGTCGTCGCGTATCAATGACGTCGCATTGCACGGCTGCATCATCAATCGTTGTTTTGGGTCGTTTTTCTAAATTTCAGACATTTTCCGGATAATGAGACATTTCTATCTCGCAAAATATTTCGGAAAAGCAATGGAATCGTGACTTGATACAGTAATTACGATATAATTACCAGTTACACAGTAATCCCGTTCCTCAAAAAGTAGTTTAATTACAGTAGTGGATTACTTAGTAATGGATTACTCGCCAACACTGTTTACTTTAAACCAGTGCTTCTCAACTGGTGGAGTCTCAGGACCCACATTATTTTCCTTATCACGAAGTTGCGACCCAAACTTATTGCACAAAAATAAAAACACGAGCCCACTCTCTATCATGTCTAGTAAATAAACAGTTGAAATTATTGAATTGAATTGAATTGAATTGAATTGAATTGTATGTCCTGCAAAATAAATGTCCAATGTTTTCTCTATAAATTTCTATATTTTAAAATCCCTTATACGAAATAAAAAAGGGAAACCTAATTTCTATTCTATTCTATTCTTATGGCTCTATGTTAATTCTTACAGTATATATAACACAACCGTTCTAAAGGACAATCAGACGCAAGGTAAACATGACAGGTTTTTTTTCCCCGCAACACACACACACACACACACACACACACACACACACACACACACACACAGCCGCCACAAAGACATAAGGGCATTACTGACACAGTGTAAACAAGACTGAATGCATAAACAGAGCACATCAGCCAGACAACAGAGGCCTTTATTCGCTCCCCATTCAGATGAAACCATAGAGACCTCAAAAGAAGAGAGAGGCTGATCGGCTCACGCAAGCAGCTGTCATGGAAACGGACGAGAAAACAGAACGTAAGATGACAAGCAACAACTTGAAAGAAAGAGGGCGTGGGGGAAGCAGAGCAGATAGTGACTACTGTGTTTACCTCCGCAACATCACAGATGACAAATAAGTGCATGTACTGAGAACTTAATAAGATGTACTTATCAGGTCAGGTGGCCTGGAGGTTAATCTCGAAGGATTAAATTATTGTTTAAAGTATTGTAAGTCATTTGGAGTGAACGGCGTTCGGTTATTTTTCACAGATTCTCTTAAACACATGGATCTTGCTGCTTAGGTACTCTAACATTTAGAATTAAAAAAATGATTTTGTGTTTGGTCATTTGGAAGTGACTCCAACCCACTTCATGAAATCTGGGTGTATTTAAATGATGGATATTCTTTGCAGAATAATCACTTCACTGTGCTCTCCACAGAGTCTGAAGTGGCTGTTGGGACGAACCCTTGAGGTGTCACAGAGCAGCATCATGTCAAAACAGTGAACACCTAATGTATGGCCACATCCAAACCAAACCAACCCAGGCCAGGCCAGGCCAGGCTAGGCCAGGCCAGGCCTTCCTCGGTCAGCACTTCAAAGACACTTGGCCGAAGATCAAACCAATTCTCTTCTAGTTTTATTATCTGTCCCTGTGCGAGATCTTGTGTCTCGGCCTGGGCTACCGTGCTGACAGAGGCGCTACCTATTAAAGTGCCGGGAAATTGAATTCTGCAGCGCCTGCGTCCTCCAAAGCGTTTCTCCGGTAAGAGGAGCTGAGAGGAGGAGAGACAGAGGGGGAAACGTCGGATCAAAGAGAATGAAAGAACAAACATTGCTCCTTCTTACCAGCAGCCACAGACCCTGACATGTAATATGCACATCGCATGGCTTATTAATAGATGGAACGATACCTTGTAATTACTGTATTACTGTATAGTATATTTTTTGTAGCAGCATAGTTTCCCAATTTGGGATCAATAAAGTACATTTATTGTATTTTATACTATTCTATACCGATACCAGTATCGGGTACTCCGATACCAGTTGTATATGTGTAAGTATATGACGGTTTTGATAAATTTGTGTTTGTCCTGCAGTGAAACTTCCTCTAGAAAAACACGCCGATCAATGTTGTTCATATGACAGGAAAAATAAAGAAAAAATCAAAGTGATTCTATAATGGTTATTGGCCTTATTAGCTATCGGTATCTGTGAGTACTGAAATGCTAGTACTCGTACTTGACAGATACCGATGCCAGTATCAGGTATCGGTACCGATACTGGGATTGAGTATACTCTACTTGTACTCATGATGCACGCATATCCATGTACATGACAATTTTGTGAGGTTTGTTTGTACTGCAGTGAAACCTGTCTGAGAAAAACATGCTGAGAAATGTTGGGGGAAAAAATCGAAGTAATTCTATAATGTTAATGGCCTTATTGAGTATCGATATTGGTATCAGTAGGCAGGTAGTGAAATCCAAGCACTTGTACTCTACTAGTTCTGTAAAAAAAAAAAAAGTGGTATTGGTGCATCCCTACTTATTAACATTACCACGTGTGACTCATCTCTGTGGGTTTTTTTTTTTCTTTGTAAAAAAAAAAAAAAAAAAGAAGGCAATTTTTGTTTGGCTATTAAGTGAAGTTTAGGTGAAGTGAAGTTTGTGTTTTACAAAAACAGGTAAATAAACAGCAATACAAAGTCACACATGCTTCCCAGATATGTGTGTGTGTGTTTGCACACGTGTGTATGGCTGTGGTGTGCGTGCGTGCGTGTGTGTGTGTGTGTGTGTAAATACATCTATCTATTCATGTTACATCACTCATTCTTTTATATCTTTCTTTGAGCTATTTAACAGATTACAAGTGTTCAGATTCACTTATTATGTAAAGGATTTACCGACAAAGAAGCTCCAACTCAGAAAAGACGAAGAGAGATACAAAAAAAACAACCAAGTTGTAAGGGTGCAGTCAAAGGCTGTGCGCGTGTGTCTTGTGTGCTCACGTAACCTTAGTGAGCTTGCTCCCTAATGGAGGAGCTGATCACCCCAGGGCCCTGCACTCCATCTCAGCCACTCTCCCTTCACCTATTGCACAACCTCCCTCTTTGTTCTCCTCTTCCTTTGATTATCCTCATCACTGCTGCCCTTGTTTTTCACTCTTTCGCGGCTGAAGATGTTTTTTTTTTTTTTTTTTTAATCCCTTTGACAGCATTTTTAAGCACTACAAGCCTTCCACAGATCACACTCTGCTGTTGTTTTCCATTGTTAAGCTCCTTGTTTGTAGGGAAACCTTACACATTATTTCCATTTACCTGCCTGCGCGTGTGTGAGCTCAGGTGTGGCAGAGTGAGAGCCTCCGCTGTAATAGAAGCTGATCTAATCCCCGATCAGCATGGGGGTGGGGGGGAGGGAATGAAGTCACTCAGCACGACATCTACTACTGTTGCAGCTGTAGTGGAAACCCACCTCAGTGTGTCGATATCAAGTTAAATTTTGAGGCAGTTAAAACCAGAGCAATCGAGGTGAAAAACCAAAAAAGATGAAGAGTATTGTGGAAATCCAACAGACGCATCGAAGAAGCTTTGACATTTTTATGAGAGCAGATAAAGCACATTTTCACTTTCAGTGGGAAACGAAACTGTCCGCAAACCCACGAGTTCTGATGACGCCTCTTGTGTTTGACGGCATCAACAGCAGGGACAACAGCTCAGCCAAAAGTCCAATCCAATCACCTCATATCAGGAAACCGGCACTCTGGCACTGATTCAGACCCCACATCTAAAACTGACTACATCTATCTGACATCATCAACTGTTCAAATCAGACACTGACTTCCAATTATTTACTTTAGCTTCCCCTGAAATGGCGCCTACGAGACAGTACTGCACCTTTTCAACAAAAGGTCAGCATCAACAAAAACCCAAAGAAATTCCCAAATAAATACCTAATAAATAAATAAATAAATAAATAAATGCGTATAAACTCAAAATCATAGTTTGTTTTTTTTTGTAAAATGACAATTTCGTGTCTGCAAGTCAACAACAGCTTACAAAGTGAAAGGATCAGCATACATTTTAAGGGCTGTAATTTAAGGTAGTATGTCAAGTGGTACAAAGAATTTAATGTTAAAAAGTACAAAATTATGAAATCAAACAAATAAATACAATTAAAAAATGTATTCTGTCATGCTTTTTTTTGCCTCTTGACAAAAAACAAGAAATCCATATATATATATATACATACTGTATATATGTGGATACACACACACACAAACATATATATATATATATATACATACATATATATATACATGTATAACAATAGCAAAAATAAATAAGATTCAACGTCTTGACACACGACTTACACTACAAATACGATGAGATACATAGCACAGACTCCCTTTCATACGTAATGAAGACCAAGCTTCACAGCGATTCAATCGAGACCAAAGATCTGATCTACAGCAAAGCAACAGCAACACTTCACTTGGACACGTTGCGAAAACCCTCGAACAGCGGTGAGACCACCGGACGCTGTACTACCTCTGAGTGCGTCGGAACATGCTGCCACTCGGTCGGGTGTCTGGCCGTCGCTCCGCGCAAACACGAGCCGCCGCCGCAGCAGCAGCGGCTGAGCAGCGACAGGAAGCAGGCAGAGAGCAGCAGCAGCAGCAGCAGCAGCAGCAGCAGCAGCAGCAGCAGCAGCAGCTCTCCAGCAGAACGTCATCGCAACATCACGCAAACTCCAGCAGCCAAACACAACCTTTGGACGTCCGCTGGCGTTTTTTTTTTTTTTTTGGGGGGGGGGGTGAGGCCGACCCAGACCCACGAGAAAGAGGGATAAGATAGAGCGAGAGAAGCGGATGGAGGGAGGCGGGGGGTTTGTTCTCTCTTTAAGAGGGACAACCAACGCGGTGATGACGGGGTGACTGTGAGTCATTTTCTCAAGGCCATGGTGCAGTTTCCTGACTTTCTCCGAGCTTGTTTATCCGTTTTTTTTTTTTTTCTCTCCCTCTCTCTCTGTCCTGAGCGCGCTTAAAAAGAACCAGCGCAGAGGAGGTTTTTCTACTGCTGCGGGCTATGGACACCATGAATGAAAGCAAAGGGTGAGAGGGAGGAGGTGAATGCATCTCAGCGGAGCAGCAGTGCTGGGGAAAGACTCGGAGACAAGGTCACCAGGACTCCCAGGTTGCGTAACCCAGAAACAGACGCTGAATGAAATCAGAAGATGAAAGTGAAGCGACGACAACGCCGACACGCATGCACGCGCGCACACAGCCATTCATTCATTCATTCATTCTTTATGTCACGGCAGCTTGGAGGTGATTAGAAGGCAGGGCCCAGATTGTAAA
The DNA here is from genome assembly GCF_046127955.1 of Nelusetta ayraudi. Taxonomy (NCBI): domain Eukaryota; kingdom Metazoa; phylum Chordata; class Actinopteri; order Tetraodontiformes; family Monacanthidae; genus Nelusetta; species Nelusetta ayraudi. The sequence continues at coordinate 4,160,909 of NW_027466084.1, forward strand.
CAACTCTGGGTTTGCGGAAAGGGAAAACTATTTATTTTTGAATAATAAACAAAAACTAACAAAGGGTCTCCCACAATGGGAAAAAAATAGGGATGTCCGATATTGACTTTTTGCCGATATCTGATAAGCCGATATCGTCCAAACGCTTCATTTCCGATTCTGATAACAACCGATACCGATATGCAGGCATTTCCCCCCCAAAAAAACTAATTTTAGGTCATTTCACATATCTCTTGTGGTGGAATTAACATATTATGTACTTTTGTTGTGATGCCTAACTAGGTGCATTCCACAAATTAATATTGTCTGTGGAAAATAAGAGCACCACTTCAATTTAAGTTATTTTTTAACATTTTGTCTCATGGAATGGGAATGAGGTCAAGTGCACACAAAGGAAACAAAGGTGCACAGATATAGACAGGCTCAGTCCTTTGCCCATTGCTAAACATGAGAAGAAACAAAAACCAGCACCCCCACAAGCATCCATTATTATTCATGCACGTTTGGCGAGACCCAGCGTTATCGGGTTTTCATTATCGGAGGAAAAACCGATACCGATACATGCAGATATCACAAAAACTGCTAATATCAGGCCGATATTATCGGCCGGCCAAAATTCGAAAGAAATTATTGAAAATAATTAACCAAAACCAAAAAAGGAGACTTAACAAAAGATACCAGACAAGAAACACATAAAAAGAAGCGAAGGGAACCAACAGCATGAAGAACAAACAATGACCCGACAAAGTCAAAGGGAGAAAAGGACTATTTCTACCATATAGAAATAGTTCTGGGTTCGGAGGGGAACTCAGGTGAGAACCATCAAGGTTCAGGACTGACAACCAGACAAAGGTTACAAAAATCAAGAGGCAACAAAAAGGGGGGAAACAGAAAACGGATGTGAAGGACCGCTACACTTCTTCTCGCTCCTCATCCAATGGGTCACTTGTTTTCTTTTCTGTGTTTTATTCATTTTGCTTCCATGAAGGAATTGTTTAACAGCAATTATCAAGCGTTGTCAAAATCAAATGTGTATTTGAAATAAAAAAAAAAAAGGACAGACGTATACAAGCAGATAAGACTGTCAAAATAAAACAGGAAACGCAAATAGCAACAGATAATTACACATTCATTCATTCATTCCAACACAAGGGCTGGCTGAGTAGCTGTGTGAAGCCATGAATTGTCGGGGCTGGACAGACTGAATGTTAAAGCGGCTTGACTGAGCTGATCTGCAGTGGAGCCTGCTATTGTATTATCTGTCACCCAGCAGGGAAGAGTTCTACAATAAGGTAAAATAAAAACAGAGAACTGACAACCTTTACGGCGAGGAGATACTCGTGTGGTTTGGCTTTCGTGGAAAAACTATTATTAAAAAACTTGCTTATTAGATATTTATGCATGATTTTAAAGAGAACACCGGTGGGGTTTGGTGTTTTTCTGCTCCGTCTATGTTTTCTTCATCTAAGTGTGTTTTTATTGTTAATAACTAGGGATGCACCATTACCACTTTTTTACAGAACCAGTAGAGTGCAAGTACTTGCTTTTCACTACTCACCAACTGATACAAATAGCCAGTACTTAATAAGGCCATTAACATTATAGAATTATTTTTTCCCCCACAGATGTTTTGTTATTTGAACGATATTTCTCAGCATGTTTTTCTAGAACAGGTTTTAACTGCAGTACAAACACAAACTTAACAAAATTGTCATGTACATCGGGATATACAACTGGTATCGGTGTTGTGGTATTGGTACATGCTTTATGGGTATGAGTAGTAGTAGTAGTAGTAGTAGTAGTAGTAGTAGTAGTATACTCAACATTGTTATCGGTACCAATACCTGATACTGGTATCAGTATCTGTCAACGTAATGGAGGGAACTTGTAAATAGTCCAACTTGGTTTTTTCCTTTCTTGTTCTATAAATATTTAATTTATTTCATTTCTTTATTTATTTTATATTAATAATGCAATATTTTAATCTCTCTGCACTATATTGTTGCTGTAATTATGCAAATGTCCCCAATATAGGGATTAATAAAGGCGTTCTATTCTATTCTAAAAAAAAAAAAAAAAAAAAAAACAATACGAGAGATGAATGAGGATGAGATGATTAATAAGCGAGTGGTGGTGCTGAGTGAACGACGGGAGAGGAGATAAAGATCGGCCGAGCCGAGCAGCACCGAGGGAGCAGCGGCTTTCAGCACCATGGACAGCGTCCAGACCTCCCGTCTGGCTGGAATCAGCCTGCGAGGGCAACAGACTCCACTCAGAGCCTTGACAGCAAATCACCGGCAGCCACATTTCATCAAAACATTGCTTGGTAAGTCCCCCCCCCCCCCCCCCCGACAAAAAACCCATCGAAAAAAGCAGCTCACTCACCTGCTGCTCTTGCGAGGCAGTGGCAAATCCTTCTAGAGGAAACACACAGAGACAGAGAGAAAGAGAGAGAAACAGGAGAGATCAGGTGCTGAAGGATTCAAGGACGAGGAGAACAAAACCCGTTTCCCCACCAGGTGACGCGAACCTGTCACCAGCAGAGGCATGAAGTCTTGTATGTTTGTGTGTTTGTTGCCACCAGTTGCCACCAGTTGCCACAAGCCTTAAAGTGGCCATGAGCCTTTTGAGAGCACAGTTGTTTTTTTAGTAAATGTAAAAATATCCCTTGAACCTTTATACTCTTAAGTCACTTTTATAATTGTTTAAACACTCGACAAATGTTTTTAATATAAGTGCCTTTGTGAACGGTTTGCTTCGTTTCTATCTATCTATCTATCTGTCTATCTATCTATCTATCTATCTATCTGTCTATTTATCTATTTATCTATCTATCTATCTATCTACCTATCTATCTATCTATCTACACATATATAAATTGGTTGTATATAGCATTATTCTGATTCTGATTGCTCTTGCTGCTTTCTCTACTGTGAATGTTGTTGTTGTTTTTTGCACGATCTCTGGTCAGCATGACCACTTTTACATTTCACTGCACATCCAATGAGCATGTGACCAATAACGGTCGTGAATCTTGTTTGACTAAAGAATTAGAAAAATGTGTAAACCACAAGAGGAAAATCCGTATTGAACTGAACACGCAGAAATTGATTTGCGCATTCAACTTTAAATGATCACGCTCTCAACTGGGCCAATATATGAAACTGAAAGTCTGTCATTGTCATATGACATCATATAACAACGTAGTCTATAAAAAGAAACACCTTCTTTGTCAAAGTTGTGCACGAAATGGCAATATTTCAAGATTTCTGCATTTCATTTTAACTTTATTTAACACTAAACCATCTTGTGAGATGCAATCCCATTGCAGTCATTCAGTCAAGTCTGCACTTCTTTAGATATAAAGTGTCAAAGTGCCTCGGCCGGGGCTAATTAAAATATCACCATGTTTTTAGGAGGCAAATTTCCAGCCATCGTTCAACACCTTGCAGGTGTTGACAGAGAGTTTTAAAAGTGCAGTATTTGTACAACCGGAACAACAAAAGCAGCTTCAGCGTCTCTATTCTGACCATCCCTCCCACTGTGCCTCCCAATCAACATTTGTTTTAAGACCAGTGGATTTGGATTTTTTTTTTTTTTCTTCACTCAACCACTAAATCCAAGGCTTCCTAGCCAATATTTTATCCTCTTGGCCCAGATGGACAAAGTACACCGAGCTGAAGCAGCAGCAGCAGCAGCAGCAGGGACACAGACTGCACTGAACACAAACAGCGTGGGCGGAGCCACATCCCTTGCCAGCTCTGTCCCTCTAGCAAACCCTCGGAGAGAGAGCGGGGGCGGGGGGCGGGGGGGGGGGGGTACAGGAAAAGGAATGTAAACCAGTGTGGGGCAGACAGGGACTGTGTGCTTGCGTGATCACGGCCTTCAGCTGCACGTGTGTCAGAGTCTAAACCAGTGGTTCCCAACTGGTGGAGTCTCTGGACCATCATTGTTTTCTTCCTCATCATGAAGTCGCGACCCAAATGTATTCCATGAAAATACAAATGTTTTATAGATAATTTATTGAGCTGAATTGAGTAGTGTGTCCTGCAAAATAAATGCCCAACATTTTCTCTCTCTCTCTCTCTCTCTCTCTCTCTCTCTCTCTCTCTCTCTCTCTGTATATATATGTATATACAGAGAATCATTTATCTATTATCATCTATTATCATTTATCTATTATATATACGTATATATATATATATATATACGTATACATATATACATATATATATATATATATATATATATATATATACATATATACGTATATATATATATATATATATATATATATATATATATACGTATATATATATATATACGTATATATATATATATATATACGTATATATATGTATATGTATATATATGTATACGTATATATATATATATATACATATATATATATATATATATATATACATATATATATATATACACATATACATATAAAAACTCCGACCCAAAGTTTCTAAAGTTTAGGAATATTTAAAAGAAACGGCGATATGCGAACACCTTAAATGCCGACACCCCGGAGTCGCTGTATCGTCACGCACCACAGATAGGCTGGAGTTCACAAATAACGTCGAAGACAGATATTTCATAGATTTTTTTTAAACCGACAGGCTTATTTGTTAATTCATCACCAGCCTATGATGCGAGTACATTATACCTGTTTTCGCATGCCAGACAATCGTGGAACAAGCTAGCCTAGCGAACGATAGTTCACTTAGGTAAATGCTACTTTATGGCAGTAATAAGTGAATTACAGCCCCTGTCAATACTAGCGTTTATACTGAATTGTAACACTGTTTCACTTGTCCCTTATCAACTGTGTTATTTAGAGCATATTAATTAGATATTTCAGAACTTAGGTGTGAAGATTTAAGCAAGTTAGGTTAAACAGAAGTCCAAAATAGGTGGTGAAAATAAAGAAGACAATCGTGACTAATCGATTAATTGGAAAAGAAAATCCTTGTTCGATTAGTTGACAACAAAAATAATCGTTAGCTGCAGCCCTGGTCGAAACAGCTCTGCGACCTACCCCTTGAGAAACGCTGGTCTAAATGAGCCCCTGTGGTGCATAATTAATGCCACGTCTCAACTTCTCCTGTCACGCATGGGGGTTGTGTCATCAAGGTCCTGTGTGCTAAGTATTGACCGTTTTCTAACGACCATTAGCCTAATAATTGGGTTAACCTGTGCGTGTGTGTGTGTTTGTGTGTGTGTGTGTAGCAGAAATAGCGGGATACTACCATATGCTTTAGCAGGTTAAAGATGTACTGATCAAGGGGAAAAGGGAAGCGATGATCTCAACCTATTTCCTCATGTTGGGATTCTGAGACACTAATAGGCAGCACGGCATTAGCAGTGAAAGCAGTGTTAGCTACATGTCCCCAGGCTTTCCTGGGTTTATCGGAGACAAATCCTTCTTCACAAGGATGAGGGCAATCCTCAACCTATTGATCCCATTTTTTTTCTACGTCCCCCGTTGACCATTGATCAGTGAGATGAGAGCCTACAAGCACAGCAATGAAGAGGCCTCACGCCAGGCTTCTCCATGTCAAGCAGGTCATCAATGATATAAATTACCTTTTTAACCACTGAGACGCTAGAAAAGAGGGGTGAGGGGCTTCAAATTTTCACGTTTCTTGTTAGCAAGAAACAGCATAGCATTTTCTAATAAAATAAATTTAATTGTATCTATTTTAATAATAGATAAATGATTCTAATAATTACAAACCATTTTAATTAAAAATAATTTTAGTCACCATACTGAATTAACTGCTGAAAAAAATGCCCATAAAATGCCTATACTAATAACAATGATAATGTGTATATAACTGCGATATATAACCAAATATCATCTGTGTCCTTGTGGATATTGGTAATGCCATTGTGATTTTTAATGATGTTTCACCATGGCAGACTGAAGAGAACTGGTCCAAAGGTGGAGCCCTGTGGGACACCAAATGACAAATGAATGTTGTCTGAGGAACAGTCATCCAGGATCACATGGGACTGCCCACTGGTTAAATAAAATCTGAACCATTTAAAGGTCCAGTGTGTAATATTTGGTTTGATTTAGGATTGGAAAGGCTTAACATACTGCCCATAAATACACTGATAAAAGTGTATAATGGTGTAATGTTGAAGTACAATACAGTATTGTGATCCACTGTGTCCAAAGCAGCGCTGAGATCAAGAGTAACAAAAATTGCTTTTTCTCAGTATTCATTGTGAGGTCATTAACCTATATTAATTAACAATAACTTTGACTATAGATTATAGATTTAAACTACAGAGTGAAACAATTTTTTAAAAAAAAAAGTTATAGCAATGGGATTGAGAGCACATGTACATGATTAAAATACAATTACAACTTTTTTGAAAACTTTCGTGGGTCAATTAGACAAAACTGTAAAAACAAAACAAAAAAATCTTTACAAGATTGCAGTAGCATCCTGTTTGTTTGTTTTTCGCATTACAACCCTGCTTGTAGCTTCCAACTCTCTCCCCAAAAGGTGCAGACGGATCAGTGGGAGCATGGATGAACGAAAATGTCCAGATTGTGAGTTTTTCAAGATGTACTGACAACATTCCTGACTGAGGATGTCAGCAACTCGTCAACCTCAACTGGTCGGTACTTGGTAGAAACAAAGGTGGCAGAGAGAACCGGCAGTCACAATGAAACTGCGATAAAACGTTGAACTCGATTCCTCACATTTTCAACATCGCACAATTTCTTGCACTCTGAATTTCATCCAATCAATCCAATTTAAATCCAATTCAGTTCAATAGATTCTATGACCCGTGACTTCACACTTTTAAATCCTCAGCAGACTTGACTTTTCATTATCCAGGCAGAGCTTGCATTAAGCCGGCCACCGCCGCTCACTCCAGGCTCTGACTTCCACAGTGTAATTCTTGTGAAACAGTAGAAAGGTCAGAGGGTGACATCCCCCTTTTTCATTCTCATTCTGCTTTTTGTCAGCGGCCATTGTGCCCGACTGCCAAGACGCTACCTCACCAGTCGGCCTGAGTGACTCACCATCTCAGCAGTTCCACAAAGTACATTAAATACACAGTGTCATTACATTCAAATCACCCTGCAAGCAGAGCTCTGTTCTTTATCTTTTTTTTTTTTTTATCTAACTTGTCTTTCCTTTCTTACCACCAGATTTTTTATTTTTTTTTACATTTTCATTTTCCAACGCACCAAGGCACTATGGATTCCCTGGACAAACTGTCTACCAAATTAATAATAAAAAAAAAACAACTACATTTGAGTCCGTCATATTATGTGCCACCACCGTCCTTCAGTCTCTTCAAATCTCTCACCCTTCATCACAGATAAGTCACTCAAGTCAGGAATCTGAGAACTGACAGCGAGCCCCATCTTTCATTTTGCCGTTGCAACCGGCACCAACACCATACGCAATATTAAGACTCTTCCTGAACTCTTTAATGCTAACAGCTACTCTTGATTTATGTGGTCATGATTGTTAAACAAGGAGAAAATACAATCACCTCACATGATCATTAGATTATTTTAAAAAAAAAAATATTAACATATGTATGTATGTACTGTATGTATGTATGTATGTGTGTATAGATAGATAGATTTCAATATGAATCGATATTTCGACATGAATAGTGTTTTTGTAGATCATATCAGTCATCAGTCATTTTTAATTCACTGGAAGTCACAAAATATCTCGTACATCTTCTGACCTCCGGAAATAAAAGACAGTATTTTACCAGGCATGAACCAAATGCACACCAGAATTCTGATGTCTGACCATGATTTCCTGCCACAGCTAGCTTGCAAACAGTTTAAGGCTAAAGTGCACACTACAGCTATTAGGCCACTTTAGCATCACCACCAATGTGGCGTTTGTCGAGTGTGTGGATCGTGTTCATCATTCCACACCGAGAGTTTTATTTTTATTTTTTAGACTGTACGTACACTCAGTCTGCGCTACTATATTTTCACACTGAATTTACCTCACGTTTTTATCAGTTTCTACAGACAAAGGTTTACATTTTATTTTTTTTTTGACAGTGCGTACAACTGCAATGTCAACGAGTTCAGCAAGCTGCAAAGATTTCTTGGTTAGTCATGTTGTAGCAGTGCATCACGGGTGTGTGACCCCTGACCCTAACTGCGGGGTGTGGGTGTGTCACCATATGGTGCTGCCAGAATGATTCTGAGGGAGTGTGTGTGTGTGTGTGTGTGTGTGTGTGTGTGTGTGTGTGTGTGTGTGTGTGTGTGTGTTCAGGGCATGTAATGGAAATCCGTGTCTGTTGTTGTTTTTACACTGTCTTCGTACGCAGACAAAGCATCACCGACTGTAAATGTGGGTGTGACTTTGTGCTTCTGATGGTGCTGCTGACGAATCCCTGAACTTCCGTCACACATCCTTTGGGGCCGACGTCGGTGGGGATGATGAGGCGTAAAAACCATCGGAAAACCTCTCTCCGCTAATCCAGCCGGGATCTTTTGTTCCCTCCCCAATCGCTCTTCTCACATCAATAATGGTCAATTTGCAAGTCAGATGTGCACTTTGCGAGTTTGCTGAAAGTCTTTTTATCGCACCGTTAAAAAAAAAAAAAACAACAACCCTTGAATTCAGAAGACGCACCCACAGCACACGTAGGAGTGCACACAAGAGCTCGTTTCTTAGCCCGTCCTGCTCGTCGCTGCTCATTGCACTTCACTGAGTCATACAAAGATGGGGATAGGAGGTGGGGGTGGGGGGTGAACATCGTCATATGGACGGACGCATTACATCAGTACGCATGAATGACTTGCTACGATGCAAAAGCCCACGTTAGCCTCCCTGAACCACGAGCAGCCGTGTGGCAACCTCATTGCAACGGCAGAGAAATGACAATCGTCACATCACTTTAACACAGTGGTTCCCAACTGGTGGGTCGCGACCCAAAAGTGGGTCGCAGACCTGTTTCGATTGGGTCGCGTGGGCAGTTTCTCCTTAATACATATATATATATATATATATATATATATATATATATATACCTGTATATTTATAGAGAAAATGTTGGGCATTTATTTCGCAGGACAAACAATTCAGTTCAATCATTTCAACAATGTATTGACCAGACATGACAGAAAGTGGGCTCGCGTTTGTTTTTTTTGTGGAATAAATTTGGGTCTTGACTTCACACTCACCCCCACCCCCCACACCGCCACACCCCCACCCAAAAAACAAGATTCGACGTGTGTTGTTTTACCGTCATCAGAGAGTAAACCGCATCATGAAGCCACGAGTCACTCTGCAGAAAACTACAGGACAAATTGTACAAAAACACTGAGTGGTCCCAGCCTCTCCTCTCAGAGCATCCCACACCCTTTTTCCCCTAGTCACTCATTTTTTTTTTTTTAGCAAAGTCATGATCTTTGGATTTGTTCTGGGGGGGGGCGCACGCCGCTTGATAACATCCCTGTCATCACTTTTTGTGATTTAAAAATATTCCTACAACCACCGAGCTACTACTAAAACGAGGTAAGCGGCTCTAACGATAATGGATGTGCGATACTAAGCTGCCACATTAAGGCCATTTACAGTGGCCCCTAATTGACTGTAACACACACAGAAGGCACGTGAGAGTGTTGCACAACACCGCTCTAGTATTTTGTCAGGTCCAATGTTGCCCTTGGAACTAGAATTAGATTGGATGTTTCAGTGACTTGACTGAGATTACGATGTAGAAAGAACACTGGGAGTGTGTGTGTGTGTGTGTGTGGGGGGGGGGGGATACATCTAAAGGTTGCGATGATGTAAACGAGCCGCTCCCAGCAAACTCCTCACCTGTAACCTCCGGCGCCGTATTATCCCCGAGTCATCCATGGTGTGAAGACGGGAAGTGGTGTTGTGGTGGTGGTGGTGGTGGTGGTGGTGCGAGGGGGGGGAGGGGGTCCTCCCTTCAGTAAATCAAACTCTTGACCCTTCACTGAATCTGCGTTTTCAAGCCAACAGGGCTGCGGCATCCACTTCACAAGCAGATGTCCAACAGTCCGATTTCTGTCCGTTCTGGCGACAACAACAAAAACATAGAAGAGTAGATCAGCCCCGCTCGTGACCGGAACCTCGTGCCTCGGTGTCCCCGCTCATCGTAGCGCGGTCTCCTCCTGACGGGGCATCCTCGACGATGCAGCGCGGACTGACTGGAGATTCTTGCGCCTTACACGAGCAGACTTGGGCCTAAGAAAAGATCCGCAAAGCACAAAAGCTGAATCCAAGTTCCCGCTGCTGCTGCTGTAGTAGTAGTAGTAGTAGTAGTAGTTGTTGTTGTTGTTAATGTTGTTGTCGTCGCTGTTCCAGGACAGTCCTCCTTCTCCCCCTCGTTCTGCGTGAGGAACCGTGAGCTCCTCGCGGCACTCGCTAACAAAAGGACAGCGTGTTCGAGGCTCAGAGGTGCGCGGCGGCGGCGGCGGCGAGCGAGCCCGCCGATGATTTCACACTCCAGTGCGCCGCAGCTGAGCAGCGCTGCTGCTGCGAGACGCGCTTCACCCCGGAGCTCCGCGGCGGGCATGACCGGGCACCGCCGCCTTTATCCACCGCGGAGGAGCCTGTCCGCCCCGGTCAACGTCACCCAGCCCGAGTCCCGGTCCCCAGCGAGCGCAGGCGCCTTCCGAAAAGAAAGGAAACGGGAGGAAGGAGGAAAAACGCGGCGCGTAAAGTTGCAAACTTGCCGTCCGTCGGGTTCACCCATTCGTTTCCGGGGCCAACCTTGACTTCCTCGACAAACTGGCGAACAGCGGACGGGAACGACGGCAGGCAACGCGATATTTGTAAGCCCCTTCCTGGGAATCCCTCTGGCCCCTCCTCCTCCTCCTCCTCCTCCTCCTCCTCCTCTTCTTCCTCTTCCTCCTCCTCCTCCTGCAGTCTGCGCCGATGAATGGAGGGGCAGCTGAATGTCGATGTCGGTCGATGATGAGCCAGTCACGGTACACGCTACAAAGCAGGGATCGTGTCGGACGCTGCACTGCCCGAACACCGGTGCTTCGACGCGCGTTGGTTGACATTTTGTAGCGAATCGGCTGCTTGGTTATTTGGTTGGTTTTGTTGAAGCGGCGGTCTGCGTTCAGCACCGCGGACAGCGACACATCACGAGCTGAAAAACGGCAACAAAATCAGCAAAGGGCGATATAATAATAAACTGTTGACTTAACACTTAAAATACAAATATTAAATTAAAATTTCCGGTGTAGTTATACTCGTGCTACACAACTAAAACTTAGATATTATATTATATTATATTATATTATATTATGGAAAGAGGTTTACGTTGCCAACATTTTAACCAATAAATGCTATCAAATTGACCACACTCTGGGCAGTTTTTTATTTTTATTTTTATTTTTTTTAATGTTTATTTAACCGGGACGATAAATCAGACATTGCCACAGAAAAGGGAAAATGTAATATATATATATAAGACACCTAGCTTTTGCTAATTTGCGGTCTTTGTCTCTGGTCAGGCTTTTAAAATGTACTGAAAAACCTGACATGTTGTCCCTGTGTCTGTGCATGCATGTGAGGTGAAGTGGTAACTCTGAATTGTCCGTAGGTGTGTGGGTGTGAATGGTGTGAATGTTTGTTTGTCTCTATGTGGCCCTAAGATGAACTGGCCACTTGTCCAGGGTGTCACCCTGCCTTCACCCTGTGACAGCCGGGAGAGGCTCAAGCAGACCCCTGAGACCCTGAGTTAGGGGGAAGCCGGTCGAGAAAATGAATGGATGGATGAATATTATATTATATTATATTATATTATATTATATTATATTATGATTTTTGTCAAAAAATATCGTAAAAAGTGTTCTACTATAAGTAATTAAGATTGAAGCCGGATATCAAGTTGTCACATTTGGACTTAAGGTTAATAAATGATGGCAGACAAACACTCTTAACCAGTAATAGGCTCCAATGCTGATCCTGCCTCAACAGGATCAACTAGCCTGATTGAGCAGGTGGTCACCATAGAGCCCAGTCACAATACCTTCTCAATGCATGGCGAGTCCTTCATGAGCCACTTTCATCTCTCATTATTGTGTTGTTTTAAATTCATTCGTCCGGCCGGCTGCCTTCTACACCCGCTTTCTCCTGCACTCGAGGTTTGCTGCCTGCAGCCTCCTCCTGCTGTCACACGGGTGAAAGCGGAGTTACAGCTCAGGCAGGTCGCCGGCCGCAAGGCCGCATAGAGGGACAAACAAAGACAGACAACAATTCGCACGGACGCACACACAAACAGACAGTTCAGAGTTCACAGTGGCATAGAGAGGGTTCAGGTGCTCCTTCCTCCCCGCAGCCATCAGACTGTTCAGCAGAGCCCAGTTGAATCAACGGAACAGGCTCACACGCACACAAAGCCCTCGCACTTTACATAGGTTTTTACCTTTATCTTATTTATTGTTATATTTAGTGTTCATGGTGTTGCAACTTTTGGCCAGTGTTTTGCGAGGAATCCATTACTAAGTAATCCACTACTGTAATTACACTACTTTTTTTTTAGTAATGGAGTAATGTAATGGGATTACTGTGGCAAAACTGGTAATTATATCGTAATTATTTTTTATCAAGTAACGATTCCATTACTTTTCTGAAATATTTTGCAAGCTAAAAATGTCTTATTGTCCACAAAATGTCTGAAATTTAGAAAAACAACGAAAACAATTGTGTGGCAGATTGATGATGCAGCCGTGCATGCAACGTCATTGATATATGACGACGCACCAAAACGAGCATGGTGGCAACAAAAGAGCGATTGCGTTCGTGGCTGGAAATAAAAAGCATGATTTTGAGTTCATCTCGTCTAAATCAAAGAATATTGTGGTTTGTCGTACATTATGTGCAGGAAACGACGTTCTCCACTTTTGCTTTGTCTTTTTTTTAACTAAAGGAATTACTAATTAGTAATTAATTACTTATGAAGCAAAGTAGTTAAATAAGTAATTAGATAACCTTTTTAAGGAGTAATCAGTAATCAGTAGTTTGACTACTTTTATGGAGTAATCCCAACAACACTGCTTTTGGCACACAAAGCATTGACACTGTTTTGTGTATCTATTGCTGCTGTAACAACTCAAATTTCCTTTTTTGGGAATAAGGTTTATCCTCTTCTCTTCGACAACGTGGCTCAAATGCATGTTTTTGGACTTTGGAACCCGTGGAACCCATACAGAAACAGGGAGAACACACAGACAGAAAGGCCCCAAGCCCGGGAATCGAACCTACGACCTTCCCACTGTGAGGCGACACTGCTAGCCACTGCACTGGTGATGGTTCACCTCTAAGCAAACAAACAGGATGAGACTCGGATTTTGCTCACACTGAGCAACATGTTCTCCATCCTTGTTATTTTGTTTCCTGGCCTGACAGACCGGTGGACCCTTTGGCAAAGTCATTGTGCAATGCCTTGCTGGGGATTAGGGCTTTCACACAGTTTTTATGTAACATATGGTCCGAGCTGCCCACACAAGCCGTGACCTCGGCAGCGCCAGACACAGTGAGGGATCTCGTCGAGTGTTCCAGCTCCTCCCACGCTGACCCATCTGAAGAGAAATGTTCAGAAAGGCCACAAGGAGGCCACAGGTCTCCGCCATGTGGCTGCCTGACGCTTCAACCAGCCTGTGAACAACTGATGCTGTTGAGGTTTGAATCTAGTCTGACAGCAGCAATATTTTACTGGTCATAAGTGCACTTGACGGTATGGATGAGAATATCTCAAAAATGACTGAATGGATTATGTTTCCTCGGGATTAAACTGGCTAGCTGTTTCATCAGTTTAGTGCTACCAGGAGGTTCTAGATGCTGAAGGTACATTTCAGTTGTACAGTGTTTGGTTTCGTTTGGCTGCTAAGACCTTTTAGCAGTTCAGTCAGATAAAAATACATGTTTGTCATTGACAGAAAAAAAAAAACCTACTGAAAAACATCACATATTATTAAAAAAAAAAACAGAAAAAGAAAGATAGAAAAAAATAAAAATTTGTTTAAGGATTAAAAATTTCACTGCATGGCAACAGGAAATAAATGTCTGACCAGTGAGACTAGAAAGCTCCTCCCCTCTACCCTCTGTGACAGCCGTTCAGAGAGGCATAAATGCAGTTTGGAACAGCCCCAGTGAGCTTGCTGCTGCTATTTGTCAGATTAAAAGGGACTGTCAGAGCCTTCTGGCTGGCAGACACAGAGCCAGATCATCATCCTGGTGCTTGCTGCTGGCTTTTGTTTGCTCTGCGTCCTCTTCTGTGTTGTGTAAACCTTGACAAACAGGCAAAACGTTGTGTGTTTCATCTATATATATTTATGTATATATATACATACATATAATAGCTTTCTTGTATTTTCAAGGCGGTGGCAGCAGAGCATTGGTTCTCTACTGCTGCTGCTGCTGCTGCTGGACACAGAAGCTGCGCTGCTTCAATATCCTCTTGCGTAACGCTCTTGTAATCCCGCTGCATTGGGAGACTAACAGATGCTCAGTTTTGTTTGTCACAGTTGTTAGCGGTCTATTCATCGCAGAGGACAAAGAGGACAAACGGCGTGGGGGGGGGGAACATTAGTACTTCACGTTGCAGAGACTGGAATAGGTACAGAATGATAGGTAAGGCTGGTTGGATGAACAACACAGATGAGAGAGATAGAGAGAGAGAGAGAGAGAGAGAGAGAGAGAGAGAGAGAGAGAGAGAGAGAATAACCATGAATTAATTAACTGACCAGTAACATCTAAGCACACTTTTCTAACATGGTAGTAAAAGATTTGCAGTTGAAGAAAAGAATCAATCAAATCATGGTGGTGATTTGTGAGAAAGACGATGCAGTCTTCCATGCAAGAGGAAGTGGCAGTTATTTAAATATCAGTTTATTTCTATGTACATTTCTTTTCAATATTGTATCTGTCTCAAGCAAACAAAAATGCATCTACACATTCATTGTTTCTTTCTTGCTGTTATTTTCTTTTTTTTTTCCTTTTTTTTATTTAGTCTTAGTATTGTGTCAACCTAATAGATCATTTTGGTGGGACTCATTATTGTATTTCAATGTAATTCAACATTGTGGAATACTTCAACAATAAATACAAAAATATGCATGTCTCAGAATTCATCTTCACTGAGTCTATTAAGATCACGTTACATCGGTGTATATTAATTGTGTATAATTAAAAAGTACAAGTCACGTGAAATCGCAGCATTTGTCTTCTTTCATCCCCAAAGAGAAACTGCTCTGACTCCAAGTGGTGGAAAGTTGCATTGCAACACAGGCATGCTGGGACAGTGGCAAAGACGTGTTAATGGAAATATGTCCAAATTGTTTGGCGGAATCGAAATTGTTCTCTAGCAAATTTGACGCATTGCATTAAGCCAATCAGAAATGATTTGAAATGATGATGCGGATTTTATGCTGGACAGCCTCTTTCACAACCTAGAAAATGTTCATGTTATGTTGAGATCTATTTACATTTTCAGTTTGTTTTTGATTCTGTGTGTGTGTGTGTGTGTGTGTGTGTGTGTGTGTGTGTGTGTGTGTGTGTGTGTGTGTGTGTGTGTGTGTGTGTGGGCTGCGTTCAGCAGAGTGCAGGCAAATCTGATCTCAAATCAGATTTCTTCTCAAATAGGATTTTGAGGATTGACTGTGTTTTTAGCAAGTGTCCAAATGGGATCTGGCTCTGTTCAGACTGGGCCAAATTACCGACCGCTCTGACAGGTCGACGGTGTCGCATAGAGTGACGTCACAGACAGTCAAAACCGTCCGGTGTGTTTAAGGAGCTGTTCAGACTGAGACGCATCTGTCCAAATGCGATTTGAAACTCGGAATTTCATGTGGTTTGTGCTTTGGTTCAGACTACAAAAGAGCCATCAATTCAATCTGGATGGGCTAAAAATCGGATTTTGGCTGGCAGTCTGAACAAGGCCGTAAACATCCATGGAACTGAGACCAGGCAGCAGCAGCAGCAGCAGCAGCAGCAGCAGCAGCGATGTGTAATCCTGTCTGACCGTTCTGAATGAGGAGGTGCCGCCCTGAGAGACATCCCTAAACCCTTCTTAGCGCTGTGTCACACGCTGCCGCCGCCGGTAAACGGAGGCCGTAAGAGGATTGCTTCATTCACACGGGCCAAGACACACAAACCATGTGACCGACACAGCAAACCCACGCACAAACAACAGAAGTTGTTTGATCAACACAGACTGTGCTCAACCCAGACGGGGCCAAACCTGTTGTCTGTCAGACACGGCCGCATTTAGGAGAACACATTTAGACTTTAGAGTGTTGGAGGTTTGTTTGGGTTTTCATTGGTTTTGACAGCAGTTGGTGTCACACCGAAGGTAACATTTACAGAAAAGTAAAGTTTTTGTGTTGAGATAACGTAAACAATGTGATGGTCCTTTTGGTCCTTTTTTTTATTTTTTTATTTTTTTATTTTAGATATTTAGATATTTAAAATGGAAATGCAATTTTTAAAAAAAAGACATTTTCACTTTTACTACCACTTGTAGAAACTGTTTGAAAAAACATACATGAATTATAGTGAGAGCACAATGTATTAATGTATGAATTTTGAAATTGCATACTTGAAATTCCATGCTGAGAACTTAATAATCTCATAAATGTGTTCATAAGTGGATACGGTTCTGGTGGCAGTTGCAAATATTGTTTGCTAATTGGGTCTTTATTCATTTTATTTTTTCTGTTTTTGTTTTGTTTTTTGGCTTTTAATTTCTTATTATGGGAATTTTGGTAAATATCTTTAACCATTTTGATTTGTAATTATTGCAATGCAATTTTTGTGTGAATGCCAGGAAGAATAATCTTCATATTGTTAGAACTAATAGGGATGCTCATTGAATAAACAAATAAACAGGGGTGTTGGCCACCCCCGGTATAATGTATCTGAGGCTGACACAAGATTATCATCAAAACAAAACCAATGAGAGACCTTATTTCATGTGGTTTCAATAATGAGTCTTCTATGACAAATAACCAATAAATAAATGCCAACACCATGTGGTTTACAAGATAAACGCAGAGAGGAGGACACAGAGGACTTCCAGAACGCTTCAGTGTGACACTGGCAAAGCTCCAACCAGTGTACCTGGTCAACGCAAACACACATACAGACAGACAGACAGATAGACAGACACACTAAGCCTATTATGACGAGAAAGAACGTATAAAAAGAAAGTAGCGCACACCTGCAGCTTTGGTTTTAAACAGCTGAAACCTTGGTCTCTCTGAGGTGTCAGGTGAAACTAAGTGAGGTTGAAGAGGAACTTGATGTACGCAACAAAGGTCTTGGTTAACAGTTTAAAGTTAATTTCTCACTGATTCTCATTTACCTTAGCATGTGGAAATTGTTCTCTGCACTTGACCCACCACTAGAGGGAGCACTGATATGATGGGGGGGCAGTTAACGTCCACTTTCAGGTAAACACCCCGAGTTGTACGAATTATGTGTGAATTCTTACATCCATCTACAACTATCACTTTGTTGTTGTTTTTTTTACTGATTAATATTATGATTGAACTGCACATAAAAAGCACAAAACAAAAGCATCCTGTCATCGTCGACAGTTCATCTGGCCTCACACAACCAATTCACGATTTAAAAAAATATATACATAAAGCAGAAATGTTATAATATACTCTGTTCTCATTCTCTTTTTTTGTCCTATCGGAATGAGTGAATCCGCAGTGTCTACTACTTCATTTAATCTCTGCCACGTTTCAAAAATATTTTTCACCTTTACAATTTGACTTTACAACATAGCCATCCAAAGTAAAAACAAAAACAAAAACAAAAACAAAAAAAAAACCACTTAATAAACATTTTAAAGTATTTGACTCACTGGAACCATTTCTCATCTCATCTTTTTGTTCACAGCAACAGGATGTTTTTTTTAAAAAAAAAAGTTCAGCGAAGGGGAAATAACCTCATCATTCTCGTACTTGAGTCATTGTAAATTAAATTGAATTAAATCTTCAATGTTATGTAATTTGACAAATGTAACTGAAAAACGGGACAGGATGTGAATTTTTTTTATAGCTGCAGTACACAGGGTGACATATGAGAGCCTGTATTTTGTGGATAGATAAGTCATCTACCAACAGATGACTTCATTGTTAAAAAAGAATCTCAAGGGTACTTGAACTCGCTCTAACCCCTTTGACAATGTGTTGATCGCGGTGTCTCTATTTCCCCTGCTGCTGACCTCCTGGTTAAGAAGCACAAGCTGTTGCCGACTGGCGTATAGGTTCTATTACTGAGCGCCGTCCTGTCCTCGCAGTTTGTCCCTCTGCCAGGACACCCTGATCAGTCCTGATCAGTTCCCAGACGAGACGAGCTCGAGCTCCTGGTGTCCCCTGGCACCCGGCGGAGTCGGAGGGATTTGACGTCTTTGTCCGAGCAAATAAATTAGCCGGTGTCAGCGAGGATGGCACGGCACCACGACAGCAAAGTCTGAGAAGAGGAAATGGAGCGCTCCTTCCCGGCCAGAAGCATGGAGTCCCTCGCGCACACCGTGGAGGCGGCAGACTCGCACCTGCACAGGCAGGGCTGGAGGTTCGCGGCCCGCCGCGGCGCCTCCTCGCAGTTCGTGGGCAGCACCATCGTCGTCCTGTCCACCTACGCCGTGGCCACCCTCACCATGAACTTTGGGAAGAAAGTCCAGGAGCGAAGACAAAGACCCAACGGAAACTGACTCGAGTGGCCCCGGACAACGATATCCGTCGACGAACGAGCAGCGTGAAGAGTTTGAAGCCTTCTTCTTTCTGTCGAACATGTTTTAATTGTGTGTGATTTGGACAGATTTGGACGAGGAGACGGTGATTTCAGGTGTACCGCTTCCTCTCGGGATGGTGAAAGACGGGGAATTTGTGAGGAAAAGCAGGAAGTGCATCGCATGGCATGGGGCTGCCAGCCACCAACTGACACGGTTGAAAAAGACAAAACTGCATGCAATGCTGCCATTTGACCACATGGTGGGGAGCTCGGACTTGCATCCGTCGACGTTCCAGTCCCTGCACGCTTGTTAGCTTGCTGGGGACAGCGAGCGCGAGACCATTTCTCCCGCCCAAGAAAACCAACGACGGACAACGAAAGAAAACCGCTTCAAACTTCGCTGACGAAGAATACTGAACATCTCCGTCAGCTTTACTGTATTTGATGACTTCAAACGTACTGATTTGAGAGGACTCTGCCTTTTTCAGTGTAGCCTTCATATCACCAGGCTGTCAGTTGATTTTCAAAGGATGATGATTAACTACATTGGTTGCTGCTTCATTATGATAAAGGAAGTTCTTTTGTGAGACAAGTTCAAATGTGTATTGTAACACCAAATTATTTTGGATGTGATAATAAATGCCTTTGTAGAAAAAACACAACTTGATTCATTGTCTTAATTAAAGGGGACCTATTATACTAATTTTCGGGCTTTTGTATTTGTTGTCTGGCCCCTCCAGAGCAGCAACGCACGATTTTCCGCGCTGAAAGCTTTTTAGATTTGCGAACCTCGCGGCTCGTTTCATCGTATTTACTGCATCCCGCGAAAACGCTCTGTTTCACTTCACTCCACCCCCAGCCTTGCCGGTGTACGCCCCCGCACTCCGCTGTGATTGGTCACACTCTTCGTCGCTGCTGAGTCTCACTCCCTCAGTTAGGAGTGAAGAGTAAACGGCAAACTTTACGGAACAGGCACAATTTAAACACTTACCGTCGTGAAGGCTTCACCCTTTAGCAGCTGTTTAGCGGCTAATCCAGCTTCGTACGGACCCAGCGCGGGCTGAGTTACGGCCGCAAGGCGGACCGAAGGTCCCTGGACGTTTTCTGTGCCTTCCGTGTACCCGGAAATATATTTTACTTTGTGTACTGACCGTGTTTTTGTTTTGTATTTTTGCGACACATTATAATAGGGCTTAGAATGATTTTGTTTCATACTGTTGACTTGTATTAAAACACTGTCCTAGCAGAGAAAATATGTACGCTGAAACGATCACTTCAGTCATAGAGTGGTTTATTATTAGACAAGAATATCTGCACAACTTAAGTCCACACCAAGCACAAAGCAGGAAGAGCTCCATACAACCCATGTTACCATGCTGGCAGCGTGAACATCGCTATAAGGAGTGAAACTTGCGAGTCAAAATCGCTGCCTCTTCAGTTTCGCTGCCAGCGAACACAACACACATAACAAGCAGAGCACGGAGTTAGCGGTGGTGGCTAACAGTTCATCAACACCATTCAGCGGTTGTACGTTGCAAGTAGTCTTAAAACTAATGTTGCTTGAGGTCACAAGTCGAGCCCGTCTCACTCCCGTTGCTGACCGGACCGGTGTTCCATCGCATCCGCATTAGGCTGAACAATCCTCCAACATTTTCTCTGTTCGTTCCACTCCGACGGTTGTGGTCCTTGGTGCTTCGTTAGTCGCTCGGTATTTTTTATTTCCCTGACCGAAAAAACATTTTCTTGGAGCAGCGCATTGCGTCATCACTTCCGGGGCAGAGCGGGGGAGGGCGGAACCAGTCCGAGAGTGTGTCTCAGCTTGACCATGAAAGGAGCTCCGGAACGCAATTACGTCATTGCGTTCCCAGTGTTGAAAAGATCTCCGTGAACAGAGCGTTTAGAACTATGCCCAACAATTTGCAGGGCTCACGTCCAAACGCATGAACCTCATTATTTGACGATATCGAGATCGTTTGACGATAGGGTTCAACATTGTAACAGTTTCTCATAAAAGTGGAAAAGCATCATTGGTGCCCTTTAACAAAAAAAAACTTTTTGTATGTATTTTTTTGTTTGTGTTTGTATTGTATATTTGCATCTTACCCAACTGTAACCATTCATTTTAGTATGCATGATGATACTTTGAGGCACTTAGTTTCAAGTGGAAGGACCAAGTAATGGGAGTCAAGGGACTCACAACTGCAAAAGTACTATTTAAAGGAGGTACATTATATATATATATATATATATATATATATATATATATATATATATATATATATATATATATATATATATATAATTATTGTTTTGTTTTTTTTAAATGTAGTTTTAATTGCACACATTTTTTTAAAATAACTCACTGTAATTTGCTCTTCTTTTTTTTTTTTTTTTTTTAAAAACGATATTATGAGGTATATTTTTAAGATATCTCCTGAAGCCCTTACATGATGGAGGGAGTTTATACATGTGAAACCCAAACCTGCCATGTCCAAACCAACAGTGTAATGGAGCTCCAATCAAGTCTCCCTTGTCTACCCTCCTCTGTATGCGGCCTGAATGTGATTGAAAGGAGTGTGCATCAGTCCTATCAGTCACTGCCATACACGAGCGTCAGTCTGTTATTAGTGTGCTGATGGTCCTCATCAGCACACTAATAGACAGTCACTCATGTCTGTCATCGTAGCTACACGGCCGTCCTCAGTTGTGTCGTCTACGTGATACGCAGGTATACGCCGTATAACCACTAGAAATGGTTCCAAATTACCGTACAACGACTAATAAATGTGCAAATATGCATATCACTATGTTTTTTTGACACCGCGTTTACTTTCCCATTGAAAAAT
>NW_027466084.1:4187500-4455000 GCF_046127955.1 Nelusetta ayraudi
AGAGCCAGTTTAGCCCAGGTCTCATGTCTGTCTGTCTGTTTGTCTGACCCCCAGCATATCAATGCTCCCTCTAGTGGTGGGTCTAATACAGAGACCAATTTTCCCATCCTTGAGTAAAATGAGAAACTGAGAACAAATGATATGATAACATTCCAGCTTCATATATTTTTAAATGATGAATTGGTTATGTGTGGCCAGATGAACTGTCTGAGATAGACAGGATGCTAATGGTTGGGTATGAGGGTGTGTTTGGGTGGGTTTGTCTCCGCGTTGTGTTTATGTGCCTTTGTTTTTGTGTTTTGTCACGAATGTCAGTGTATTTTTTTTTAAATAATAACGAATAAAATAACTAAATAACTAAAAGAAAGTGATGGTTGTAGATGGATGGAAGAATTTACCCCCGAAAACCAATCAGGCGGGGTGTTTAGCCGAAAGTAAGCAGACAGAGCCAGTTCAGCGCAGTTCTGATGTCTGTCTGTCTGTCTGTCTGTCTGTCCCTGCGCTACTTTTTACGCCTTCTTTGTCGTCATAATAGGCTTAGTGTCCGTGTGTGGGTGTCTTTATACGTGCGTTGGCGTACATCAGCTGGATCTTGGCCAGTGTCACACTCAAGTGTTTGATCCTGTGTGGTGCAGTGGATCAAACGGGGACCATCACATTGTGGCTGTAGCACATTGAGTCCTGGACAGCCTCTGTGTCCTCTTG
Source organism: Nelusetta ayraudi (assembly GCF_046127955.1). Lineage (NCBI taxonomy): Eukaryota > Metazoa > Chordata > Actinopteri > Tetraodontiformes > Monacanthidae > Nelusetta > Nelusetta ayraudi. The sequence continues at coordinate 4,188,206 of NW_027466084.1, forward strand.
TTTCCTTTTTATGGTTTATTTGGTAATAGAAGACTCATTATTGAAACTATTTTTGTTTGTTTGATAATACTCTTGTATGAGCCTCAGGTACATTATATCAGGGGTCAGCGACCTTTTTGACCCTGAGAGCTACTTCATGGCTGCTGAGTCATATGAAGGGCAACCCGTTTGCTACACTCTATTGAAAAAAATAAGCTCTCTCAGTGGCGTATTGTTATTAATGATACTGATCTATGTGAAGACATCGGTCACATTGATGAATTCTCAGTATTTATCAACAATGACTCAACAAGGTTGGATAAAATGGAATTTTAGACGCAGCTCAACAACAGGCCTGCAGGTGGCGAGTAATGTGGGAGGTTCTTGGGGTCCTACCTGGTGACCCCTGAGTTTAGACAGTAGGACCTATGAAATGTTGCATTTCAATGCACTTTGCATGAATAATGATCTTGTAAAGAAAAAAAACAAAAGAAAAAACACCACAATCATCATTTCTGCTTTACAAACGATCAAATGTTACCGACTCTTTTCAAAGACTATTTCATCTGAGGTGAAGATGGACCTCACCTTCCGACATCTGCCACTGGCCTGGGCCTTTCTCAGCGCGCTGCTGATTGGCCGAGCCCACTCCGAGGGGGCGTGTCTTCAGGACGGCGTGCACAAAGCCACGCCGGGCCCAGAGCCGCAGCTGACGGTGTGCTCGCTGTACGCCGACAGTGAGTGGCCGCTCCGGGCTCACGGTTCATCTACACCAGCGGTTCTCAACTGGTGGGTCGCGACCCAAAAGTGGGTCCTAGAGCGGTTTTGATTGGGTTGCAGCTTCGTTGTGCAGTTGTTGGTTTTTAAATATAGATATATTTACAGAGATAATGTTGGGCATTTATTTTGAAGGAGACAATTCAATTCAATTCAAATCAATTCAATGATTTATTTACTAGACATGATAGAAAGTGGGCTAGCGTTTTTTAATTTTTGTGGAATAAATTTGGGTCGCGACTTCACGATAAGGGGAAAAAAAAAAATAAAAAACGTGTTTCGAGACCCCGCCAGTTGAGAACCACTGATCTAAACGTTATCGCTCGCCTCCTGACTGACAGCTCTGCTAATATGTTTTCTCCCGTCCGTCGCCAACAACAGACAGCTGCTGCACAGCCAAAGACATCCAGGATTTCTCCGGCGTTCACTCCGTGGGCAACAAGAACGGACCGTGGGACAAATGTGGGCCGTTGAGTTCTGAGTAAGATTTTAGCTTTTTTTTTTACCATCCTGGTCTAAACAAGGGATCAAATAGAAAAAGAAAATGACATGACGGCCTTTCTGTTTCCTCGGTTTAAGGGCCCAGTGTGCAATATTTGGCTTGATTTATCATTGATGTATTGGTAAACGCTTATAAATATACTACCCATAAATACAATAATAAAAGTGTATACTCGCAGCACAATAAGTAATAATAAGTAGTTTGTTTTTTGTATCCTTAGAAGGGTTCTCATACATAGGAGCAATGAGGGTCTCGCTCCCAGTTAGCTGCCATCATACCACCAATGACCCTAAAGACGAAACACACTGTCAGGTGGGCTTCCTTATAAATTTAACACATTGGACCTTTAAGATGCTATTGTATTATTCAAGGGTCAGTGCGTCGAATCGCTCATTCCAAACTGGTGTTGTTTTCCCACCTACACTTTGTTTACAAACATCTCCTCAAAAATTACGACTCAAGCCGGCAATCGCACTAATAGGATTAAGTGCTTACGTGTTTTCCTGACTAAACTGGTGGAGCCTGAGACAGAGGAAGGACAAACGGCTGACCGGGGTCAAACAATTAGCATCCTTGCTTTTTCTTCCTCTCCTTTTAAACGCCATATGTTGATCATAAGAACGTGGCGGGACTGGTCGGTCAAGGATTTACACAAGTGTAGGTCGAAAAAGCTGCAGTGCCGTATCAGTTAACGATCACTTCAGCGGCGGAGAGCTGTTTCAACTGAGGGTTGGTACAAAGAGGTCAGAATTCCCTCCACAATGCGAACCGTCTCTACCTCCTCCTCAGGTGCGAGGGCTTCCTGAAGCGCGTGTCGTGCTTCTACCGCTGCTCCCCTGACGCCGCCCGCTGGCCGCACCCCCACCACCGCTCCTCCATCCGGGCGGTGCCACTCTGCCACAGCTTCTGCCGTGACTGGTGAGGCCGTCCAGCGAGAGGGAAATGGTATCCATAAGGGAGAGAAGGCTGGTTTAGACACGTGGGGTTTCTCTTCCTTCAAGAAAAGAACAAGGCTGATAATGTTATTGACTGTTTTATTGTCAATGCGGGAAGAGACGGAAGATTTTTTTTTTTTTTTTTATGTAAATAATGTGGATTTCGTGTGGATAAAATCTTTTGGTGTCCTGCATCCAACAGACAATGTGTCTGAATTTGCAATGAAAAATGTGAACCTTCCCCTGTTTTCACAATGTGTTTACAATACAAACAGCAATAGTGTCTTTTATGAGTTTGCCCTGTCAAATCAGTGCAACTCGTGTCAAATGTCAATATTTGAATGAGATGAAAGCACCTTTTTTTTTTTCCAACCAGTTGTTCCTACACCTTTTTCCAGGTATGATGCCTGCCGGTCGGACATGACTTGTGCTCGGAACTGGGCCCGAGACCCAAGGGGACAAAACTGCACTGGGACCTGTGTCCAGTATCAGCAGGTAGGCTTCAGAGTGGCACTCGAGTGCTGGTATTGTTTCACTTTGGTCTGAATTCCATTGGCCCGTTGGGTTGATGAGAAACTTTAATGATCAGTAGGCAGCAGATATTATATATTAGTTTTAACATTTTCAAAGTGACAGTGACATTGACATTCCTTGCAACAAGTCATGCGAAACAAATTGCATTTCTATGCGTGTGGGTCTGTCTGTCTGTCTGTCTGTCTGTCTGTCGGCCTGTCGGTCTGTCTGTCGGTCTGTCTGACTGAAATGCAGATAGCCAGTAAATTCTTAGCGAGTAGAAACCAATTTGTACTAAAAAAGACTTATTTAAATAACTCTAAATAGGCAGACACACACAGACACACACACACACACACACACACACACAAATCCCTCTTCCTCTTTGAACTCGTCTGTTGCATTATTTGCCATTCGAGGTTTGAGATGATGTTTTTTTTCCGCTCCGTATTTGGCATCAATGAGATTTATTTTGAAAGGAGCGTCCACTTCTGCTGCAAATGCAGTCATGGAAAACATCCAGAGCCTCGGTCAGAAAACACAATGGTGCTTTTGGCTTAGTTTTCAGGGAGCCAGCTATAATAGCCATATTACTGTCAAATAGCAATATGACACCTACTGAATGCTTAAGGATGGAGAGGAGAATGAAGAATAGCTCCGTATCTATGACATAAAGTGGCAATACTAGTGATAATTTCCCATTGGGTTTTTTTTTAAATCCTGTTTGCAATTATGCAAATTACATCAAGGGAGAAACAGGCTTATCGCTTCTTGCTAACAGTTCATTGATAAAAGAATAGCATGTTTACACTAACAAATCCACAACAATGTTTCCACAATATACATTTTAGATATATCACATGGCTTTTGAACTGGATTTGATGTTGAATGATGTTGGTTGTGACCTTGACCTTGGAGGGTTTTTTTTAACATTGCAAAGGTCTGGCTGTTTTGGCAAACACTCAATGGAAAGAAAGGTAACAAGATGGATAGGAAGAGATGGATCTTTCCAATTTCAGTAGATTTAATTATCAAACAAAGGTCTACTGAAATTCTGGAAAAACCAAATACCAATATATCAATAATGCATTACATACAGGCGACACGGTGGCTTAGTGGTTAGCGCTGCTGCCTCACAGCAAGAAGGTTGTGGGTTCGATTCCGGGGCCCGGGCCTGGGACCTTTCTGTATGGAGTTTGCATGTTCTCCCTGTGCCTGCGTGGGTTCTCTCCGGGTTCTCCGGCTTCCTCCCACACTCCAAAAACATGCATGTGAGGTCAATTGAACACTCTAAGTTGTCCGTAGGTGTGCATGTGAGTGTGAATGGTTGTCTGTTTCTATGTGGCCCTGCGATGAACTGGCGACTTGTCCAGGGTGTCACCCTGCCTTCTCCCTAAGACAGCTGGGAGAGGCTCCAGCAGACCCCCGTGACCCTGAATAGGAATAAGCGGGTATAGAAGATAAATCAAATCACCTTTTCTGAGTCTGTGTGGCCATAGGAGGGAAATTTGAAACCGGGCTTAAGATGTGCCACTGGTCAAGATTTTGAAATGGGGGGGGGGGTTAAAATAAAACCTGTTTATACAAGCCATATTGGGCAACACAATGTGGTTAGCGCTGTGGTCCCCTCACAGCAGGGAGATGGTGGGTTCCATCAAGCCTGGGGCTTTTCTGTGTGGAGTCTGCATGATGTCAGGGTGTGTAGACACATATCGCTTCATTTCGGGAGGAGTGGAATTTGTGCAATCATGCAACCATAAATTATCTGTAATATCGCTGTAAACGGTGCACATGTGTACAAGTCTCGACGTTTTATACACACTGATGAATGAAAAACAAATGTCATCACGTTGCAAGTCAAGCCACGGAGGGCAGATGTTTTTAAAATATGCATCCTTGCCATTTTGGGCTGACATCACTGACGTGCACCTGTGCCAAAAGACACTCTCGTGTGTAATTAGCTGAGATGGACTTACTTCACTACTTCATCAGTGCATATATAATACTCTTGAGTTAATCAATTAGAAATTGTAAAGAAAAAAAGCACCCACGCAGGGTTAATTAGATCAAAAGAACACAAACACCAATACAAAGGAGTAACAACCATTTGTGCTCCAGTGGGGTCCACCCACACGAATGCCTCAGGAAGAGCCTGAACCACAGCATCCATCACTTTGGCTGATTACCTTCAACTAGCAGTGAGCAGCATGCCAGCCCGTGGCATTGGTCGCGCCACACCCACACACGTTGGAACTGATTTTCATTAGCACTTTGGCACGACGTCCCATTTCATTTTGCCTTGTTAGACAGCAGGGCGATGATGTCCACCGCACCTCCTGGCTGGAGAAGACACCACGTCAGCAGTAATTGGGGATTCATAGCAACAAGTGAGACTTCATAAAAGGCTGAGCTCAGTAATAAGTTCCCCGTCACAAAAGGGATGGAGTCTTTCAGATACTATTGAAAGCCCCGCAAGGTCGTTTAATAATTTGCTCTGAAAGCCCTGGTGGGTAACAAGATAAGGTGAGGTGAACCCAGCGCTGCGCTGGAGGAGCTTCTTATCAAGGCCAGCCTGGCCGCCAAAGGATTGTTTTCAGGGCCAGCTGAGCAGAAATGCAGCCGTCATAATTTCTTTGCTATCTTTTTATACCCTGTAGCAAAAATATATTTTCACGACTGGACTACTGCATATTACAGTTCCAGGATACACGGTTCATTTTCTTACACTTGTACACTTGTAACAGATACAGATTTCAACATTCCAACTTTGCTTTCAACACACAATTCTAGGTGAATGCAGGTGTAATGCAGACATTACAGACGTGTATGCTGCTACTTGAGAGATGTTGCCAAACGGAATTTCATTGCATCCAGTACAAATGACAATAAAGCTTCTTAATCTTGAGATTTCAGACAACATTCTCTCACACATCCATCTTAATAAACACCGTTTTAAGCCGGGTGTTTTTTTCGTTCGTTTGTTTGGGTTTTTTTGCCTTAGAATTATGCAACCAGGCAGCAACCTTTCAGTAAAGACGAAAGCACAAAAGTGACCGCTGAAGGCTACGCTTCACAAACAGCAGATATTGATGATTTAGCATCACCTAGCCTCGCCTTTGCAAGGCCAGCGGACGCTAAAGGTGTCAGTGCAGAGCAGTGATTTTTATAAATGGGTATTTGAGCTGTAAGAGAAGAACCATGGAGGGGCATGAGGGCTTTTTACAGCGGGAAAGGGAGAAAGAAAATGTTTTCACCTGACTTGATTTGATGTGACTTGCCAAGACTTTCATTAGCCACAACACAGCGTATTGCTGCGTCCATTGAATAGCGACACACATCCACGGTTACCCCTCACACCAACAGGAATCCTCCAGGCGCTGCTAATTGCGTTTAGTGGCGGTAAAATGCTGAATCATCAACTGTTTTGTCTAATGCCAACCATTAGACTAATCAAACCCTGCTGTTGTCTTCTTTCGGCGTATCTCCCCTCGACAAACATTTTCTAATGGGCTCTTTCCCAGATGGAAATGTGACATCAAAAAGACACCTGTGTGATGTGTCCCTGTTGCGTAGCAGATGAAAGCATCTGCAGGTGTCCAGATTGCAGCTGCACAAAGAGCCACATCTCGCTGACTGGGTCTAACGATGAGCTTTTCTATTTTTAGTATATTAAAGGTCCAGTGTGTAACATTTGCAGTACAACTCGCAGTACAATAAAAGTAATTTGGTTTTCCTACCCTTAAAATGGTTCTTATTTACAGGTATGTATAAGAATATACATATAGTAAGGGTCTTGCTCCCGGTTAGCTGCTATCGTGCTTATTTCTAAGGAAGCCTGGTGTGGACAATCCAGCTGCCTGAAAGCACATTTGGTATTTAGGGTGAACGCAGGTGTCCTCAAACAAACCAACAAAGAAGAAGGTGGACGAGGTATCCAGGTTTGTGTGCGCAGATCACGGTAGTGCACCGGCACGCTCAGGAGAGGGAGGGTACCTAGTCCCTAAGGGGAAGTGAAAGAACGCTGAAATCTGAAATGTAACCATTTGATGTCACTGTTTCTCCTTAAAAATCTCCAAATATTACACACTTAACCTTTATGGTGGCCGTGAAAATGTTCAGGTTCATCCCTCAAAATTACTTTTAGAACATGTTGGAGACATTCACAGACTTCTCCGCTCATTATGCCTGTTCCTGTTTTCATCGGTAGATGTACCAGCATGGTCGCGACCTGTGTGAGAGCCTGTGGGGCGACGCCTTCATGACCGTGGAGGACGAGACGGAGGAGGCGGGCGAGGCCAAAGAGGCCGGCGCGGAAGGCGATGGCGGCCGTTCGTGCGGCTGCCTAAGCCTCAGTCCCTCTGACAGGGACGTGATCGCGGCCCTCAGGGCTCAACAGGACGACCCAGAGGAGCTGGACACCACCAAGGCAGGCCTGCCTCAGTACCGGGCCCCTTGCCAGGCCAAGCTGCCTCCACAGGCCAGGAGCGGACGGAGGGGCAACTCTGTTGTGCATAAACGCTCGGTCATGGTGGATGACGTGGAGGGCAGCGGCAGCGGCTTGTAGAGAAAGCTGCCGTGGTCGTGCACTTAGTCATAATCGTCTAGATCCGAATTAACGGAACAAATATTGTAATAATCCGTTCCTTGCATTAGAGTTGTGCACCTGCTCTCGTTAACTAAACTTACAACACAGAACTAAGCTCCTTATATATGATTAGCATCATCACATTCTTAACATCACCATTGCATTTCCAATGGGTGTCTGGTCAGATATTTAATGGGCCGCAAACAACCAGGATTTTAACAAACAGAAATTGATTTAAAAAAAAAAAAAAAATAGAAAACATCTCACTGCTGAAGACCACAGTCAGGTTGTTTAATACACACAATAGCTGAGCTGCTGTTTTGATGCCAGCTAAAAAATTATCCTATAGAATTACAAAAGTCAAATTGCCATGATTTATTACAGACCTTTCTAGATAGCACTGACAACATTTACCCACATCAAAGCTTTATTACTGTGCTTTTGTTTCCCTTTGTAGGCGTTGTAGGACCGGGTCAACGCAACAGATTGTTTCCTATGATATGCCCTCGATACCCATTGTACAGTTTGGACAGCAGCAGTTGAGACAAGAGCCTCGTGGAAACACCTTCAACAACTTAGGTGCACATGACAACACATTAAGAATGCATACAAGCTGGCTCTGATCTTGTCACGTAAATGGGACTTTAAATTCATTAACAGGACAGCGTTGTCCCGAAGTTCCTCGAATTCAAATCAACAATGAAAATCAATTCTCCTGTATATTTTCCAACAATCATGGATGATGATCATCATGGAGGGGACTATATACAAAATTATTATTATCAATATTATTATTATTATTATTATTATTATTATTATTATTATTATTATTATTATTATTATTATAATAATAATAATAATAATAATAATAATAATAATAAGGTCATCAGAGACCACTTGGAAATCAGTTAAAGCACATACTGTATGTGAACACTCCTTACCAACAAAGTGAAAAGTGAACTAAAGATGGCCTCAGTTCATTAGCTGTCCAGGATGCACTTCACTTCAACCTGTGCAGTGTGAACATAAAGGTAAAATGAGGGTGAGAGTCAGGTCAGAGCAGAGCGCAAGCGGAGCAGAAAAATAACCGAGTCTTCTTTAATGTACACTGAGAATGTGAAAACAAAAAGAACTCCCTTTTCTTTTGTCCCACTTGGTTTAAAACATCCCCCTTTACATTCAAAGGCTACAACAAGTATGGCCTGTTAACAATGGCCTTTGATTAATGACTTTGTATCACTTATTTTATTTACATTTTCTTTTTAAATCAGTGTTGCACAATCCAAATCTCACTCACCTGCAGCGCACTCACCTGACCACCAGTGTCATCACCATCGCCACTGTTTAGCACTTAGCGTGTATGAATATGTAAATCTTGCTAGTGATCGTGCACTAGCAGTAGTGACAATGCACAGACAGATTGGGTGCATACAATGGCACTGTTTTTCCCCCCAAGATTTTTAAAGAATCCCTAATGTATTGTGAAAAAAAAAAAATCAAATAATAACTCTAATAACAGAGTTTGACTGTTATTGGAATTGTTTGAGCTATGAGGAGCTTGCTAAAAAGTATTTCTGTACGTGACATTCTCGTTAGTCGTTAAATTAAAAGTGTCAAATTTGAACCTCTGCCTGTTGTTGTTTATTCTGAACACAAAGTGTTTCATTTCTTTGTTTTGTCATGCCATGGTACAAAAGTGAATATGTATATTGGGAGGATTGCTTTCTTGTCATCCAAAATGTTTAGTGCTAATATGCAGTTTTTGGCAGGTTATTTCTAAAGCAGCCTCCAGTTAGAAGTGTGCGGGTTCAAAGAACATATTCTATATGACTAGTTCTTGTTTTAAGTGTGTATTTGATATATTCAAAGTGAACTAAATTAGCAGCTTACTTTATTTCTCAAGACAAAAATACATTTTGAAATGTAAAAGGATATACACATTAATCAAAGCGCCTAGTTTAAGTTGGGAGGATTTTAATGGACAGCAAAACCTCCCTCAAAAACAACTTCATTAAACTTTGGTCACAACACAGTTTATCCTTATCTTCTGTCTCTTACGCTACATGAAAAGTAAGTCATAGTTTCACATGAGGGCGAGCATTAGCTTAGTTGAACAGCGTGCGCCCTCTAGTGGATTTAAATAGGCAGCAAGCATCGCGTTAAACCGGCCCAAAGCAGCCATCTGCCCACAACAAGAGGGCGCGGAAGGGACCGCCAGTGAAACGTGATGTGTTTGAAATGATTAGAATTTACCTTATGTTGTACAGGAAGCACACAGTTGTTGTCCGGTTATTACCTCTGTTTTGACAGTAAATGAGGCCCGAACAGTACACTTGCTGTCAAAGGGTTCACATTCTGCCCTTTCTGTAACGCCAAAAAACCCAACTACCATCTTCTGCAACACACACACACACACACACACACACACACACACACACACACACACACACACACACACACACACACACACACACACACAGCCTAACACACTAACAGCACTAACAGACGGGTGAAATGTTTTATTTTTGCCACTAGATGGCAATATGCACTGACCAAAACTCCTGGACGATCCCTTTCAGAAGCTTTTCAGTGAACTGAAACTAAAACTTCTCAGTTGACGCCTCGCTTGCACCATGGTGTAGACGCACAAACTTCACATAAATGGGGTCGAATAGGGAAAAATGTTATTTAAAAGTCGAATTATTTGGTTACAAAACACCAAATTTATCCCCCAGACGGTTTTTTTTTTTTTTTATCAGTATAGTTCGGATTTTTGGCTTCGAGTTTCTTGGTTTTAGTTTTCTAAACTGATGTCTGACCTCCACCATACTGCATCACTGCAGAGGATTTGTTGGCTTGTAGGGACTTGAGCTCCTGAGAGAGCCCTTAAACACACTTCTCTACAGAAGAATGTTGTTTCTCTATCATTGTTGGTAATTGAAAAGAAAGATGAACTCTCCTCTACTTGTCGACTGCTTAATTTGCCGAATAAAGGAACTTACCTTAAATGCCAACCTTGAAAAGCACGAGACAGTAACGGCTCAATGGTTTACAAGTGCACGTCTCAAGACCTGACTCTCCTTTTTTTTCTTTTTTTTTCTTTTTTTATCATAACTACCTTTTTTAAATCTCATCTGCACATTTTCCTCGTGAATGAAGCGTTCAACAAATTCCGCGGCTTCAACAAACGCTGCTTGAGCAAATGAAAATCCCCACGCTTGTCAACTTCTGTGAGGTCCTGTCCTCAGATGGCCGCGGCAAGGTGGTGGGAGGAATATTCATACTTCTCGAGAAGACAACAGAAGACAGGAGATGGAGATAACAAGTGTGTGAGAGAGAGAGAGAGAGAGAGCTGGGCCTGCGCAAGGACGGCTTGTCTCTGCATTAATGTGTGTGTGTGTGTGTGTGTGTGTGTGTGTGTGTGTGTGTGTGTGTGTGTGTGTGTGGGATGGGAAGGGGACTCGCGCGGAGAGGAAAATCAAACCCACCCCGGGCTCTACGTACGTCACCGGCGTTCGCATCTCAGATGTTCCCGCAGACACCAGTGTGGGTTGTGGGCCGAGGCGTGTGGAGAGCCAGAGTGGCTTCAGTCGACTTTGTTTTTTTGGACCGTGTGCGCGTTATACTGTGTAGGCCTCCTGTGTGCGTAAATGAGAGAGAGCGCTGTGAAGTTTTTCCGAGAATTGCAACCGTTACAAAAAAAATAAATAAATCACAGAACCGTGTGATAGTTGTGAGTGCCGAGAGACGAGACGTTGGGCTCACGTGCGTTGTGAACTTTTTTTTTTTTTTTTCTGTTAGAAGGAATCTTTTTAGATATTGAAGCAAATCGACAAACCTACCCCGGTACGCCCACGTGGGCTTGCACGTCACAGAAGTGTTAAATTCGTCTCCAAGTCTGCGGTTACAAAAAAAAAAAAAAAAAATTAAATTGGGGGAGTTGTTATTAATGGAACGTTGAATTCGAAAATATGTTTTAAAGAAGAAAAAAAAAGAAAAAAGAAAGGAAGCATGAGACCTTCCTCTCCAAAACAGCTTGAGGTGAGAATGCGCTCTAAAAAAAACCGCAGTATGTGCTTCCACAGCCTCTTTTGAAGTGGCGTTCCTGAGAAAGAGAAGAACATACTTTTATTTCGGTCCAGACTGTCTGTCTCGCTTACACGTACGTCACGTGGTGCCTTCACGGGGCAGAAATCCCCACAACACAACACACTTGTCCACAATCCAAAGTCTTTCTCCGACACTAAACAAACAAAACAAAAACATAAATATACAATTTTGCCAAATTCTTCACCACTGTCATGCTGACCTCAACCCCTTTTCGATATTTATTCACGTTTGGGCCTATACTACTACTACTAATAATAATAATAATAATAATAATAATAATAATAACAATAATAATAATAATAAACGCCGGCAGGCCCCCGAGTAACAAGCAGCTATGTGAAACGGGCAACTTGACGCGGGACTTTTCCTCCCACTTCCTCCCATAGCCCGCCTCTGACACGTCCCGTCGCGATGTTTTCCTTGGCAGCTCGCGCACATTGCGCCATCCATCCATCCATCCATCCATCCATTCATTCATCCATTCATCCGCAGATGCTTCTGCGCACTCTTGAGACTCCCACTCCCGCAGAACTCCCAGGACTGCGTGGCATCTTTGCTGGGACGCCCCCGACATTCCTGAAGTCACTGTCACTTCCACCTCGGAGCGCGATCCAGATCTGGTACTCTGGACACCGGAAAGCACGTCCCCTTTAACCCGGGTTAAAGTTGACCCGTTGTTGGTCAAAAAAAAAAAAAAAAAAAATCATTTCTGGCAGTAATTGGTATTAATTACCACCATCAGTGGAATGATAGTGTCTTTTACGTGCCAGTTATCGGTATATCTTTATCGATAACCGCGTCGTGGGCACGCCTACTTCCTGGAAGTTCACCAGCACATCTACTTGTGCAGTTGGTTACAACCGTCCCACTGCGGCGTGCCCTTTGCCCGGTTCGTGTGAAAGATTAATAAAGTCGCGCGACATGAAAAGGAAAATTCCGACGCCCTCGTAAAGCGCGCGCCTTATCAATACGGGTCGAGGGCGGTGTAGTTTGCATCGGCAGGGCGGGGATTCCCAAAAATCCTCCCATGTGACGAAGTGTGCGCCGACATGCCCGTATATGGTCAAGCCGTTTTAAGGCGTGACAAAGGAAAAATAGGGGGCCTGCCTACGTAGGCTACGTTCTGTGCGTAAAAAAAAAAAAAAAAAAAAAAAACCTGAATCCAGGATGTGCTTGTGTAAGTGTTCCTCCGGGCGCCATGGCAACTGTGTTGGTTTGTTTGGCTGTTGTTCTTGCGCTCTTCGTCGCAATAACTAATAATTAAGGAAAGGAATACAACACAAGCGTTGCGATTCATTTCAAGACACTTTACTTAAATACATATCACAAATAAAAAAAAAAGAAGAACAATGTAAACATTGGACATCATTAGCTTGTCTGGATCAACCGGACAAACATAATAATTTACACAATGAATAGAATGCATTATTGCATGACAATTTCAATTGCAAAAAAAAAAAAAAAAGTACACAATAATAATCATTCCCATTTTCTACCATTAGTAAACCTGCTTTCTGGACCCCAGTCCGCCGTGTTGGCCAGTGTTTGGATGCTGACCCCGGTACCAAGGCTGAAATGGTCTTATGATCGATGACCAGCATCCGGAAGTACCATTTTAGTCCACTTTATTTGATTTTTTTAAAAAACGTAACTAGCCGAGAGAAATGTTTACCCTCAGCTCTTGGCCCGGTGTGTCTGTCCCCCCCCAACCCTCCTTGACAACGCGGACCACACACACATCAGCCGGGATCCCGGCACTGCGCACGCAGAACATGACTCCAGTGTTAAATTACATGTCAGTCCGTCAGAATTACAGCTCCCGCTCTCTTAAAACGCCTCCATCTTGCTCGTTATCATGAGCTGGCAGCCGCTGCTAACGTGCGTCAGGACCTTCTGCTTGAGCTGGGCGACCTGGTCCCGGAGCACCGACGCCGTGTTGGAGAGCCCCTGGTTGTCGTTCTTCAGGCCCTTCACCTTCTCCTCCAGCCGGGAGATGCGCTCCAGCTTGCGCCTGCGGCACTTGGTGGCCGCCAGCCGGTTCCTCAGCCTCTTGCGCTCCGCCTTGATCCTCTCCTGGGTCTCCAGGTCGATGGGGGACATCGGCGGCGAGCCGTCGCTGCTGAGGAGGTCGGGCACGGTCTGGGGCTCCTCCTTGAGCGCGACAAGCCGCTGCGGATGGAGCGCGCCGCCGGCGCCCGGGAGCGCGTGGTGGAAGGGGTGCGCGCCGCCGTGCGCCGAGCTCTGCTGATGGCTCTGTTGCTGCTGCTGCTGCTGCTGGTGCTGCTGGTGCTGCTGCTGCTGGTGGTGGTGGTGGTGAGGCGGCAGGTAGTTGATGGTCGCCGTCGGGTAGCTGGGCGCGGAGGACAGGCTCGTGTTCGGGCAGTACGCGTTCAGTGTGGTGTAGATAGGGGGCTCGGGCTGCAGTGTGGAGCCGAAGACGCTAGAGGCCGCTGCCGCCGCAGCAGCAGCCGCCGCCGCCGCCGAACACGTCGTAACTCCGCCGGCTCCGATGGAAACGTTCGGGGGCATCTGGTTAATCTTGTGTAGTTCGTCCAGAGCCTTGACGAAGCCCTCGGCGAAGCCCTCCTGCTCGTCGGTGATGCCCCGGCTGTAGAAGTACTGGCCCGGGGTGGGGGTCGTGATGACGCCGTTACTGTTTTGGATGATGAGCCTCTCGAGCTCGGGGGACGCGAGCTTCAGAGAGCCCACGTCCTGCTGCTGTCCTCCCGCGTACAGGTCTGTGTCGCCCCTCGCCGGGGCTTTCAGGTTGCCGCGATAAGGCTCTGTCAAGTTCAAATTCATACTCTGCTTCAGCAGTTTGTAGTCGTGCATTGCCGCGTCTGAGTGGCCGTAGGCCGACAGAAAAGAGTCGTCGTGATAAAACGGCTGTTCCATCTTTGTAGACATAAAGTCGTAGGGAGGAGGGGAAAAAAAGTGGAAGCTTACCAGCTGTTTACAGAAACACACACACACACACACACAGTCTTTTTGGATAATCAACAAATGTCTGTGTCAGCAAAGTGCTGCATGCGCTCGTCTTCCAAGCGTCCCCCCCAAAAAATAAAAGTGTCCCAAAAGCGGTATTCGAATTTCGAAATCAGTCCAAACAGATACACGGTCCGGAAAAAGTGTCCAGTTAATTCAAAGCGGAGCAAATACAGTGACAAAAAGTCTTTTCCCGTGTCCAAACTCCGCTCCGGGGTGGAAGTTTCTCTCTCTCACTCCCGGTGCCACTGCGTTCCTGGTGCCGCTGGATAAGAAGGTGTGTTCTGACAGGCGACTGCGCTCACTTTTATACAGGCGCGGACACGCAGCCGCTGACGAGCTCTGATTGGCTGAGTCCGCCGAGTCGAGTGACGCAATTGCCGGGAAGAGGCGACTGTAAACAAGCCTGTAGGCAAGATCTCGGCCGACCCGAGGAGGAACCGCAGCGGAGCGCGGCGTCAAGAGGGGAAGAGCCCCCCCCCCCCTCCTCGTCGGTTCCCCTGGGGTTTGAAGAAGAGTTTTGTTCCACATTTAAATAAAACAATATATAGTTATTACTGCCCTGTAAGATAAATCAGTGCTCTAAACCTGCCCCACGATGCTGGAAAATAGCGCTCGTTTATCTACTGTTGTGTGTGATAGCAGAGAACTATGAAATGAGCGCAAAGTATCTGGCTGCTTACCGGCTGTTCGCGCTTTTTTAGCGTTTCAACATGAAATTCATCCGACCCGAAAAGCCCTGACACCAGCGCCTATTATTTTTTATTATTATTCTGCAGAGGAAGTCCCGAGGCCTTATTTGGGCATGGTGACGTGAGGTTCCTCTCTGGGACAACCGGAAAGCCACGCCCCTTTGGGGCCTCTCTCAAGTGGGCGCGCTCAGCACGAAGCATTCTAGATCTAGAGGCAGGTGAAGTGTGTAGGAGCCTGTGAGTTTCCCTGGGAAGAGATTGGCAGCATTTGTCTGTATTTCGGATTCGGACTCCTCAACAATATTATCATCATATTGTTCTTTCTTTGACACCATCATTATTAGTTCTTTGACACCACAGTGGAAAGAGAGAGAAGCACCGTTTGTCTCACGCATGGAACCTTCACGACCAGCGTTTTAATACCAATCATGATAAATGCAGAGTTGGGCAGAGCGAATCCAGACTGAGGGAATGCTATTCATCGGCAGTGCACCTGTTCCAGCCGCGCAGAAGGGATCCTTTTGTCTTCTGTTTGTAGTTCTTCCAACGCCCACACAGACGCTATCGCCTCTGCTAACGTATCCCGTATCCCTGGCAGATGAAACGAGTCAGGCGGGATGCTTTTACCTCGGCTGGAACCTCTGGCTGCACCTGAGGGACGCAGCTCTTACACTCCTCTACCGTCTAATCCACAAGGACGCACATCAGTAGCGGCTTTAAACGGGAAGGACAGGACGAGGCTACTTGCAGCTGTGCGGGAGCCACTCACAAACAAACTGTGTATGCCAAAGAAAGCTGTTGCAGGCTAAAAACTAGAAACGGTCTCAGTCTTTTGTCAGAGGATGTTACAGACCCAAACATACTGGGTTCGCTGTCAGTGTCCTTTCATCTAGAGTTACATGCTTTTCTATATTTTCTTCTGGTTGAAGGCGCAGCGTGGGCTAACGCAACCAAAAGCTTAAAAAGATGGCAAGATTTCTATATTTATGATAAGTTAAACATTTTAACAGTGTGCTAACGCTCCAATTTTGTTGTATAACAAACAATGACAACACATTTACCTAGAATTGTTTTGATTTGAGACAATTTCATAATTCATGTGTTGCATCACAAATTGTTATAATAGGATAAATCTACTAGTGGTTAATAAGAAACTCAGTATTTATAAAACTAGAAGAGAAACACATGATAATGTGTGTTATTATTTTATTTTTTTTTACTTTATTTAATTTTACAATGTTTACAAAAGTAACAACAGATTATCTGATTCTTTGGAAACAAACAGATAAGGAACAACCTCTTGATAAGGAACGACCAAACCTTCCCTCAGACGAATACTCAGTCAGTGGAGGCGTGTGCAGAGATTTTTACACTCCAACAGTCCCTTGACACGACTTGGGAAGTCTGAAATCCTCACTTGCAGGATCCCCATACCTGACCATCATTGGCATCCTCTCAGCTAATACTCTGGTATTTGCACCAGCTGTTTGAATCCAATGTCTGTTTTTTTTTCTCCCCTTTTCTCAGTATCCATGGGAATATGAATAAACAAAGGGGGAAACAACCATTCACGGCAGTCTTACGTCTCCACTTAACTGCCTCCCTTATAAATTCTATTTTCCGCGTAGCTGCCTTCTCCTGCTGGCCTGGGCCTCTTCTGCTCAGGTTGAGGTTGAACTCGCCACTGTGTTGTAAAAGGCCGGTGGCCACGGTGACATTTTGCGAAAACAAAGCGCAGGAATCGAGGGTGGTGAGTGTTGTTTACAGGAACGCTTGTGAGGCGGCAACGTGCCACGTTCTCCCGTGTGTTGGTCAGGAACTCTCCTCCCATGTGGCCTTGAGGCTCGGGGAATGCGTTAGTGCTTGGAACAGATGCGACCATACGCGTTTTGGACGTTAAACCTTCTTCGAACCTCAGTCGTGAGTTAATGACCTAATTTGCAAAAACCAGCGCTGAACAAAAAAAAAAGAAGAAAAAATCAATCACGCACACACGCACGCACACACCGGCTATCACGTTTCAGCATGCAGGGGATTAAAAACAAAAGCGTTGGGCATCTTAGTCACATCTTGATCATGCACATATGTCTCGATTCAGTTGTTCTGTCCGACTTGTTTTGTCTAAAGTTGTGCTTTTGTCTCCGTGTTCACACTCTGGGGGGTTTGGAGTCGATTCGTTTTCCTCCTGTTGTTCGCGATATGCATATTTTTATCTGTTTCTTCGCTGTGTTTTTTTGGGCAAACATCCAGTGATCAAATTCCAGGTTAGGACGAGTCGCTCGGAAACAGAGTGTGTGTTTAACAGTCAGGATCACATGGACGAGTGCCAAAATGAATAAAGAGTTACCTGCTCTTGTTCCTGGGTGAGTTTAGCAAAGGCAAAGCTGGAGGGAGGAAGCTGCTCACCCGGAAATTAGTATGTGTGTGTGTGTGTGTGAGTGTGTGTGTGCGTGTGTGTGTGTGTGTGCGTGTGTGTGAGAGAGAGAAAGAGAGAGAGAGAGAGAGAGAAAGAGAGTGAGTGCGTGCGTGCGTGCTCGCATGTGCTTGAGTGAGTGTGTGTGTGCGTGTGAGAGAGAGAGAGAGAGAGAGAGAGAGTGTGTGCGTGTGTGCTCGCATGTGCTTGAGTGAGTGTGTGTGTGTGTGTACAAAAGCACGTACAGCTCCAGGGTGGAGTTGGAATAGTGAAGAAGTATTTGGATCGTAATTTGCACAGTGCAGAGATGGGAAAAATGAAAGTCTTTTTTTTTATTTATTTTTTTTTTATCTTTTTACAAACCAACAACACTTCTTTGTCGGTTTGTAAAAAGATTTCAAACCCAAAATATATAATAAGTTTTTCCTTCATTGACCAGCAGTGTTGGCAAGTAATCTATTACTAATACACTACTGTAATTAAACTACTTTTTTTTAGTAACAGAGTAGTGTAACGGGATTACTCGGGCAAAATTATTACTTATTAATAATTACTTTATCAAGTAACGATTCCATTACTTTTCTGAAATATTTTGCAAGCTGAAAATGTCTTATTATCCACATGATGCAGCCGTGCATGCGACGTCATTGATATGCGACGACGCACCAAAACAAGATGGCGTTGGCAAAAGAAAAAAACTGCGATTGCGTTCGTAGCTGGAAATACAAACATTGTTTTGAGTTCATCTCGTCCAAATCAAAGAATATTGTGGTTCGCTGTACGTTCTGCGCAGGAAACAAGGCGTTCTCAACTGTTACTTTATCTTTTCTTTTTAACTAAAGTGATTAGTAATTGATGAAACAAAGTAGTTAAATAAGTAATTAGATTATTTCTTAAAGAAGTAATCAGTAGTTGGATTACTTTTATGGAGTAATCCCCAACAACACTGTTGACCAGTCTCCAAGAATTCTAGGAAATCCCTCCGCAATGGCTTGACCGTGTAGAAATGGTCAATAGAGCCGAGTCGGCCGCTCACAATAAGGTGTCTATGACGGACCGCCGAGCTCTTCTCACTCGGTCCTCTCAGACCGTCCCATTGTGCCCCGCCACCTCTGCACAGCCCTGCTTCTGTCTGTCCTCCTCCTCCCCCTCCTCCTCCTCCTCCCGACAATGCCGTGCCCCTCTCTCTTCTCCAGCTCGTCTGTGACTCAGAAGCCAGGGCCAGGCAGAGGTCGATCCCCCACCACCACCACCACCTCCTCCCAGTTTACTCCTCGAGTCAGAGTCTTTGACCTGACCTCGACAACTCTCCCCCAATCGGCCCACGCAGCAGAAAAGAGTTGTGAGGGTGACGGGAGGGAGAGCGAGGAGACAAGGAGACACGCTCAGTCCGATGAGGTCGGTGTGGACGCTGACCTCCTGACAAGCCACGCCGACTCCCGACTCCTCTCTCACACACACCGACATAATGGGGCCTCTCATCTGGTCGCGGTTCCCCCCTTTCTCCTCCGTGACTGCGGTCACTCCAGTGCCAGCGGGTCTATTAATAGAGGGATCCATCACGGTTTACATCATCATTCTCATCCTCGTCAACATCACATGACGGCCTGCCCGTGTTTTCCTCCGCTCCTCCTCTGTTGCCCAAAAGATGATGCTGATCTAATTACAGCCTGCTGAGGTTGCTGACAGCTGGGTTCCTCTTTAACTTCGGCGTGGCTCCACTTTCAGAGTTGCAGCCTGTTGTTTTCGGTGTTTTCTAAACCAGTGGCTTTCAACCTTTTTTTGAGCGACGGCGCATTTTTTTTTTTACACTGAAAAAAAAAATCCCCAAATATTTTAGAATGACACTTTTTGCCTAATGATGACAGTATAGTCTCTTTGTTCGTTGATACCCAGTGTGAAACCTGGGAAAGGGTTCACAGAGATGCCCACAAAGCCGATATCCTGGGAGGAAAACGGGCTCACATTCATTTTAAAGCCCACTCACTCCACAATGGAATGTTATTATTTTTTGAGACCAATTAAGTGAAATTGGATAATTTTTCACGGCACACCTGACATTATCCCACAGTACACTAGTGTGCCGCGGCACAGTGGTTGAAAAACACTGATATAAGAGAGGTCATCCAGTTAGGTTCAGAACTCAACATCTGCGCGACGGTTGATTTTTTTTTTTTATTGATTGACGCCATGAGATTCATGAGATATTTATAGTTTACAACTTCTGGGTGGAAATGTAAAGTGGATGTGATAGTAAACATGCATATTTCCCTTTCTTCTAGTGTTCACACTCCATCATAATTATTATTATTTTTTTAAATACTTTTGGTGAGAATATATTGGGAGTTTGTGATCAAATATCTGGCTAACTAATCCCATCAATCTTGGGTGCACGCTTACATCCAAATGTTTCATACCATCCTGTCAATATTCATGTATGTATGATTTTACTTGGAGAGCTTTCAGACAAGGTATTTTTTAACCTCTTTGCTTTAACCTATTACTAGTCGGCACTAAATACATATAAATATAGTAAACATATATATATGTATATGTATATATATATATATATATATATATATATATATATATATATATATACATATATATATATATATATATATACATATACATATATATATATATATATATATATATATATATATATATATATGTATATATACATACATACATACACACACATATATATATGTATGTATATATATATACATATATATTTGCACATATATATATTCATCCTATATATATGTGCTTGAATTAAAGGTGAGATGCAAAGTTCAATGGGGTTGGAACCCACACAAAGAGAAGTTGCACATGTCATTCTGTGGTTGTGCACATGCCTAACCACACCTAAAGCCTTTAATCTTACCACTATTATTATTTTTAAATATTTATTTGCTTTCTGCCTTGGGCTTGTTAGCGCTCCTTTTCTTTTACTGCTCGGCTGCATTTAACAACAGGGCACATGTAGTCCACTCACTAAGGCACACTTCTGAAACACTTATCGACCCCCCTTTTGCAATGAAGTCAAATTGGAAAGAAATAAAATGTTTGAATTATTAGAAATGCATACAATGTAAAAAAAAAAAATGAGGAAGAGCTGAGTACAGATTACACAGAAATCCGGATAAAGTGCAGAGAATATGCTCATCCAATAATAGTGCCATGTTTAAAGACAGGCTGTAAACTTTTCAATGACGAGGCATTTTGTTGATTTGAAAGATTTATGACCACGGCCTAATGACAACTGCCCATCCACTCCCTCTGAGGTAGGCAGTACAAAGGTCACTGGGCAGCTGCATGGTGTCACGCCAGCCAAAGGGACGGTGGAATACATCGTAGAGAGAGCAAGACATAAAAGAACTGGAAAAAAGTGCAGCTATTGTGAAGGGTTTGGGCTTGTACCAGTATTCAGTGTGCACAGTCATGGCAATCCACACATTTCATCTCAGCGCATTTGCCGTCTGTCCAGACACTCAAGGTCAAGGTTCAATTGTATCTGTGCCACAGTCTAAAAAAAAAAAACCTGGCATTAGGCTTTTATCATATCTAAATGCTTTCAAATTCAACAACAGTGATGTCAACAGTAATCATTTCTCCCTCTTGGTCTCTTCCAATCCTTATTTTATCTTCTGTTCTGGAGCTCATATATACTGTACACATATACATACAAAACATCTATCTATTGCTATCACAATTTGGTTTGTGCTTTTTCTAGCCACAGCTAAAGGTTTGGGTTTGTTTGTTTTTTATGTCCATGGCTGGATGGAAACACTTGACTCAGAAATGGCGTTTTCTATCTTGCATTTCTTTTGTTTGCTCCACTTTTCAGAAACCTTGTGGTAAGTTCCAGACTTTTTGACGTCACAAAGGGCCGAAACCTCACAAGTGCTTGCGTGAGAGTGGCACGAACCGGGCCAGGTGTTTCTCCCTCTCTCACTCCGGCCGCCTTGCAGCTGCTTTGGGTTTTTTTTTGGCTCCCTCCTAAACATGTGGACAGTACATCAAAGCACCAAGCAAGAAGCTATAAAACCCAGTTTGTTTGTTTGGTTTTTTGAAAGAGGCTCAGATGGAAAAAAAACAAAAAAAAACATCTGATGATGGGGATAATATGGGGTATTTAAACTAAATACAGTTGTTTCTCTTGCTAATTTCTGTGCTTCACCAGCATTATTTGGGGGAGGGTGGGTACCGGGTGGGTCCCCATCCTCCTGACTCTTAGTCAATACCAATTACACATACAGCAGGCCTATAAAAACCTGACAATATTTCATAAACGCACGGTGACACGGTGGCGCAGTGGTTGGCGCTGCCGCCTCACAGCAAGAAAGTCGTGGGTTCGATTCTGGGGCCCGGGCCTGGGACCTTTCTGTGTGGAGTTTGCATGTTCTCCCTGTGTCTGCGTGGGTTCTCTCCGGGTTCTCCGGGCTTCCTCCCACACTCCAAGAACATGCATGCGAGGTCAATTGAACGCTCTAAATTGTCCGTAGGTGTGCATGTGAGTGTGAATGGTTGTCTGTCTCCATGTGGCCCTGAGATGAACTGGCGACTTGTCCAGGGTGTCACCCTGCCTTCGCCCTAAGACAGCTGGGAGAGGCTCCAGCAGACCCCCGTGACCCTGATCTCAGGAAGAAGCGGGTATAGGAGATGAATGATGATGAATGAATTTCATAAACGCAGATTCATAGCTGTTTGGCATCCAAGCTACTTACATCACCTTTTATTCATTCTACTGCCAGGTGTAAACCAGCTCCATTGTCCCTTTTTGTGAAGTGGAATATTGGACAGGGTGATCTTAGAGACAATTTAGTGGCCATTAGTGACAATACTTTATATTATTGTTAGCTTTTTGAGAAGACATGAGACACCCTCAAAACATTTTCTTTGAGGCTTTCAGGGGGTCTCATGGGTTAATCGGGGGGGGGGGGGGGGGGAGGGGGGCGGTCCGACCCCTCGGAGACCCCTGTATTTTACACACTGTTCACCGGCAGGACCGTGTTGAGACAACCTCTTCTGTTTTTTTTGTTTTTTTTTTTCTGTCAGCATCAAAGACGCTGTGCGGCCCGTGGATGCCTGCTCGCTAGGCAGCGCTCCTGCTGAGCCTCGGGGAGCCACCGTGTGATCGTGCAGCGGCGGAGCGTCACTCCCCAGGCCCGGGACCTGCCCGCCACGTCTGGAACAGGCCTGGACAAGGACGCCCTGGAGTGAATCAGCGCCTGCAACAGTCAGCCCACTCCCCCGCAAAACACCCACACGCCTCCTACCCCCGTGCTGCAGACACACATGCAGCTCGCTCGCCCTCCCTCTCTCTCTCTCTCTCTCTCGCTCTCTCTCCCTCGCTCGCGGTCACACTCTTACTCACATATGTAAATCCGCCGCTCCTGGTGTACCACCTTGTGCACATGCTCGAACTGGAGCGGTGCATTAACACACAGGGGGCGCCAGGCCTCGGCTTCAGGCCTGTTATCAGTCGGGTTTTTCGTGTCGCACCTCAAGCTGCCAAATGCTGTTGTAGCGCAGCGGTGGAGCAGCGCGACTGTGGCCGTCCGAGAGGAGCGCGAGCACGGTAGCACCATCAGGAGTCTGTGGCCAGTTGTGTGCAGGGTTTGGCGAGTAATCTATTACTAAGTAATCCACTACTGTAATTAAACTACTTTATGTTTTAGTAATGGAGTAATGTATGGGGATTACGGTGGCAAAACTGGTAATCACATCATAATTACTTTATCAAGTAACAATTCCAGTACTATTCCGAAATATTTCGCAAGCTAAAAAGAGCTTCTTATCCACAAAATGTCTGAAATTTAGAAAAACAACCAAAAACAACGATGCCGCAGATTGATGACGGAGCCGTGCATGCAACGCCATTGATATGCGGCGACGCACCAAAACAAGCATGGAGGCGGTTTGATAGCTGGAAACACAAACATTATTTTGAGTTCATCTCGTCCAAATGAAAGAATGTTGTTGTTTGTTGTACGTTATGCGCAGGAAACAAGACGTTGTCAACTTAGAAAATCTCCACGTCGAACCTCTTAAGTGGTTGAAAGCCATGTTTGCCGGTAAGTCAGCGGTGCTCTGCACAGTAGAGATCTTTTAACTACTGTGCTTCAAATTATTTTAACAATATGGGCTGTGCGAAAGGCACCAGTGCTGGACACGAGTTTGCTCTGTGAAATGTGCGGTTTGTGTTCAGAGAGCAAACGTTCACTCATGTTAAAGAGGACAGAGGCAATGTTTGGAATTGCAGAATTTGCACTTTCATAAAGTTCATCCCAAAGCACTGAGCAGCTGCTACTTTATCTTTTTAACTAAAGTAATTAGTAATTAATTACTTATGAAACAAAGTAGTTAAAGAAGTAATTAGATTAATTTTAAAAGGCGTAATCAGTAGTTGGATTACTTTTATGGAGTAATCCCAACAACACTGGTTAAGTGGTGGTGCTAATTACCTCGCACTTAGCACATTTTACCTTAGATCGCAGATGGAAGCATTGTGCCAAATAAAGCCTCTCTGTGGACATTTAAAAGGTCCCTGTTGGTCACAAATTGCTGGTTAATTGTTTTGCAACTTTGAGTTGTTCACTGGGTGATTTCCGAGTTAAAGGGTGAAATCTTTAAGATTGTAAATGAGGGTTTTGCCCATTGACTTGAAATGTTGGACATACAAAAATGTGTTAAATGTGTATTTTTACACCTTTTTGAAGTGATTAGACAAAGGAGATGTAGTTCATTAATTGCCTTGCTTCTTGTTCATTTGTGAGCTGTCAAGCTGATTGGTCCTTAAAACAAGACCACTTTTATAATACTGTACAATCCTCTTTTTCTTTCCGAGAACACCAAACCTTTTCATGTGTCTTAACTGGGTTACAACTGAAAACATGGAAAAAGCTTGTAGCATCAAAAGCTTTCAAACTGTTTTTCCCTTGAAGTGAAGAAACCGCGTTTCATATCTCACTCTGAAAGTTTGGACTTAGTCATCTTCACAGAGCCTGTCAAACAGTTGACTGCATTGCCATTACTCATCTATGTGTCAATGCACACAAAGCCAGAGGTGCCCCAGTTTGCCATCACATCTACCTCCACAGTCATGACAACAAGGCTTGTTGTTTACTGCATGGCAATGCCCTGTTTGACACATTCTCTGGTCTTGACCCAAAAAGTACGTAACGAAATAAACAACAAGATTCCTGGGATAATCTTCATAAACATGTATGTCAGATGCTGCCTGCCACTATTTTGGATAATATCGCATACCCACACACTCACACAAACACAAACACACACACACACATATATATATATAGATATATATATATATATCTATATATATATAGATATATATATATACTGTATATACATCCAGACACGCAGGAGGCTACACAATATAAGAGCCGGTGGTTTCTTTCTCGGCTCCTTGTCTTTTTGAAGCACAGGCTGTTTTAATGGGGCTCCTGCTCAATGTTTTCACTGTAAAGCACAAGGACAGAAATAGCGAAACAATGGCTGGCGGCGAGAGGCTCGCATCTGTAACGACCTCAGCCTTGTGATTGAAGAGTCTCCGCTAAAAAAGCAGCGCAGGTGGAAGTGTAGGTGGTCTCCCTCCCCCCCTGCAGCTCTCTCCTTACCCTGGGAAGGCACACATGACTGGCCCCACAACCTGAAAAGCACACGCACACGCACACACACACACACACACACACACACACACACACACACACACACACACACAGCACACACACATTTTTTGTGTTTGTGCTGCTCGAGATGTTTTCCACTGCACTCCCTCGCTGGCTAGAAGATACAGTCGTTCCTCTTTTAAGTTTTTCACATTTTCACTCTGCAGAGCGATAAAAAAAAAAAAAAAGTAAGTTGATGAAAGGTTCTTTCTCCTGATGAACACCGACTTGCAGCCGCTTTTAAGTCTTATGCATTTTTACTGATCCATCTCAGCTTGGAAGTTTCAATTGTACTGCTGAGCAGCTGTCGTGAACTGTCAACTTTCTCTTCTGTTTGTGAGTGACTAATACTGTGAGTTGTAATCTCATGCCATTGACGCCCTCGGGCCACTCTGCGGTTAGAAGGCGATGTCTCGTTAGCCCCGCGACACCAGCTAGTAGTTTCAGTTTAGAGTCGGGCGCGAGAGGAGCTCTGACGGTGCAGGCTGGGCCTGCACGCCATCTCCTGCACAGTCAGTTGGACGGCTGCTCAACCCGCAGCCAATCTGCTAACCGACTTGCACACACCCTTTCAACCAGTGTGTGAAATAGAGGTGGGTCGAGGGGGTCAGACCCCCCCCCCCTCTCCCCGAATAACCCATGAGACCCCCCTTGAAAGCCTCAAAGCAAAATATTAGGTGGTTTGATATATTTTCAAAGATATATATATACATATTAGTATACATGCATAATTATATACATATATGTATATGTATGTATATATATGTGTATATATATACATATATATACATATATATATATATAAAAACATATATATATATATATGTATATATATATACATATATAACAATCAGGAGGATGTAATCATAACAGAACTTCACACCTTTCAAAGCCTTTCAAAGTAAGAGTTCTGCGCAATCCTCCACTTATGAGACTACCTTACAAACAGAATTGTCTGCACCGTGCAAGCAGCAACATGATGATCGCTCACGCTAACGCACGTACGTCTCCTCTTAGCTCGACACCATGTCCACGCGCAACAAATACCGGCAGCTAACACAGCTAACACTAGCCTCGGTACTGAACTACTAAAGACAACATTTAGAGCTGACCTGCAAAATTGGTCGCCTGAATTGTAAATCTTGCTCAAGAGAATAAACACGATAAGAAGATAAGAAAGAAGAATAACAACCAAGAAAATCCACCCAGAAGAAATTCTGGTCCAGTGAGCTCTCACTACTTGCTTAAAATTACTAAAGTGAAAGTGTTCCCCACAGTTAATGGTCATCAATCTGTCAAAGGTTGTTGCATTATTTATAGATTTAATTTTTGTGCTTTTTTCAAGTACGGCCTGGTCAAGAAACGGTACGAAAAATAATAAAATGTTGTTTGTTCTACTGTTGTTTTCTTCTTTATCCTGACTTCACCCTCGGCTTCCCTTCCTTTATACACCACAAACCTGTGCTAGAAATGCCTCACAATCATAAAATTAAGACCACAAAAAAAAAAAAAAAAACAGCACGATGCTGGTTTGTGTTATCCCAGTTAACGCAAAACATCTTGCAGCATCCTTGATCAGAGGCAACATGTGCTCGCAGCAAAGTTTGCGCACAGCGGGGCTGCTGCACTTCAGACCGGTGCATGCGTGAGTAGAAGTGTTTAAACAGAGCAGTCAAAGCTCATGAGGCCCCAACAGGTGTCTGACTATACTGTGTGTGTGTGTGTGTGTGTGTGTGTGTGTGTACGCATCTTTTGCAGAACTAAGCTTTTTTCACATTAGTATTGCCTTTTTTTGTTTCTTACAAAAGGGGTTGAACTCTTGTGCTCCTGTGCCTGGCACAGGAGTGAAAAGTCCTTCTCACACTCTTCAATGGCAGGCATTCACATAGCTGAAAACGGAGAAAGTCGCATTGAACCTTGATTCCATTGCTAACGACTGCAATGACTCTGCCCCCAGTGGCGGGCCGTACGTTTCCCGCCTCGGCCATCAGTGACGTCATACTTAATACACCCTAAATTAATATGCCTCATACTACCCTCGATATGACACCAAAGCTCGATAATCCGTCCAGAATCACACTAACACATTACATCACCTTCATATAGGGGACCTCCTCAAGCAATAGATAGATAGATAGATAGATAGATAGATAGATAGATGGATGGATAGATTGATTGATTGATAGATAGATAGATAGATAGATAGATAGATAGATAGATAGATAGATAGATAGATTGATTGATTGATTGATTGATTGATTGATTTCCAGAGTATTTACAAATAAAGGTCGATTTCAGAAGATTTCTCAACAAAGTCTCAATAAGTCCACCAAAAGTACTGTGAGACCTTTAACTCTTGTCCAATAAACTGCACACTGTCAAACTACTGAACTAGTGAATTATGAAACAATTAAACGTGTTGGTTTTGAACAGCTGCTGCGCCTCGTTATCGACGTCTATAAATTGCAGACGATCGGGCGACTAAATCCTCACCTTCTCCTTCAGTCGTCGTGGGTTCCTCATGGTGGCAACCGGATCTCCGGGTTGAGTTCGGTCTGTCGGGTTCTCATGGCTTCTTATCCCGTCACAGGACGCGTGGTCTTGGCATCGGAGATTTCAGATCTGATTGGCTATCGCAACTGACGGTGGTGCGTTCACTGACAGCGAACGGGAGCATGCAATGTTGGTTCTGCTGATTTCATTGAAGCTGACAATGCACAAGCTGACAACACAATCATATTTCGCTTGGCGAATTATGATTGGATGAAAACTATACCGTAATATACAACAGTGGAAGCAGTCCAACCAAGTGGATATTATATAACACGGGATAACAACGATGGAAAAATAACCTTCGTAGCATATTTACAGGGAAATGTGCCTACATACATGCTAGCAGCCAGACCGCTGCCTCCTTCCTATCAGACACGACTTCCTGCCGCTCCATGGCAGTCAGGATGCCGAGAGGTCAGAATAGAGGATGTTCGAAATTCCCATCATTCTGCGACCGCCGAATCGGTGGAAGTTGCAAAACAAAGTTGTTTTTTTTTCTCTTTGCTGATTTCAAAACTGATATTTTACTTTTTTGGCTCCAGTTTTGGTATCTATTGCTAATATGGTAAAGGTTAAGGCCCATGTGTTTGGAGAGGGTGTTGTGACCAGTTTGATTTCCGCACACACACACACACACACACACACACACACACACACACACACACACACAAACATACACACAGACTTTTGTACATTTAATTTTCATTCAAAACTTCTGCGTGGCCTATGAAGACAACTTGCTTGAATCACTTAAAAACATACATATATGTATCTATATCTATATCTATATAGATATAGATATAGATACATATATGTTGATATTGTTGTTGACAAAACATTATTTCAAGGTCTTACATTTTATATTACAGCAGAATGTGTCAACAACCTGTACGCATGACAAAACATGGCAAACCTTTAATAACATCACAATTTCGAGGGCAATTCAGCAACTCGCAAGAGCAACTTGCACCATTATGATGATTAGGAAATATTTTATTACTGTATGTTTTCAACAAGTCATCTGAAATCAATGTTGGGAATGCCAGAAACATAAAAATAAAGTCAAGTCCGAGCTATATTGAACAACTAATTATTGAGCAGTGATTAAAGTTATTTTTGATGCAGCAAATTGTTTAAATATTTTCCCCTCCTATATATTTTATATAGAAAAAAATCTGCAACAGCAAAAGCAGGCCCACCTGAGAATTAGACAAAAAGACATTAAAACAAACGAAGCCAGCCGTGATCAGAAGGCTCATTGTGGCAGGCAGGCAGGCAGACAACAGACCAGACTGCAGACAGGAAGGATGCAGGTACACAATCGTTTGTTGTTTGCCAGAGTGGGCAGAGCAGCAGAGAAATGGGAAGGACTCCATGAGAAGAGCGGAAGAGCAGAGGTCACAAGGTCAGACGGCGCTCAGGCCTTTGACTGGAAGACTTGGAACTCACCGTTTCCACGAGTGACGCCCACCAGCACCACCAGCACCACCAGCGCCACCAGCGGTGGCAGCGAGCTGGGCCAGAAGGTCCGGACCAGCTCACAGCTCGCTGCCCTGAGACACAGCATCCAGAAAGACTGAGACACCAGCCACTTTAGTTCAGTTTATTTTTACTTCCATTTTTATTTTATACCATACTTGTATCTCTCTTTATACTACTACTACTACTATACTACTACTATACTACTTCTTTTGTCAAGCTGCTGTAAATGTGAATTTCTCCTGGAGATCAATAAAGTATCTATCTATCTAACTATCTATCTATCTATCTATCTATCTATCTGTCTGTCTGTCTGTTTTTCTCTCTATCCATCATATGTGCACATGTACAGACATGTACATCCCTGCTGTTAACAGAAAGGCAACTTCTACAAACACCAAGATATAAATAACAACCCAAAGAAAGAGAAGAAAACAAATAAATAAATAAATGATAATGTAGAAATAAATACATAGAATATTGAAAGTTCATTCCTCTAACCAGCCATTGAAACACGTGAATTAATCTTGTGTTTGTTTATCAATAATCATCTGCTTTAGTTTATTTTTGAATCAATTTATATATATATATATATATATATATATATATATATATATATATATATATATATATATATATATACATATATATATATATATATGTGTGTGTATATATATATATATTTTTTTTTTTTTTTTTTTTTTTTTTACTTGTTGTTTGTTTGCGCATTTCTCCGCCTGTGTTGGCGGCGCTGAGTCCTCCGTGTCATGGGGGGGGGGGGGGGGGTAGAAGGTGTGGGTGTGCGCCGAGCCCCAGGAATGGCAACTGGCGCCGTAAAACGCTGCGTTTAAAACAGATCGATATCGCGCTCCGGTTTTCGCTCTGTGGAAGAGTGTGCGCGGTTGGACGCGTTTGTGTGGACGCGCGCTTCCACGATGCGCGCCTCGCTGCTGCAGCAGCTGGGCGAGTGTGCGTGAGCGTGTGTGTGGGCCGCGAGAGGAGTAGGGAGGTGGGAGGGTGGGGGGGGGGGGCTCCCTCACCCTCACCCTCTGATCATCTCCTTGGCAGCTGCGCAGGAGTCCCCCTGGGTACTGGAGATGTTCTTTTACCAGAGCTGACAGGCGGGGATTTATATGAAAAGAACTGGATACCACACTGGCGAGATAGAGGCGCGCCGGTTTTTCTTTCCAGTGGCCACTCGAGGTACTGCAGGGAAAAAAAAATCCCATTGGGCCCCAAAAACGTTTTCCCCCCCATCAGCAGTGTTGTTGGGATTACTCCATAAAAAGAATCCAACTACTGATTACTCATGCAAAAAAGTAATCTAATTACTTATTTAACGACTTTGATTCATAAGTAATCAATTACTAATTACTTGAGTTTAAAAAAAAAGAAGATAAAGTTACAGTTGAGAACATCTTGTTTCCTGCACATAACACACAATGAACCACAATATTCTTGTACTAATTACAGTAGTGGATTACTTGGTACTCGTCAACACTGCCGGTAAATGGACAGTACTTATGTAGTGCTTTCTAGCACCTTCACGGTACCCCAAAGCACTTTACAATGGCCTCACATTCACACACACACGTTCATTCATTCATCCACCAATGAGTGGCTGCTGCCATGCAAGGCGCTGCCTAGCCCCCATTAGGAGCAATTAGGGCTCAGTGTCTTGCCCAAGGACACTTCAACGTGTTGGAGCTGGGATTTGAACCGCCAACCCTTCAATCATCAATTTGCAGCCCGATCCACCAACTGAGCTCGCAGAAAACATTATAAAGGCCAGAAAATCACCAGAAAAAAAGTTTTGTACTCCCAGCGGTACGTCACGGCTTCTTCTGATTGGCCGATGCGCCCTGATGCATCATGGCCTGACGCTCACACACACACACACACACACACACACACACGCTCGCACACGATAAACCAGCCTCGGCTATCTCTCCCTTTCTCTCTCTCTCTCTCTCTCTCTCTCTGCCTCCCTGCCTCTTTCCCTCCCTCGCCCCGTCCCGTTGTTTGATGTGGTCTTTGGAGGAGAACCCCTGTTTAAAGAAATTCTTCGCACTCTTTGAAGTCGCTCCGTTGCTCTCCTTTTGCCGCCTTCTCTTTTATCTTTCCCCCCACGACGACCTGCCAAGCTGGGAGGGAAATGGAACACGACGCTCACCCCTGTTTGTTTGCCATGTGCCGTATTACCTGGGAACTTGAGCAAGCTCTTTGGAGCGAGCGGACGCTATTGTTTTCCCCCCTGTAAAACACGAGCGTGACCCCCCCGCCCCCCCGGGTGGAACACTGTGGTCATTCTCTCTGAAGACATGCTTTTCTTTTTTCTCACAAATGCCTGTGGGAAGAGAGTTTTCTGATGTCCTTCCAGCACATCTAGTTTGTTTTGTTAGGGGGGGGGGGGTGCACATATTGATCTCTGGTGTGCTTCGACAAACATGTTCTGGTGTCGTCCCCGCCGCTTCCCGCGCTACAAGAAGGCGCGATCGTGACCTTCAAAGCATCGACTCACCTGAAGGCATCAATCAGTGCGAAAAAAGAGGGCCGACGTTCACTCAGCCTTTAAATCGAAGAGGCTGATACGTATCGCTTAGTTTTGGCTCAAAAAGACCGCGTGTGGGATGGTGAGATTGATAAAGATGGCTTAAAAAGAAGGATCAGACGTTGAAAGTAGCAACGTTGCAACATCAAGACCACGGTTTTCCAGGGAAATGTGGCTTGGAAGAGCCAGTTGGCAACAAACTTGCAACAACTGGATTGGTTTCAGTTGGTTTTCTCTCTTGATTGAAGACACCTTTGTTTGTGGTTTAGCATCTCACAAATAAAAGTTGATCGGCCGACCAATCAATCAATCAATCAATCGTTCTCAGCGTTTGCAGTCTTGCAATATTGTCTCGACTTGTCTCTTTCAAGATTACGCACATTGTCAGCGCTTTCAACTTCTCACCGAGACAACACATCTTAATGGGGAATTTTAGTTCCCAGTTTGTCAGGCGGCTTTCAGGCTTTCGTCCAATGGTGGGAGTTATGAGATGAGTGATAAGGCAATTTTAAAAGGAGAAAAAAATCCTACTGAATGGATCCAGCACTGAAAAGTAAATATAATTGAACTTGTACTGACATTTGGATCCTGGCTCTCTTTTGCAGTCCAATATAGGATCTGCTGCAGTCTGGTCAGCCTACTGTTAATGTGACCAGAGGGCCAAAGAAAGCAGTTAAACTCTTTACACTTTTGAAGGGGATCATGGTGGGTAATTGCAATGCAACGACGTACTTGTAATATCAGGTGCAAAGGCTCAGAGACAACCAGAAGTGTTGATCTGTGCAAAAAGATACTTTACTGTGCTAATATAACATAATGAGAGTTGAGGCTACGTCTTATCAAGCTGAAGTTGTCAAGAGATTCATAAAGATGTTCTGATTTTAAACCTTCTTCTTGCATCTTGCGTATGTAAGCTTCATTTATAGAGAAAAGCTTTTTGTGTCTTTATGGTCTTTGTGCATCAGGTGACAAGATACAGTAGTGGACCTTCGGTGGGTTTTGATTACATCCAATGCTGACCACACGCCGGAGGATTTGTGCCAATGTGTTGTTTTAGGCTAGCAGTTTGAGCATAAGAATGCACGATCAAATCCCGTGGATTTCAAATAGACCCGGAGGCACGTTCATCCATTTATTTCATTTTCACAATTAACCCCAACTAATTAAATCGAGTGACGCCACAGAAACCTGCTGCTAACTTCAGGGCCACTTTCACATCGTTAGCGATCATTAGCGAGTCGCTGCCGCTGCCGTCATTTCCCTCTTGCAACGCACACAAACACCCGGCCGCCGCCGTCGTCATGGGCAACAGCCCGAGGGTCTCAGCCAGCTGTAGAGAAAGTGGAGCAATCGCATCGCTGCGATGCTCCTCATGAAATCTCGTGAAAGTGTGACAGAGGATGAATCAGGATTTTTTTTTTTTCCCCTGCCGCGAGTGCTGATGGGTGGGAAAAACAGTGTTTTTTTTTGTTTTTTTTTTATAGCGAATGCGTGTGTGTGTTTACTCTTTTGCGCAAATACTCCACCTGCGTGGAAGCCCCGGGAACAGGGTGACTGACGCACAGAATGACAGACAAGCGTCGGAGTCCTGGCAACCCGGCTGTTTCGCTCTCCCTTGCGATCCTCATTCCCCTCCTCTTCCACTTCCTCAGACTCCCACTCATTCCCCTCCTCCTGCTCCTACTCTTCCTCCTCCACTTCTTCACCCTCTTGCCCCTCCTCCCTCTCATTCTCATTCTACGCCTCCTCCTCCACTTATCCTCCCTCCTCCTCTTTCTCCTCCTCATTCTCCTCCTCTTCCTCTACCTCTCCTCCTTCTTCCCCTACTCTTCCTCCTCTTTGTACACCTCCATGCCTCCATCTCTCAGGTCCCGTCCACACGGGAACGTTTTTTGGTGGAAGTGGTAAAGTATTTAACCGTTACGGCGTTTCGTCCATACGGCAGCGGCGTTTTGGTTCCCCCGAAACGGTATTTTTTGAAAACGGGTCCCAGACATCGTTTTCCAGAGTGGGAAAACGATGTGACAACGCCGTTTCGCCGTTGTCACATCGTTGCCGTCTGGACAGTGAAAACGGCTTTTCCTTGTAAAACCATGACGTCATCGCACCGTCACTGTCATGTGACCGGAAGAAACAAGGCATGCAATGCGTTAGCAGTGGCACAAACAAGCGAGCGGAGTTGTCTTTGGCGCTTCAAGATTTGTTGGCAATATTACTACAAAACCTCACAAAACCTCAGACTCACCTTTTTGTGTGTGTAGCGGAAACGCCCTCTTTCTAAATCTTTGGTCCGGTGGCTGTGTCAGCGTCTGTTAACATCGCCACGTGTCGGTGTGCCATACGCATTACATCGTTTTCACCCACCGTTCCGTTTCCATCTGCCAGCGTGTGGACGCGACTTTTTTCAACCCCGGGAAAGAAAAAAAACGTCAACGCTCCCGTGTGGACAGGGCCTCAGTGTCCCTCGCCGCCATGAACGATTCCTCCACGTTTTGTCTTTAACCATTGGCGAATCAATCCTCACTCAATCCGATTTAGCCTTTGAGAATTGCACCGTTTGAATGGATCGCAATTCAAATGAAGTGAGAATTCCTCCAGTTGAAACGAGAATCGGTCAGCCGAGAGTTAGGCCCTGTTTGCACTTGGTCACTTGTAACTGTATTTGGGGATCGTATCACGAAGTACGCGTCTTGAATACATAGCATTAACATGCGTCTCGAGCGTGCCACTTGTGATGGCATTAGTGCATTTTAACCACTAGGGGCAGTAAAGCACAAAACTACGGCTAGTTTCACCTGAAAACTTCCTGTTTGCGGACTATATCAAGTCACTCGTTTTAAGTGCGTTTTAAGTGCGACCGCTGCGCCACTGTCAAAATACGCTTATGCGGAATGAAATTTATGAGCATCCTAATAAAAGAGTCCAACAAAAATGATTTGTTTTCGCTTCTTGTTTGTAACTTTATAATGACGACGCCGGGAGGTGGGGCGCCGACCAACTACGTACACGGGAGAGGTGAGTGGAGTAGGCGGTCGTTAATGTGAACTGAGATCGCATTCTGTTCGCACGTCCGTGAGGAATGCTATGCAAAGAATAAAGACCTCAGTCGGACGGAAAGCTGCATGATTCCGATCTCAACAGGTCCCCGTCAAGAGTCTCGCAGCACTTGAAAGCTTTTCACAGTTTGGTTTACACTCGTGAGCCGCGCTCACTCGAGCAGAACAAACAAAATGGTGGGACAGGAGGGCACAATGGAATTGTAAACACTGCTAGAAATCTATTTGGTCCTCATCTCGTCATCTGTCATTTTCATTCTTTTCACAGCGTTGGATATGTGGCTAACACTTATGCTTGAGTCTGTTTGTACTCATGACCTCAGGAGGTGAAAACAATTCTGCGAAAAAGACAAAGACGCAGTTTTCCTTTGTTTCAAAACATGGCCGTTCCTCCTCTCTTTATTTTGTTTTCCTTCTTTACTTTTATATATATATATATTTCCTTCAGGTGGTAACACTTGGTTGGGTTTTGTTCAGCTTGTCCAACACTTCCACCTGGTTTTCAAGCTATGCACAAGGAAAAAACAACTAATCTTGCAGATACTTTGAGGGGAAACTAATACTAACCATAAAGAGCACGAGCGACAGAATAATAACAGAAAAAAACTGTTAGACTGCCTCAACTTTGACTCATTATGTCAAAGTTCTGCCATCAGTTCTGGCATTCTGTTCTCGGGGGGGGGGCTCTTCTGCACTCAGTTCTTTTCCAACCCACCTCATCAAAGCGACTCCACTCCGCTAAGCTGCTTTCATCTGACTGGCTATGTATAAAGATTCCTCCTTGCCACACACTCTCTGCTACATATTGTTCTTCGCCTCTCCAGCATTATTTTTGGACTGACTTCCTGTTGTCGGCCTTTCCTGCCTTTGACCAGCCTATCTCACCTGATTCCTGATTACGCGATAAACTTCACTTGTGTGTCTGCTGAGCTGCAATTGGGTCCTAAACACACCCGTTTGCTTACAATCTGGCCACAACACGAACCTAGCAGAAGTAGCGTCACCACAGTCCTGTCTGGAGAAGGTGGAGAGTGTCCATCATCATCATCATGAGGCTCGGCTTGCCTCCACCGCTGCAAAGATCCACCAGGCTGCTGGGGACCAGCAGCAGGCAATAGCCGCCGCACACACTGG
This sequence comes from Nelusetta ayraudi, assembly GCF_046127955.1. Classification (NCBI taxonomy): domain Eukaryota; kingdom Metazoa; phylum Chordata; class Actinopteri; order Tetraodontiformes; family Monacanthidae; genus Nelusetta; species Nelusetta ayraudi. The sequence continues at coordinate 4,224,170 of NW_027466084.1, forward strand.
TCACCACACAGGTCCAACAGCTGATGGCTGCCTTCTCACAGATGACAACTCCAGCCCCCTCTGCAGTGCCTTCTTCTTCTTACACCCCAATCTACAATTACCCCACCAATCTCTGAGCCACTTGTGGGGGCCTGGGGCGCTATGCTGGAGATCCAGAGAACTGCAACTCTTTCCTCAAGCCTTCGCCACAAGAGTTTCGGAAGGTATTTGGTTTGGCCTCCCAGGGTCCGGATTCCACGGGGAGTCTGTTGAATCTATTCTATTCTATCGACTTTCACACCCAGGCCCTCCAGAACAGTTCGAAAGTCAAAGCCCAGCATGATGCTTACCTGCTGGTCCTGAGGGGCTTTCGTCAAGGATGAGCTAGTATGGCGTTCACACTTCTCTGCCTTCACAAAGAAGGGGTTCCCCAACAGCCGACAGAGAACCGAGAGAAACAGGACTAGATATTCTAGATATTTGTAGTGCCCAGTGGGGATGCTGAAGGCAGCCTTCCACTTATCCCCCTCCCGGATGTGGACCAGGTAGTAGGAGCTCCAGCTTTGTGAAGAGTAGACCTTTCCACGAGTTCAAAGACTGATGAGAGGAGAGGGAGAGGGTACCGGTTCTTCATTGTAATGTCAATTAGGCACCTTCCATCTATGTACGGTCTTAAGGTCTTGTCCTTCTTCTAAACAAAGAAAAATCCAGCGCAGACAGGAGAAGACGGGTGAATGATGCCAGCAGCCAGGGAGTTAATATACGACTCCATGGCCTCTCTTTTGGGTGCAGACAGAGACTACAGATGGTGCCAGGTAGTAGGTCGATGGCGCAGTCATAGGGACGGTGAGGAGGAAGAGAAGTGGCCTTGACCTTGCTAAAGACCTCTTTTAAGTCATGGTATTCTGGTGGAACATTGATCAGCTCAGAGGATGGATGGCACTGGTGGCAGGCTGAGGAGCAGAGGCTTGCTTCAGGCAGATTCGATGACACACAAACCTCCACCTTTGCTCCGCTCACCTGGCTCAGGGCATGGACTGGCCTGGCTCCGAGGAGTTCTTGGGCCTCCTCAGGTCTTCCCATGCTTGGTGTGGAACCTTTTTGGGGACGTCAGCAGACATCCCTTGAGGTGGAAGGGGGGGGGACTGTTCTGCACTCAGTTCTTTTCCAACCCACCTCATCAAAGCGACTCCACTCTGCTTTTCTGCTTTCATCTGACTGGCTATGTATAAAGACTCCTGCTCGCCACACACTCTGCTACATTGTTCTTCACCTCTCTGCACGCAAGACTCTCCAGCATTATTTCCGGACTGACTTCCTTTTGTCAACCTTGCCTGCCATTGACCAGCCTATCTAGCCTGATTCCCCCTTAAAAAGACGCTGTCAACTTCACTTATGTGTCTGCTGTGCTGCAATTCGGTCCTAAGCACACCTGTTTCAACTTTCATTTGAACATTTTAAGGATTATCAGAAGGTTATGTTAAATTGACAAAGCTAACCAACACTGATCAACACACTACAAATTTATCAAAGCACACGCAAGATAAAACAATGGCTTTTGCCACAGAAAACCTGTGCAAACAGGACCAAGAAAAACGTGTCCTATTCACAGACCACACATAAAGGTAAATAAATAAATAAATAAATAAACATAGCAAAAACAATTGAGTCTTCACCTTGCAAAGACCTGCTCTGATGAGAGCAGGCCTTTGCTGAGGCTCAGTCCTGAATAAAAGCGGCATAGAAAGTGATGATGGGCGGGTAGCAACAGGCCTGCACCAGACCAAATGAGTCTGTTGACGCCCTCCTCGATGCAAGTGTGCCTCATTAGACAACTTATCCCAAGACTTCCACACGTCAGAGTGATTGGACACACCTAATGAATTTAAAGTCTTCTCTTTCATCCTCATGACTGTTGCCGTTGCAGTTTCTCACTGAAGGCATCAATACTGCGTGTGAACAAACATGGAATTATGTAGGAAACAATAAAAAAAAAAAACAATACAAGTGTAAAATAAGAAACACAACAAACACAAACACGTGTTATATTAAAAATTTTCAAAATAGCCACATTTCATAAAAAGCACATTTAGAGTTATTTAAGTTATGTAACGTGTTTTTCTCTGCTGCATATATATGTATACGTATACATATATATATATATATATATATATATATATATATATATATAAATATATATATATATTCCGTCAATCACGTAGTGTCTGCACTTAACATACAGAGACACAACAAATGTTCTTTTCATCACCACGCATTGGGTACGTATTGAGAACAATTACAACAGACATTATAGTTATGGAGCACGCATGCACATTTTTTTTTTTATCACCAAGAGGTTACTGTACGTCAATAGAATGAATATAACGGATGTGATCTGTGCAGGTTAGGATAAAAATATGGGACTTGTAAATCTGCATCGACGTAATTAACTCATGAATTAATTGATAGCACAAGCTGAAACAAAAACCCTTTCGAAAGCATGCATGGAAATGTTCTTCTTTTTTTAGAATTCTTCTTATTTCGATGGTGTCATGCCTTTCTAAATTCGTACCATGTCCCCAACATGTATCCTCTGTGCTAATTTGAGAACAGCTCAGTGGTGGTGTGCACGCAGCTTCCTTGATTTTTGTTTCGGTAGATGGTTGAGCAACACTCATTGACGTCAAATATTTGATATGCTGATATAGAGTTTCTAGAGTTTCTCTTCTGTCAAAATAGTATGACGAGGGCTGTAAACTGGCTGTTGCTGAGCCGTTGGTTCAGGGAACTGTGTATCATCTGGCCCTATAGGTGTATAATCTGTATCAGTTTTGTTAGCCAGGAAGATTTTACATGCTCAGGTCATTTATTTTTACACAATACTCATCACAATGCTCATATTTAAGGGTTAAAAAACAAATCAAATTTAATTTAATTTAATTTAATTTAATTTAACCAAAAATGTAATGTCACGTCAGATGAAATATCATAATATTATAATGTCAGAATGAAAATTGCCTTTAACACTGAATTGGCATAGGAGACTTCCAAATCTCAAGTAACTCCTAGCAGGTGACCCCACCTGCCTCCCTAGTGTGTGTGTGTGTGTGTGTGTGTGTGTGTGTGTGTATGCTCCCTGTTAGAGACATTATTAGGGTAAACATCAGCTAAGTGGCGAGGCAAGGGGAAGTGGATTATTGAAACACTGAAGTGGAACTCCAATCAAGCATGAGAAGGCTCCAGTTAATAGAAGGTAACGAAAAACAGGCTGTACAGTTTCACACTGTACAGTGCTCAAGAATGTTCTTGAATGGCCCCCAAATCCCAAAGCATGTACACCAATTACTTTTCTCTGACAGCTGGCAAAACTGATGTTCACAACAGTTTACTTGGCATTAACAATGAAATTGTTACATATTATTAACTATAGCTATACTTCTAATTATTACTGGGAATTTAACCATTGTGGTATCTAAGCTTAAAAGGGTCCCTACAGTCATATAAGTCTGTACGTTCCCTTTAATTATCAGTGCCTGTTGTTGTGAGGTCCAGGGAGGAGAGACACGAGCCCGGCAAACCAAACTGAGCTGAGTGTTCCCTCAAAACTCATCAAATACACCAATCCCAACAAGTCCAAAACACTCCTGTGGAGTTGAGACTTTCACATTCAGATTTATTACGACACAAACATTTGACATTGGGAGACTGTTGTTCTGAGGGCAAATGCAGAGCCGGAAGTACATTCCAGACATGCCTGCTGGGCGGAGTGCGTGTTTATTGCTGCAACTCCCTCCATCAAAACAATACACTTGTCAAGAAGAAGAAGCCGACGTCTGATCAAGGCAGACATCGTGGTGGAGACTTTACCAACCAAGACCCAGAACGCAGACAGACTGCTTAGTTCACCGGTAGCCCAGTAGTACTGAGGAAAGTAGCTTTGAGCGTTTGCTTTGCATGTTCTAATGTTACATTATTATGACTATTATGTACACTATTATTTCATTGCGTGGTGAAAATGCAGGTCCCAACTTGTCCTGGAGAACGTCTTGGGGTTGTTGAGTGTATTAGATGAATTGTGAGGCAGGGAGATTATAGCAAAAGGCAAATTTGACAAAATGTTGAACTATCCCTTTATGTAATTTAGCTAAAGCCAAATCACACAGTAAAAAAAAAAAAAAAAGTTTGTACCAAAGTATTTGTCCGTGGCTTGGTTTTTAAGTGTGTGTGTTTTTTTTTCTTCTTCCAGATTAATTGTGGGCTGGTCTGAACGGTGGCAGGTATTCAACGTGAGCCTCAGAGGCGGAAACATTTTCTTCATCACAGTCACGTCAGCCACCCTGCCCACAATTTCAAAAAAACTACCCCTCCAAGCAATACAAAGGGCTGTTCTGCGGCTGTAATTTGGAGCCTCTATCTGCGAATGTTGTGCCTGTTCATAAATCTTGCCTCTGTTCAAATGTGTATTCGGCTCGGTGAGTCGTGCGCTGGGTATCTTGCCTTGTGATTTGACTCGACGGCTGACTGACTCATAGGTGGAAACCCAGAGATCACGGCGACTCCGCTCTCGAGCAAGAGGCCCTTGAGCCGCTCATTTGAGCAGGATATGGCAGAGTGAGAATCACTCCTGTGGAATGAATCTGATGGCCTTCTGTTTAAGGCAAACGCATCTCGCTTCCTCTGCCTGGTTGCAGCGTGAGAAGTGACTCACGGCTAAATTGTACACAGAAACCAAGAACTGTGGAGAAAGTCTGGGATCATAAATTGTTACCAAATCACTGCCGAGTTCATGATTTTGGATGGCAAACATAATTGCTTTCAATAGTTTGGATTTACCGCAGGAATCATAGACAATGTAGCAAAGCATCTTTAACAGTTTATCAGATTCTAAGTTAGCCAATTCCACATTGAGAATGATCCCTGGTTATTTGTGTCTGGACAAAGCCACATAAGCCCATTTACAGTGTTAGTTAACATGTAACTAAGCCATTTCTGTATAAAGTAACACTTCAACCAACAGTTTGTTTTACTGCCGCTGTGTAAATTTGGTTAGATTATTTTCTTCCTTTTTTTTTGTTGTTATTCATGGAACTGTGTAAGAGATGAGACAGGATGGTTGACAGACATGATGTCAACCTTCCTGTGTGTGTGTGTGTGTGTGTGTGCGTTTTCACTTTATATCCGTCCATGAATATGCACCGTGAGGGGATGGTGGCGTGAAAAGAACCTGATTATTAAAGATAAACAGCCTATCAGACAAGACTTTAAGACTTTGCCACACAGTGCTGAGGAAATGCAGGCAGAGCAACACGACTTGAATGGAAGAAGCTGCTGCCTTCAGAAAAAGAAAAAGTTCTCTCATTCTTCATCTTCCCTGCTGCTAAATCATAAGGCTCTGCATTAATGACCTACACATGCGCAGATATTAAATTCATTACAGCAATCATGCGGCACATCCTCTGCATCTCTTTCTTCCCCTCTCCTCTCCTCTGAATCAGCCACTCCAGGCCACAGCTGCCAGCTATAATGATCTCCAGATCTCCATCTTTTCCTCCCTTCCCCTTCCCCGTCTTGCTTGTTTGTTTGGGTGGGTTTTTTTTGTTGTTTTTTTTCAGATATAACGGGCCAAAGTGGAAGTGGAAATCCGCCGTGCTTCAGTCAGTGAGTCAGCTTGCAAAGAGCCCTTTTAAAGAAAACCACAAGCAGAGGTTTTGCAGAAGTGAGGGATTTTGTTTTTTCATAAATCCCTGCGGAGGGTGTTTAGGGTTTTTATGTATCTTCTGTACACATTTTTGACCGGAAGGTCTTTGATGAGTGTGTTAGTTAAATATGTACATTTAGGAACATTGGCATGAATGAATTCTGCAGTGTGTTGCTAAAGTTTAGTACCTCTGACTGGAACTGCAGGAGTCTGTGTGTGTGTGTGTGTGTGTGTGTAGATGTGTGTGTTTAAGTGGGTGGATTGTTGGGTGCACGACAATTCGCAACCTCGTGTGGCAGGCCCCCACATTCACCAAACTTCAACCCAAAGGAACACCCAGGACATCGTGTTTTCGGCCAGATTGCTCTTCAGGTTCTCCAGGAAGCTCAGCAATGCCCTGCTCCAGATCTTGGAGGAGATCCCCCAGACCACCAACTGTCATCTCATGGAGCATGGCCCCCCGACGTTGTTGTCAGGCCACGCAAACTCCTGAGTATATCATTTCAAGTTGCTTTTATTCAGTTGGTTGCTAACTGTTCACTGGGAGCAGCATTTGTTATGGAGTCTAACATCTGCATGCGGGGCGGACATGCAATAGCTGTGCTGAACTCACGCTATGTCGAGGATCCTCTCACTGACGGAGCTGTGGTGCAGTGGGAGATGTTGTTCCTCACTGTGTACAGCCTGGTTGCCGTCCTCCTCGCCCACCACCACCTGGCCCCGAGTTGAGAGGATCTCCCAGGCCCGGGCTGGACTCCCCGTTGGCGACACCGACAGCAAGTCGGAGGCCTATTTGTTAACATGTAACGCGCAAATTATCTACAATTTTCAACAGGGTGCTTGGACTGGGGGGGCGAGCGCTATCCACGGAGAAGAGGTATGTGCAAAGTGCTTGGGCTCTGTGCTTGACTCGCAACTGAAATTCAGTGAAAGCACTGACAACATTGTGCAGCGAGCAAACCAAGGGAAACGTCCACTGAGGAAACCCAACTCCTTTAGTATTAGCAGCAACATTTTCTGTAGCTTTTGTCAAACTTTTACGTAAAGTCTTTAACCTTTTCTTTTATCTGCTGGTTTTGGTGGTCTGTGTCTGAATGACATCAGTAGAGTGTGAGTGTGCTCTGTAATCACTGGGATCCAGTTGAAGGACTTGAGCTCTGGCTGGTCCAGAAAGACGACAAGATATTGTCCAACCCTGATCATGTGCTTGGTGGCCGGTTTGTAGCTTTGCTCTCAGGTCGGCGGTTTTACGTGCCGGTGCGTAAAGCGAACCGCTGCGCAAACTCCCTTTTGTCCCGTCTGCAATCAAGCTGCTAAGCGCACAATAGCTGTGACTGAACTGTTTCTTTTTTGTTCTTACATTATTTTTAATGCGTCGCTATGGACAGGACTGACAGTAAAGTTAATTGCCTTCTGGAACCAATAAAGTATTCTGAATCTGAATCTGAATGTGAATCTGGATGACTGAGTCCGAAAGAATACAAAACGATGGCCAATGAGACGCTTGTCTGCTAACAAAAGCAAACACTGCTGAACTTCAAGTGCCGAGTGACATTTTGATGGTAGCAGCGATATTGTTGGACTGTTTTTATTACTCACTCTTAGTCACAAGCAGCAGCAGCAGCAGTAGTGTCGAGGCCTCCATGTACCACATACCACGACAGCCACAGCACCAGCACCAGCACAAAGAGCCCTGTTAGACCCTGTAAGACCCTTCAAGACCGAGGCCTATCAATCCAGTGAGTGAGATCACTGCATTCAACTGCAGGGGGCCGGTGGGCCACTGGACCATTCAGGGTGCTTTTTGCTTTTTTCTGTATTTTTCTGTATTTTTTTTTTTTTTTTCTTTGAATGTGACGTCACCCTTTGTGAAGTCTGTCATTACGGCCTAATAAATGTCCCATGAGCGCATGTGTCACCAAAATAGCGGTGAAGTGAGAGTCTCAGCCACGGCAGTTAAGGAGCCCCTAATGGCAGGTCTGAGGGTGTTATTGTGTGCAGTGACGGCCGCCGCAAATTGATGTCGGTCAATGCAGTTTGAGGGAGCGTCAGGATGAATGAGCGCTCGCTCGCTCACAACGTGGGGCTGACACAAAAAATGGGAGAAAAAGTAGCGCAACCATTAAAATCCTCTGGTTCCTCTTATCACTTTCCATGACTGCTGTGTTTTTCAACCACTGTGCCGCAGCACATCAGGGCACTGGGAGATAATGTCAGGGGTGCCGTGAAAAACTATCCAATTTCACTTAATTGGTCTAAAAATATATAACAATAACATTCCACTGTGGATTGGCTGTGCTTTAAAAAAAAAAAAAAAAAGAATGTGAGCCTGTTTTCCTCCCGGGATATCAGCTTTGTGAGCAATCTCGACGGGTTTCCCAGGGTTCACACTGAGTGAGTATCAATAAATGAAGAGACTATATTGTCATTATCAGGCTAAAAAGTTTCATTTTATAATATTTCAGTTGGTGCTCTGCCATGGGATTTTTTTTTTTTTTTTAATGTAAAAAATGTTCCGTGGTCTTGAAAGAAGGTTGAAAAGCACCACGTTGCTGTCCTGAAAGCGGCTCATAAGCTCCTGCATTCGAGCTCTGTCACCATTTTGCGAGTGTTTTTTTTTCCCACAGCAGCAATGTTATTGTCACAAAAGGGACCAAGTTAGCAAGTAATAAATTCTCAGTGCGCCAGCAGATATCTACTGAATCATCACACCCACTGCAGTGCGTTGACCTGATCACAGAAGCTGTTTAACACATGCACACTCACAAGAACAAACCTGAGTGAGAAGACGAGGGTTTGAGCAAGCAGCCGTTCAAGTCATTGCAGGCTCTTTTTTTTTTCTCTTTTTTTTTCATTCGGCCTCTATGAGTCCAAACTTGTTATCTTCTGGCGGGCGCTGCTGTCAAAGTGTGCGCCGCACAAAGAGGAGCTCATGATGGTGGCAGCTGTGCCTCTCCAGCAGTTGAACTGTGGGTACAAGGCAGCAGCCAAGGCTTCTGGGGGGCCAAGTGAAGTGTGAGAGTGACAGGCCAATCTGCAGCGCGGCTATCAAAGCCCTCCTCTGCAGTGCCAAAGAAAGTGGGGCGCGCCAGCCGAGAAGAAAAAGTGATGACTCACCAAACTTCCCAAAATTCCCCTCCCTCCCCCGTGCTGCCTTACGGGAAGTGGAATGCTGTCCGCCACCTCCCCCACCCCCACCCCAACCCCCAACACACACACGCAGACACACACACAGACCGGCCCCCTTCGTTCTGTCAGACATTCATCTTCTTGACAGGCTGCAGGGTCAGGCCCCTGGGTTAATGTTTGTCGGTGAGATGTGTCATTCCTCTCTGACGGTGTCCAATCGGACAAATGGCTTTAATTAAAACAAGCGACGTTTGAAAGTCTGCTAGCGGAGCCGGTGGGAGGACGTCAATATTTGGAGAGCTCACTTGTTGAACGGTTAAGCCTCTGTTTTGTACATTCCAACAACTTTTGAGACATACATGCTATATATATGTATACACATACAGATATGTGTATACATATATATATATATATATGTATATATATATATATATATATATATATATATATATATATATACACACACATATATACATATAATATGTATATATATATATATGTATATATATATATATATATATATAAATATATACACATACATACACATACATATTTATTCTTCTATTTTTTTTATTATTTGTAATTGTTATAAACTACGTACTGACGTACTGTAAACCTGTGTGATCATCTCGAGGGTTGCCCTGAACTTGACCTTGGACCACCTTCACCTCTGGACTTCACTCCGTCTGGTTTGTCAGCGCTACTCTGAAGCTCCCACAGCCCTTTCATCTGTTTTCACAATGATGTCACACACCTGTGCAGCCCCTCGGGGGTGAGTGCTCTGGAGGATGACTCAGCAGCTGTTTGCGTGTCGGCTGGTGTTTTAGCACATCTGTTTTTACAGTATCACTCGTCTCCTTTTCACTTACTATGGCGAAATGACACATGCTGTGGCAAAGTGACAATATAATGAAGCTGCCTCTGCAACTTCAGCACGCATTTGGCACTAAAATAGTATTATTAAGTTGCGACAGTTTCAATTAACTAATTCCTGACACAAAGTGTGTGTGTAGCCTGTTGTTTTTTTTTTTTTAAGCCAAGATGGCTTTGTTTTCCTGTAAATTACAGTTTAGGTTAGCATTTGAGCAATTTCAGCTCTGTAATGGTTTGAATTGAATGGTGCCCATACGTCACCTTTTGTCAAGCAGGCCTTACAATGACTTTGTAATGACCCTTCACACAAAAACCAGAAGCACGTGACTTTCTTCTCGAGATATCCTGATGTCACTATTTTTGTACAGAATGAGACATGTCGTTCTATATTTTTGTAAATCTAATTGATATTTCTCTATATGCATGTAGCGCCCTATGACGAGTATATATGTGTGTAAGAGTGGCCAAACTGCATAACAACAACGTCACATGACTGAAAAAGGCCAATAAGAATTCTAAACACAATAAGTATTCTTGAGTGCATGATTTAGTGGCGTTTGAAAGACAGACTGCTCAATACCAGGTTAGTGGAAATGGAAATGGGAAAGAGAATGGGGACAGACCTATTTTGGCCCGTCCACAGCAGAGACAGAAAAAGGATGACATGATTACGAGTTCGAGCACACATATTCAATACAAACAAAACGGAAGCTTTCCACGTTTTCTACCAGGCCAGGCTCTGCACACACAAGTGTGTAACTTCCCCCCTAGCAGTCAGTGCTGACTACCAGCAAAAAGCACCCATTAAAAAGAGCAACCCCCAAAAATCATTATCTCCAGAATAGAACAGGGCGATGGGCAAGCTGTCCTAAAAGTGTTCAAGTTGGTTTAATGGCTGTGGAATAGATCTCACTAATAATGCTCCAATCTTGCGTGACAACTTCCTTTTCAAATGCTTGGAATGATCTCCAAAGCCAAGGTACTATCATTTTTTTGCTTCATAAAAGAAAAATATATCACTTAGAAACATATAGTTTTGTTTTTAACATGCTGGCCTTGCCTTAGCCAAAGAGAGCTTTGCATTTGCCCTCATCTGCTACATGATTGAAAGACCAGACAAGCTGAAAAGCAAGTTAGCACTGGGTGATGCATCCTGAAGAAACTGGTCAAAGTGTCGACTCAGCACCTTCCACTCTCTCAGGTCAGCAACTACTGTAGCGGCGCCTCGTGGCTCATTGGTCGCTGGTGTGTGTGAGCTAGGATGGCAGTCAGTTCACCGATGTTTGCGTCACTCATGCTGGGGTGACTGTCTGGATGGATCCATCTCAGAAGGGCAGTATGGCAGAAGTGTTCAGTTGGGGCAAGCGGACTTGTTTTTGCGATCTTGAAGAAGCCTTTCGGATGAGAGATGAAACGTCTTCAGCTGCCCTACCATGATCCTTCTACTTTAAGATCACCTGGATGACTGAAAACCTTCACAGACATAAGGACAAGTATGCTGAAAGAGAATCTGAGGAAAACAAATTTTAACAAATTAAACACCAGTATTTATTGATTGATCGATGACACAGTCCTCCAAATAAAAATAAGCTGGCAGGTAGGAGGCGGACTGCTGGTCAAGCTGCACTTTCCTCACAAGGATTAGCTTGCCAACGACCAAAGTCTCTCCAAGATGTGAGATGATGTCAGGGTTAGGGTTAGTTAGCAGCCTAGAGATCCCAATTTGTCTCATGTCAATGTTTTTGGACTGTGGGAAGAAGCCGGAGCACCTGGAGAGAACCCAGCACACACATGCAAACACCCGGGACACAACCGAACCCACAACCTTCTTGCTGCAAAGCAACATTGCTAACCTCCTTGGTGCAATCATTTCATATTAGAAATCTATCTTAGCCTGTTTTGCGCATTGTATGGACAGTATAGCCTGGCTTGTACCATGTCATTGTGCATATGTAAGGCCGGATTCACCGTGAAGTAAATGAAGTGGGACAATTATGGGAGAGCGATAACCCCCCCCAGGCCCCCCCCACCCCACCCCACCCCACCCCACCCCCTGGGGAGAGAGGGCAGGGTTAACCATAGAATCACAGTCAGGACGAGGCATGTTGATTGCGGTGGACAGGTCTGGTAAACAGTGGCTGCGTGCTGCTGAGTCAGGCCGAGTGTCACTTCAGTTGATGGGCTGCTGCTTCACTCCGGCCACGTTTGTTGACAACCAGCTCCTCTGCCCTTAAAGAGCCGTGTAATCTATCCTGTTAGGGAAGGGCATGATTAGTCCAGGGCCGGCTGAAGAAGTGGACTAGAGGGGGAGGGTTGCCGGTTTGCATGTGTGCGTGCCTGCGTGTGTGTGTGTGTGTGTGTGTGTGTGTGTGCGCGTGTGTGTGCGTGTATCAAAAAAAAGAATAGGGAAGTTGTGCAAGGGGTGAAGGTGTGGTTGACTTTTTGGGCATGTGTTGGCAACTCATCACAATCTGCTCTCACACACCCTGCAAACGGTCACAATGACGGCTTCCAAGACCGCATACTTTTGTCATTGAAAGAGGAGTAAATATTTAGGGCCTTATTTCTCTGCTTCTGTTTGCATTTATCGTGTTGCCACACTGCAGCGCTCTCAAAAGCTCTTTGACTTTCGGCTGCACGGCAATTCTGCACACAGTAAATAAGTCTTTTCCAAGTGTTTTCTGTTTGGTGGGATATTTTGTTTGTATTGAAATGTTGGTTGATTGATGTGTGCTTCTGTTTATTAGCCCAGCTCGTTGTTTGGCTTATGGAATCACGTTGTAATGGCTTCTGACTTGCTCTGTTTCTGCCGGTGCTCTTGGAAAATGTAAGTCATGAAATTCTTATTTCTGCATCATCTTGTTTCTGAAGTTCAGTTTAAAATCGTATTTAATGAGTGCAATGTAAAATAGGTTGGACCGTACTCTACGTCTTTGGTTATACGTGACGACATTACAGAAAGTAAACGGCAGTGATGGAAAAATGCTTTTTAAAAAAAGATCTCAGCTAAAATGTTTGTAGATGCAGTGATATTTCACTTTATAAGAAAATCCCTCATCTCGGAATAACTCCACAGTAAGCTTCATCATTGTCATACCATGCCAACAGAGATTTCAGTTGACTTTGTTAATACTCAGTTTTTAGGTGAAGAATTTGCTGCAGAAATTATGAGTGCTGACTGATGACACGTGACAAATTGCGGGCGTCTTTCCCCACCGCCATGCTGGGATTGCATCTTAATTATTGGATAATGGCATTGAAAGACATACCATACTGTGCACGTTAGTCACGACAGACAGACAAAAGCGACAACAAAGAGATATTGCAAATGCCACTGCCCTAGAAAAATTGACATCTGTCATTCCTTGCCATAAGAAAAACGAAGAGGCTCAGCCCACTGGGAGAACTGGTCTCCCAGCTGGACCAGTTGTGTTGGCTACACGCCCTGTCAATCAGAGTTACGGTGCAGGCACCTACCGGACTGGGACTGTGATCCCGAGGCTTGCTACACATGTAAGAGCCCTGTTTGACGTGACAGCGAAGGGCGCGACTGCAAAGGCAAACAGGGTGGAGGTAGGAACCTCACCTGGCACGTGTTCTCGAGGCAAAGTGCACTGCGCGCTGGGCTATTGTTGCAGCAGATGTGGGAGGATGGGGTGTGTTCACTGGGAGGAGAAGACTTAAGACTTAAGTATAGCGGCCCCAGCGTGCTGTTAGCTGCGCACAGTGATTAATGAATTCATAGCGCAAAATCACACCGTATTGAAAACCCACTGAAGCAGCTCTTTCATCCTTGCCAATGTAATCGTGCTTGACGTTGATGACACCTTCTGTAATGCATTAGAAATAAATAAATTAAAAATAACCGCAGTCATCACATTACTTTTAAGAGTGATGGGGTGAAAAGGACCTACGGTTAGATTCAAATTTAAATTCTTATTCCGTCTAAAAAGGAATTAAGACAATTTAAGCAAAAACATTGTCAGCTCTGTGACACGACATGTTGAATGGCGGGAAAAACGTTTTACCATCGGACAGACAAGGAGTTCCATGTTGGCCACAAGGGGCCGTGCACCCGATACAAAACACCAGGGGTGGATTTGGCTCTAATTTCACGGACAAACGGAGGGACTCTCCCTGACAAAGGCACTTGGTAACGAGCCGCTGTGACTCACTCACGCTGGCCATGTGCTCGGCCTACCTGGACCCGCAAGTGCGTGTGCACACGTGTGAGAGAGAGAGAGAGAGAGGGAGAAAGAAATGTCCTCTTGAAAAACTGAAAGAAGAAGACCTCACTGGCCACCCCTCCTCCGCCTCTAAGCTCATATTACAATGGATCAACCTTTTTTTTTTTTTTTTTTTTTAAAGAAAGTGGGATCTGAAGAAGATCCTCCTGCTGCCGTGAGTCAAGTTGAGATCAATATCAATGGCGCGAGGGCACTTTAGTGGCCCTTACATAACATTCTGTGAAAACTTTGCTCCTCTTTAAGTCCCAGACAAAACAACTGTGAGTCATCGGAGCGCAGCTATGCCAATGTAGTTGGAGAGTTAATTAATGTCTCCAACGCACGCAATCATTTTTTTTAAAAAAAGGCAATGGTTCCAGAACTAGTCCTCAATCATATTCCATAGTGAACACTCCCTGCCAGATCCCGCAGGTGAGGCTATGGTTGGGTTGGGGTGGGGCCCCGGCTGCACTATACCGGGCCACGTCACGGTCGTCACCGTGCGACGACTTATAAAGGTTTTGGAACTGCTCTTTAGTCCGGCCCAGCCCCTAGGATCTGTTTGCCATGAGACCCTACCAGGGCATAAAGCCCCAGACAACATAGCTGCTAGCATCATTCAGGCACTCAAACTCCCCCACCACGATAAGGTGGCAAAAAAAAAAAAAAAAATGAAATAGGCAAATTTTGTAAGCAACAATGTTGCGTAATACCACGAGCTCTGTATCCACTTATGAACAAACAGAGAGTATTTATAACAACAACATTTCACACATTTGCGAGATTTGCATAGGAACCATACAAATACCTTTTTTTCCAATTGCATTATTTTCCCTTCGACACACTTGACACTTCAACAGTCGCAACTAACTCGACGGCGCTGATGGTCACAACTACAGACGAGGGTGGACACGCTCATACCCATGCAATTCCAAATCTATAATCCACCGACAGCCAACAACCGCAACAACAGCAACTCCAAGTATGCAACCAGCTCAGTGGTTTAGTGGTAGAGTGTCCGCCCTCAGACTGGCAGGTTGTGGGTTTGATCCCCGGCCGGGTCATGCCAAAAACTGTAAAAAAAAAAAAACGGTACCCGTTGCCTCTCTGCTTGGCACTCAGTATCCAGTGCCAAGATTACCCAGTGATTCCCGTGCACGGCACCGCTGCTTCCCACCACTCCCTCAGGGTATGGGTCAAATGTGGAGGACAAAATTTCATATCCTTCAGGATGTGGGACTTTAACCTTTAATTCAACATTAACAGCATACTGGGAGTTTATAACATAGTTACAATTCAGCACACATTCACTATTCATTCTCTTTGTACCTACAGTTCACAGCATGCAGTTCAACATGGGCAATTCAATTATTTCAGTCTACTCACCGTTCATGGTATACAACATATATAATCTACAATATACCCACAAGTCAAAATACATTCACCGTTTATTATATGCCTACTATTTATGTTAGGCATTATGTTTATGTGTTTTTAGAAGTGATTGCAAAAGACCAAAAATGAAAAATGTGGCGCAAAGGAGGAGGGAAAGCCACCAGTCTTACTTTTTCCTCCTCCTCCCCTCTGGTTGACATGTCGTGGCAGCACGTAGCAGCAGGTGACCTCATGTCTGGAAAGGGCCTTTCTGATCAGCTGGGTGTTTCACACCTACAGGCTTCTACGCCCTCTGTCCCGGTCTGATCCAGTGTTGTTGTTTCCATTTGCCCCAGCAACACCTGGACAAGCTGCGGAGGCCTGGAGGCAGGTGGAGGAGGAGACACACTGCCAATTTTTCCAATACTCACAGTGCCCGGGCACAGACGCACATTGTTGGCATTCTTACATTTAAAGGTGCAGGACCTCTTTGACCTTCAGCTGCATGCCACTTTTACACACTACTGACAAGTGCTTTCCAAGTGTTTTCTTTTTGGTAGGAATTTTTTTTTTGTATTGAAATGTTGATTGATTCATGTGTGCTTCTGTTTGTTAACTCAGCTTGTTGTTAAGCTTGGAATCGTGGTGTAATTTGCTTCACACTTACTCTGTTTCTGCTGGCGTTCTTGGAAAACGTTAGGTCATGAAATGTCAGCATCGACTTGTTTTCCGAAGCTCAGTTTAAAATCTTATTTTAATGAGCGTGACGTAGTGACGGAGTCAGTTAAATGTTTCCCACTCGTTGATTAATACAATTCATCAGCGTTGTAGATGCAGTTAGATTTCACTTCATAAGCTATCCTCAGGAGGCTTCATCATTATCACTGAGACATTGCATGTTGGGCCTAACTTCCGACCTTTACCTACTCTAACCTAACCTTATGCTGCTGCATGCACATCAATACTATGAATTTCCAGTGTGTAAAATCTTTAAGGAAGCCCAATACTTAAGGAAACCCAACTGACAGCGCGGGCTTCCTTAAGAAATGGCTGCTAACTAGGGGGCAAGACCCTTATTGATCTATGTATTCATATATGTGAGAACTGTTTAAAGGACAGGAAAGCCAAACGACTTATTGTTCTGTGAGTATGCACTTTTATTAATGTATTTATGGGCAGTGTGTGAAGCTTTTACCGATATAAAAAAAAATCATAAATCAAGCTAAATGTGTACTCACTGGACTTAACTTCATTCACTTAAGTCTACTTTTCAGGAAATCGATCATTGTAGAGTACACATTGTAGATTAAATTTCCCATTTTCTTTCTACACACGAAAACCGCAAGCTTAAAAAAAAAAAAAAATCAGAAGAATTACTCAATCTCTGCTGCTGGCCCTCCCACCTCCAGCCCTCAAGTTCCCCCCCTGAGGGAGCCAAGTGCGTCAGAGCGTCAGACCGGGGCTGGAAAAGAGGAGAAGTAAAGCCTTTATACTTTAAGGAAGGAAACACATCTGGGGAATAAGGAAAGAGTGAAGGGTCGAGAAAGAGGAATTAGCGTGGAGGAAGAGGAGTGGGGGCCATAAATAGCTGCTGGATGGCTGCCTCCCCCGGAGCCCTGCCACGCCTCCTTCCACCGAAGTGTTAGTCAGCCCGGTTCGATCCCTCAGCGAGTGACTAACTCCTCTGGCCCCTTTACAGTCACTTCCTCTTAGGTGTTCTGATCCATGTCCAGGGTTGCACAAGTTTAGATCCTCCTGTCCAATCACAAATTACTATTGTATCCCATCAATATAACTTCCGGGGGTCCCTGATCAATACACACAGGACCGGTTGGAAAGATGTTTTTTGAGTTGTTGTTTTTTAATGTATTAGACCAGATTTGAAGGAATTTTAGTGACATATAGATAGATATATAGCTATACATATATATATATATATATATATTTTAGCTTTTTGAAAAAAATATGAGACCTTCAGGGATCTCATGGTTAATAAGTGCCCCTACACTACTTAATTTTCATCTCGCACACTGATTGTATTGAGTTAAAGTTATAAAATTAAATCAAAAGTCGTGTACAGTGATAACATAAAAGAGAGGCTGTTTGAATACATACATACATACATACATACATACATACATACATACATACATACATACGTACATACATACATACATACATACATACATACATATACACATACACACATACATACATACATACACACATACATACATACACACACACATACATACATACACACATATACACACATACATACATACACACACACACACACATCTACACATACATACATACATACATACATACATACATACATACATACATACATACATACATACACACATACATACATACATACATACACACATACACACATACATACATACACTCATACATACATACACACATACATACATACACACACACATACACACATACATACATACACACATACATACATACATACACACATACATACATACATACATACATACACACATACATACATACATACACACATACATACATACATACATACATACATACATACATACACACATACATACATACATACAGCAATCTGCATGTAAATAACAGGTCAACATGCATTCCATTGGCAACCTGGGGGGAGAATAAAACAGGAAAGCTAGACAGACCAATATGTTAAAGCCTGCTGTATTTTTCTTAAGCCAGATGTAAGGCTGTCCGACCAAGTTGTGTTTTTTTAAATGGGAAATGCCAGAAGACCATCTCATGCAGGTGTTCAGCTAGCACGGGTAGGACGGCGGCACACACACACTCACTGGTTGAGTTGCCAAAGAAAACAGGAAGTAGTGGGCAGTGTTGTGTGATTGGACTGTTTGGTTTGCTCAGGAAGGAGCCGTGTGAATAGGAAGATATGCAGATGATTTATAAAAGAAAAAAAAAGAGTGAAAAGGAGTACGTGTGCAACAGCATGTTGTTGGAGCTGTAACTGAAACTTCTTTGAACACAAAGATTATTGTACATTTTGGTAATGTTTAGCCCTTCTAGTGCTTTAGTGGTGCTGGATACAGTGGGGACATATTAAATTGTACATGATTTTTTTTGATTTCTTAGAGATATGAAGTAGAAACCTGGGCTGCTCTGCTCCGCTGGTGCGAGCAGTCTAGCTGTTTGTGAAGTAGAGACATCTAGTGGTGCTTTCAGGAACTTGAGGTCACAGTCTGGGAAGATTAATTGTTGCTTTAAAAAAAAAAAAAAGAATGAAAACAGCAGAATACTCATTCTTTTTTCTCATTCTCTCTATTTTTACGGAGAGAACACTTTAGCATGTTTATTAGGTCTATCATTGAAAAGAATTCAGGTAAAATTCTATGATTTATTTTGAAAAGATGGACAGTTTTAATACGTGTCCATTTAGTTCATCATCCGTGGTCTGCAGGTTGCTATTTCTTGGATTATTTTTTTTTGTTTGTTAAAATTACTAAATTGTTTATCTAACAATTAGCTATGCAAAAATACCTACACCACATATTTATTTTAATTATTTTTAATGAAGCGTTGCTATCAAATATAACGTCTCTGCCAGATCATAACATTTTTTTCTGACTAAAAAAAAAACAAATGGCAAAGTAACCTCAAGTTGATCTTAAATTTCAGTCTTTGACAATGTGAATCATTTTGGAAATATCTTATTTCTAAAGACATAAGTGTCTAAACGGTGGGGTTTTTACTGTATGTGGATCCATTCAGAAACATTCCTCATGGGCTTGCATTCTATTTTCATCTAAATATGTTGTGCTTAGTCTTTCTGGTGAAAAAGGTGCTCTTAGTACAGTCCTTTTTTACGAGTGAACCTGAAATCAGATGTATATTTGTAGAATTCTATATTTTCTATAGATTTGTTGTTGTTGTTGTTGCTGCTGCTGTTGTTTTTATTGTTGCTGCTGTTTTTCCTTAATTATCATAATGTACAGACAAGCTGACCTACCAGATAATCCGTCTCCATGGGATTGCTCCTAATAGGCAAGCTCGGGTGGTTATCAGGAGCCGGAGCAGCCACCGTGGAGGAGCAGCAGCAGCAGCAGCAGCCAGCAGGAGGCCACGGTGGCTGGACAATGACTGACGTGGAAGGTGTCAGCAGCGAGTGGCAAACTTCCTAAGGAAGAGTCTCAATAAAAAATATATATATATTTTTTTAAAACTATACCTCCTCTCCGTGAAGGCGCTGCGGGTTTTGTTTTCGTTTTGTTTGTTTTTTTAAACAACAACAGAAGACACGATGAGTCTGGACAAAGCGGAGCTGTGCGATTCACTGCTGACCTGGGTAAGTTCTGCGTGCTTCCCGAGCCAAGCTAACTATCGCGCTCGCTGGCTAACAGGTGACAGACAGCAGGTGCTGGCCGAAGAATGGTTTAAATTAACGTGCCGGAGTGAAGTTAATGCAAAACACAGACTTAACGTCGGATAGCGGTCATTGTTATGTTGTGTTAGGAGGTTGACGTGACACTAGTTTTGCATTCCATGGAAGTTTAGCGTCTGAAAGCTAAGTGTCGGTTTGCTAGCCAGGCTAACTGGCTAGTCAGGCTCTGGGTTCAGAGGTAAACAGTTGGAAGTTTGGTGTTGAGTTGTGTTATCTGTTCCAGACTGACTGTGGCGTCAAGACAAAGGTGGCCTCCACCAACACAAATGCACACATCTGCTAAATTATGGCAGTATTGAGTTATATTTCTTGTACCCCCAATGCCAAGAAAATCCACCTGTTTGGTTCTCACTTGTATTTTAGTTGTGAGTTTTAATTGCATGAAATAATGTTAAATATAAGTTTGTACATTTGCCTTCATGTGTGTATGAGTAAGCGCAACACACGCACATACATATATATAGTGTGTGCGTGTGTGTACATATATATATATATGTGTGTGTGTGTGTGTGTGTGTGTGTGTGCGCACACACGTGTGTAAAATTTCTTCTGTTGTTTTTGTCTTCCTCCTCAGTTGCAGACATTCCAGGTGCCATCGTGCTGCAGCAAACACGAGTTAACGAGCGGAGTTGCCATTGCACATGTGCTTCACAGGATGTCAGTGTTTTTTGGTTATTCTTCTTTCGCTACATTCTTTCGAGTCGGAAGCTTCAAACTGTGGCGGTCATGTGCCATTGGCAATGTAACGGCCACAGAGACGTCCACATCTAATTATCTGTTATTATCTGTGAATTTTAGTTGTACCGTGGAATTGTGAGCTAAAAACAAACTTTGCTGTTTTCATTTGTTTAAATAGTTTTTGCATATTAACCCCCGAGTTCATTCTACCAAAAAAAAAAAAAGGCCCTTCCGTATAAAAGCAAACACTTCCGATCGTCATTGAAATTCTCAACTGTTGGACGAGTTCTCCTGAAATGTAGCGTCGTTCCCAAACCTAATGAACTGGGTGACTTTGAGCGTCGTTGCGCTTCGCTCACGAGAAGCAACAAGGCCTCTTTGTCCCCGCGACTCTCCGTTAATCTCGGTGCCAGACGTGCGTTGCCCTTGCCGTTACCAAGTTGAGTTCTCCCGTGCTCTCGCTAATACAGAGACCCCGCTTGGTTTAACGAGACATGGCTCGGCAGAATCAAGGAGGAGAGCGGGGACAACTGGCGCCTCAAGGTAACGGTGGACCTGCAAGGGTGGTGACCGCAATGCTCCTCTTTGTCATTCTTATAACCACTTCTTAAAAGTGACTTTTGGTCTCCGCAGGTCAGCAACTTGAAAAAAATCCTGAAGAGCATGATGGAATACTATCATGACGTAAGAGGAACC
This sequence comes from Nelusetta ayraudi, assembly GCF_046127955.1. NCBI lineage: Eukaryota > Metazoa > Chordata > Actinopteri > Tetraodontiformes > Monacanthidae > Nelusetta > Nelusetta ayraudi. Next base: position 4,245,252 of record NW_027466084.1, read on the forward strand.
CCCCCCCTACCCGACCTCATTCAGCAAGTTTGAGTGCGCTAAGGTCTCGGCGGCAACATCTCAACCCGTGTTTTTAATGAACAGGTTCTCGGAAACCAAGTGTCAGATGAGCACCTGCCAGACGTGAACCTCATAGGGGAAATGGGAGACGTCACCGAGCTGGGAAAGCTGGTGCAGCTCGTGCTGGGCTGCGCTGTCAGCTGTGAGAAGAAGCAAGGTGAGGTGGCTCGGGCCTACACAAGTTAAGAGGAGGGTGAAAACTCGTGGGATTCATTTGTGTTCCGTGGTTCCTGTGGCCCGAAAGCAGAGGTTCTCTACTGGTGGAGTCTCCGGGCCCACATTTTTTTCCTCGTCATGAAAAATCACCCAAATTTATTCCACAAAAATATAAATGGTATCCCCACTTTCTATTTTGTCTAGTAAAGGAATTACTGAAATCATTGAATTGAATTGTGTGTCTTGCAAAATAAATGCCCAACATTTTCTCTATAAATATATTTTAGAATGCCTTTCATAGAAAAAAAAACAAAACCGCGAAGGTCTACGAAGCCGCCACCCACTTTTGGGTCACGAGTCACAACCCACCATTTGAGAAACATTAGACTCAAACACAGGCTTTTCAATTGAGTTTTTTTTTCTGCTCTGCAGTTCAGAAGGACACTTCAACTGTTGCAACTTTAAAAATCTGACTTAACCCTCAAATAAAATGGTGACAAATGCACAGCTGCTGTGCCAGCAGTGTTGTCTCGAGATGTATTTGGCTGAATTTCCTGTTGTGTTGCCGCCCAACAGAGCAAATTCGTCAGATAATGACGCTGGAGGAGTCGGTCCAGCACGTCGTGATGACCGCTATCCAGGAGGTACGTGAGCCAGTGAGGTTCCCAGCGACGCGGCAGTGCGTCCCAACCCTAATGTTGAATTCAAGCCGATCACGTTGTCGCCACTCCTTTATTGCAGCTGCTATCGAAGGAACCCTCGTCTGACCCAGCGAGCCCAGAGACTTACGGAGACTTTGACTACCAGGTGAAACTTTTCCCAGCAGATCTGTTACACGTCCCTTTGTGCTTGGCCCCCCCGCGGTGTCATCCGGCGGTTCTGTAACCTCTCCCTTTGTCCCGACTCATGCTGCGTGCGCAGTCCAGGAAGTATTACTTTCTGAGCGAGGAGGCGGACGAGAAGGGGGACATGAGCCAGCGCTGTCAGGACCTGCAACATCAGGTGGGTTGCGTCCAAATCCACGTTTCTCAACTCGTGGCTCGCACAGCTTGTCTTGATTGGGCCCCGGCGTCGTGGCCGGTTTCCCTATTTTTACATAAAGGAATTTTAAAAATGTGCGTATATGTTTATAGAGAGGAAATGTTGGTTTTGCAGGACACAATTCAATCATTTCAATAATTTATTGTCTCGAACCTTTATTTTTTCTGAATTAGAATTAGATTAGATTTGGGCCTCGACTTCACGATGAGGGAAAATAATGTGGGTCCTGAGGCTCCACCGGTTGAGAACCACTGGTCTAAATGACATTGCAGTCAGCACATGTTTTCAGGGGGTTGGGCAGAAATCTGTCTATCAATCGACTGTATCTTTTCCCCCAGAGTCGATATGGATTTAGAAAACCCTGTGAATTGATTTGCGTTCAGCAGCAGCATTGCGCGGAAGCCCCACCCACCCTAACAACATCGTGCTTGGTTGTTTTATTTCCTGCAAATTAAACCAGGCGCAGTGACAAAAAGCAGCGTATTGGATCATTGTCAGGGCTTTTTGTTCATCTCTTCCTGCTCTCGCTTGCAAAAAAAAGCAGAAGTTTTTTTTTTTTTTGCGTTTCAAAAGAAACGCAACAAGCTTGATTAGTCAAGCAGAAAAACTCTCTCGTTTTAAACACCGGCCGGGGGGGCTTCCGGGTGCAGCTGCCACAAATCAATCAGTCAGTCTGATCGTCTGTTGAGTGTTGATGTGCACGGGACAATCTGATTCCTCACTGTGATCAGACTGAGAGAGACCTTCACTGAAAGCATGTTGATGATTTGCGCTGTGGCCGTTATAGATGAGCCCACCTGAGCCTTGGAGTGTGCGGAGTGGAGTGAAGTGGAGTGGAGTGTTCTTTTTTTTTTTTTTGCGCCTCGCTGCGAGTGAACTAATCGAGTGCTTTTAAAGACGCAGCGCAGCATCCAGACAACCCTGACACCCAGCCAACAATAATTTGTGCCGCTCTCCGCCCACTTGTTTATTACTTGCGAGCCCACGCGTCAGGGCTGGGGGGGGGGGGGTCGGGGGGGGATTAGTCATTTGTGTTGTTTTGATTGCAAATTCGCTGCTGCCGCTCCTGTGCTAAAGCGTGCAAAAATGTGTCCTTTAAAAGTTCAGTTGAAGGCTTTGGCTGTGTGCAAACGGGAGCGATGGCCGCCAGGTGAGTTCACGCGCGCAATTTGCGAAAACGCCGGAATGTGAGCTTGTCTAACCGTGACTCCACTTTTTAATCCCTCAGTATCAAACACCCTCCCCCCTACCCCTCGCCCTCTCCCCCTCAACCCCCCCCCCCCCTCGCTAAAATGTCACGACACTGTTTGGTTCCCAGCAAGCGCCGCGCGTAGCCGTCTATTTATAGAGCGAAGGGTTCGGTCCCGACCCCGAGGGCGGCGCTAACAACTTGACGATTGTCAGAGTTTCATCCGCCTGACACCGTTTTCGCATCAGCTGACTAACTTGGCTTTTTTAACCGCCCGAGCATGTAAAGCGAGAGCCGAGCATGTGTCCGAGCTCCCGCTCGCATGAACGGCGGTGAGTTCGGGGCTGTTTTTTTTTTTTTCCATTTTATTTTCCCTCTTCTAGTAGATGCTAGCTTGTTTTCTCAAGATTGAAAGGTTGTTTCTGTTGTGAGTTGCTTCGGGACTGAAACACACCACCGACTCACTATTTCTTTCCCCCCCCCCCCATCCCCACTTCTCCCGGCGCTCCGTTGCTTCTCCCGTCGCTCCCGGACTCTGTTCACAGGGTCTGCTTTCTCTCCGCCTCTCCCCGCAGTTGTCCGCCGCCGTGGAGGAGAAGGCTTCCCTGCAGGCGGATAACCGCTCCCTGAGGGAGAAGCTGAGCCGCCGCGACTCTGCGGACGGCTCGGCCACGGCCATCACCGGCAAGAAGCTGCTGCTCCTGCAGAGTCAGATGGAGCAGCTGCAGGAGGAGAATTACAGGTACGGGACAGGCGACGGCTGAAAGCACCAAGTTGAAGTTCTTGACAACTTCAAACTTTTTTATATGTCAGTAAATAATCCATCTGTTCATACGAGGTAAATATCTTGGTTTTCCTTTCTTATTATATCTTTTTTTTTGTTTCTTTTTAATTCACATAATTTTCCTTCTCTTTGCGCACTACATCCCCAATGGGGGATTAATTGTTCTATTCTATTCTATTGGAACACCTGGTGAGTTAATTTCCTTTTTTCCTCCTCGCGTTGTGTTTGTTCCTCAGGCTGGAGAACAGCAGAGACGACGTGTGCGTGCGCGGGGAAGTCCTGGAGCGCGAGGTGGCCGACCTGCTGCACCGCAACGAGGAGCTGACCAGCCTGGCGCAGGAGGCCCAGGCCCTCAAAGATGAGATGGATATTCTGAGGTGAGGCCTTCGAAAGTCTCACTTCCTCTGGGGGGGAAAGTAAAGGAGGTGATTTAGGAGAGAAATGTGCATACAAACAAAATCAATCGCTGTGCCTTAATGCTTGTGTTGCGCTTCCAGGACTCTTGCGTGGGTGTTTAATCATATTTAGGCCGTGTTTATATTTTATGACGGCAGAATACTACTGCATGAACCAATCTTAGACGGCTGTGCCGTGGGCAATGTTGCATTGAATAAGTCACGTGTGCAACGCAAATACGGCAAGGCCTTATTGAAGTGAGTCAATTACCAGTGTTGTTTCACTGGTGTTTAGGCAGCAGTAGTGACGAGTCTTTCAAACAGCCTTGAAAGGCAGAACTCCGGAGGATCACAACAGGCACCAGAATTTCACAGATAAAAGGCAGTTTCTGCATTGGGTTGGTAATGCAGACGAACCTAAACAATCCTCACGGTCACAGTTGATCACATCCAGATGCCGCACGGTTCGTTAGAGTGGCACCGTACCTGAGGCCAGACTGCGTTGTTTGTAGACGAGCAATTTTAGCCGAGCAGCTTCAGGTATGGCCTGGACTGGATCATTGTAGGCAGGGAGATTCTGGCCTCCTTGGGAGTTTTTCATGAACTCTTTTTGAAAGAGCTCAGTGTTGGCAGCAATGTTGAAATGACCGTTTTAAAGACACCGTTAACACTTGTCCCCAAATCAAAGGACTTGTTTCCATATCCAGATTCCTGGAATGCAAGTTCTGTACCCGAGTGCATGATGTTCTATTGAGTTGAAACTTGCCTATTGACATCTTGGAAATCAGTTTTCAAATGTTTCTTGTCAGCAAATAGACAGATCACTCTCAATGGAGGGAGAAGGAGGAAAAATGGCTTAAAGGCCCAATGAGTAACATTTAAAGACATCTGTTGTATTTAAATAGAGTAGAAAATTCTCTCTCACACACACAGCCACACATGCATTGTATTTTAGTTTGTTCTGCGGCTGCTTTTGTCTCCATGGACTCTCTGAACCTCGTTGTTTTAATGCCTTACGCTACCATGAGAATATCGTCACAATAATCACGCCGCTACTTAGCGATAACTCGAGCATATATTTGTTGAATCCATACCAAATGTTCATAAATGCTAACCAAACAAACTGGAAGTGAGATATTTTCACTCGTTTGAAAAAAATTGATCAAAAAGTGGAAATAACTCACTTCCTGTTTGTCGGGCGGAAAAAGTCAGTGTATGTAGCATAGGGCTTGAAGAGACGAACGCGTGGAATTTTGTTCGCCGTTTCCACGGCCTTCCTAGTGGAAACGAGGGCCATTTCTAATTTTTGGACGCCTCTAGGGGGCGCTAGAGAGTCAAATTTTGCCATTTCCTCTTAAACATTTTTTCACAGTTTCTATCTGCGTGCCAAACTTTGGTGAGTTTTGGAGTTGTGTATAGGGGGGCAAAATGCGGTTCAAGGGGTTTTTGTCTTGGTCAACAACAACCTGAGGACAGACGGGGAAACTTTCAAGAGACGGGGCTCATTTTTTGGGGGGGGGACGGTTTTGACCTTGTACACCATCAAATACGCTACACAAATACATAACTATGTTGCCAGCTTCTGTCATTATCAGCACTAATTCATCCATTAACATTGTCTGGCGACTGCAAAAGCTGCCCACACGCGTGCGTCCATTCAGCTCCTCTCTGACAACAGTGCCGATAATAGGAATTTTCCTGCGCGTGTGCCTGCCTGCCTGCCTGCCTGCGTGCATGCGTGCGTCAGAGGTGTTTATCCTCCGCAGTTGAGTTGCTCGTCCACTCGGATGTCGTTGTGTAAAAGCACTTCTCCCTCCCTGCCCGCCCGCCCTCCCTCCCTCCCCCGCCAGGCACTCGTCCGACCGGGTGAACCAGCTGGAGGCCCTGGTGGAGACATACAAGCGGAAGCTGGAGGACCTGGGAGACCTGCGGCGGCAGGTGCGCCTCCTGGAGGAGCGCAACACCGTCTACATGCAGCGCACCTGCGAACTGGAGGAGGAGCTGCGCAGGGCCAACGCCGCCCGCGGCCACCTGGACAGCTACAAGAGACAGGTGGGCCAAGTGGTGGCATTAGGGAGGCACCGATACCAGTATCGGACATCGGTACCGATACCACGACACCGATACCAGTTGTGTCATATGGATGGGCTATTATTGCCGTTAATATTAGAAAATGGGCAAAGCCATCTAATGTTGATGCATCGGGTAAATGCATATGTTGTGTAACCTGCATGCACACTGACGTAGAAAGTGCTAAGCGGCACCACAGCCAACGGGGAGGAGCAGGATTAGCGAGTTTTAGGGCTATAGGTGGACTACAGTTATTATCTGAGGCTGCTTTATTCTACGTGGCTTCCCCAGAGAGAGACGGTGTAGGGTTCATGTGGTAAATCATGTCATGTTATTGTAGTCTGTTGGTTGTTGTTGTTTCATGCACTTGGAAACAACATTAGCCTATTAAGTCTGTTTGCAGCCGCCTGTCTGACGGAATAAAAAACCCGTGTTCAAAGACATGTTGCGCTATTTTAAAGGTCCAGTCTGTGATATTGGGCTTGATTTATACAATCAAAGTCATTTCCTGCCACCTGACAACACGGATGAGGTATCCAGGTTTGGGTGCCCAGGCCGCTTGTAGCTCACTGGCAAGCTCAGGAGGGAGAGGGAGAGTGGAACACGCTGCGATTGGCAATGTGATGTTGATGTCCCTTTGATTATTACTCACTTAAACCTTCAATTAATTTCAGCAGGTTGCGTCTTGATGCAGTTGTGCGTGGCGGGATGGGACGGGTCAGATTCGGGGGTTCAGTCGATCACTCTGGCAAACTCTTGTCGCTGTCGCCTGCAGACTCACGAGCTCCACACCAAACACTCGGCCGAGGCCATGAAGGCGGAGAAGTGGCAGTTCGAGTTCAACAACCTGCGTGACAAGTACGAGGCTCTTCAGAAGGAGAAAGAAGTGAGTTGGTGAACATCGTGCAATACGCACTAATGGGAGAAAAAAGTTTGCGGACACCTGTAGAATGTCATGGTGGAGCAGGAACCCACCTCATAGGAGGATTAGAAATATCATGTGATGATGTAGGAAACATGTGCTTGTGACATTAAAAAAAAAAAAACATGTGGCATTAAAAATGTGACATTTTTATTGTCAATTAAAAATGAAAAAAAAAGTTTGTTAAAATGTCTTTGATTTTTATTTAGCTCTTTATTGAAGTGACTCTGAACAAAAAGGATGAAATACAGCTATTTCATTACTTACTTACTATTCATAAAATTCCTTAAAATGAAATTAAAGAGCTTAATGGGCTGTGGAATGAGCCTCCGGGTGCCGTACTTTGCCCATGCTCTGCTCTAGCTAATAAAATGGCGTCTTGGTCACTGTTTGGTAACCGTGCATGTGCAGCATGTGGCTAGATGTTGGTGACTGCACTCAGTCTGGAGTCTCCGAAAACAGCTTATTCTGAGTCTGAGCGCAATGCAACACAGTACATACATTTTCCCCGGCACTGCACAGCTGTAAAGTGGGGCTAATAAATGCTCTAATTGGAGCGTAGCCACTTACAGCCATTGCCAGGTGTTTTCCCATCGTGTGTGTGTGTGTGTGTGTGTGTGTGTGTGTGTGTGTGTGTGTGTGTGTGTGTGTGTGTGTGTGTGTGTGTGTGTGTGTGTGTGTGTGTGTGTGTGTGTGTGTGTGTGTGTGTGTGTGTGTGTGTGTGTTCTGTAGTCGATCACGGGATTGTGACGTCATCCTGTGTGTCTTTTGTTCAGAGGCTCATCTCCGAGAGAGACACCCTCCGTGAGACTAATGATGAACTGAGGTGTGCCCAGGTCCAGCAGAGGTGTCTCAGTGGAGCTGGTGAGTTCGCTGCGAGGGGCTCCCACTCTGGGCTGGAATGACGCAATCGTACGCTTCCGCTGCCGCGTGTTGGTGGTTGACCGTCGATTGCGTAACAGAACATTCACTCTGAATGGGACGCCCCCCCCCCCCCCCCCTGTTCAAAACAAAGAAGCAAAACGGGCTGATTAAATAAAATCTGTGAAAGTACAAGCTGACACCATCTCTCTCTCTGTTTCTCTCGCCCTTCTCTCTCTCTCTTTCTCTCTGTTTCTCTCGCCCTTCTCTCGCTCTCTCTTTTTGCAGGAGGCCTGGATGACAATAGTGGTGCAGTAGGAAGCCTTGCTGCTGAGATCATGCCTACTGAGCTCAAGTGTGTCTGCTGCCTTTTGTCTTTATGTGTATTCTGTGTCAGATGTGAATGTATGTACGATCAAATCCTCAAACCACATTCAGCCGTAACGGACGAGACTGATGTCTCCCAAACCTTTGACAGTGGTGTCTCCTCTCACCACTGTATGAATCTGCCCTTCGCACTTTAGCCCTGGACACGTTTCCATCTCAGGTCCAGGAAGTGTGGAGCGTCGGTGCCGCTCGAATCGACTCGTGGCCAACGTTGCACCGCCTCACCATCACAGTCTCCCCTCCTTGTCATTGCTTTTCTGCATTTCTTCCCTGCTCTCATGTCGTCCATGGTGTTTTTGCCGTCCACAGGGAGACTGTGTTGCGTCTGCAGAGTGAGAATAAGATGCTGTGTGTCCAGGAGGAGACCTACAGGCTGACACTGACAGAGGCGCAGGCAGAGCTAGAGGATGCTCAGCGCAGCAAGAACACCCTGGAGACTCAGGACAGGTAGAGCTGAGCGTGCGTGCGTGTGCGTGTGTGTGCGTGTGTGCGCATGTGTGCGCGTGCGTGTGTGTGTGTGTGTGTGTGTGTGCTCCTGGACATGAGGCTGCTTGTTTGCCTGAGGGTGAGAGTGATATCTGCTTAAATGTCAACTCGCCCTCTGGACCGCGCGCTCGGCAGAGCTGTGTGGGCCGCGCTGGAGGACGGACAAGAGTGAGCCAGATTGTCCCTTGACGGCGAGAGTGTGTGTGTGTGTGTGTGTGTGTTTACATGGGGTTTGGGCATGTGGGCATGTGGGTGGACTGTGTGTACGTCCATGCAACACCATGCCCAGGGTGTGGGAATCATACTCGGGCAACAGTAACAAGAGGAATGTGGTGCAAAGCGGTGCTCCTCCTGCAGCAGATGTCCAGAACATGATCCACCCACGTTGACTTAACGAAACAAACAAAACAAAAACACAACAACTTCCATTTAATTCTCTGATTCTCTTTTGTTGCTCTTCCCCAATGATCGACTTGAACGCCACGTTTCCCTGAAATCTCCTCCTCTTCTTCTTCTTCTTCTTCTTCTGTGGTCTCTGCTCCAGGCTCAACCAGCAGCAGATATCGGAGCTGCGCTCTCAGGTGGAGGAACTGCAGAAAGCACTGCAGGAACAGGACAGCAAGACTGAAGATGTGAGTTTGGACCCGCCTCGGACCTCCTCCTCCTCCTCCGTCACAACCCTTTCCCTCGCCAGCCGTTGCTTTGATTTTCATGGACGGAATATTGTTTGAAATCCTCCCTGTGTGATCGGAACCATCAGATAATCGCTCTCTGCGCACATTGGGTTCCACATGAGAAACTGAGCGCTGCTCAATGATATTTTTGAGCTCCTGCCGTCATTGCCTAATGCGTACCTGAAACAGGAAGGACTCGGGTATACGCTGTTGCCTGCTGGCCTGGTGGCTGCAGAGGTCCCACAGGCCGCACACGCTCCCTACATGTTGATTTGGAATGTTAACACGTTTGCTGTGACTCACCGTTAACGCCTGCCCCTCTTCTGTCTGTCGGTCTGTCTGTCTGTCTGTGCCTGCCCTCACCGATCAACCCTGCCAAAATCAGGCCATCGTAAGTACGGCCCCCCCGACATCCAGCTGGCCCATGATTTAACCTCTGACGTGTGTGTGTGTGTGTGTGTGTGTGTGTGTGTGTGTGTGTGTGTGTGTGTGTGTGTGTGTGTGTGTGTGTGTGTGTGTGTGTGTGTGTGTGTGTGTGTGTGTGTGTGTGTGTGTGTGTGTGTGTGTGTGTTGGCTAGCTAGCTTCGGCTCTCACGTTTCTTCTTCGTCCTCTTCTTCTTCTCTTCCAGTCCTCCCTGCTGAAGAAAAAGCTGGAAGAGCATTTGTAAGTATTTACGCTACTTTTTTTTGCGTGCGCCTCACAAAGTCATCGTGGCTTTTGCCTCGGCGCTGAGCTTTGGTGGTGTGATGATGCTTGCAGGGAGAAGCTGCATGAAGCTCACTCTGACCTCCAGAAGAAGAGGGAGGTCATTGACGACCTGGAGCCCAAAGTGGACGGCAACAGTAAGGCCGTCTGTGCTCGGTTGACGCCGGCCCCGTTTCAATGCTGCTCTTCACTTTTGTTGTCTTTTTTTTTTTTTTTTTTTCCCTGTAGTGGCGAAGAAAATCGATGAGTTGCAGGAGAGCTTACGAAAGAAGGACGAGGACATGAAGCGGATGGAGGAGCGGTACAAGCACTACGTGGAGAAGGCGAGAACGGTCAGGAACCTCTTATGAGGAGGGTGGGGGGGGGTCAGATCACCCCACCTCCATCAACCCATGAGACCAACTGAAAGTTATTATTATTATAATAATAATAATAATAATAATAACAATAATGTATTATTGTCACCAATGGTCACTGACATGTCCTTCAGTAATATTGATGAGTATTTATATACACACTGCTGTCAAGTATGCAGTGCGAGAAATCCAGATACCACCCCCCCGCCCACCCCACCCCCAACCACCACCACCACCTTGTACAGTGCAGTGATCTCCAGTGTTGTGGGGATTACTCCATAACAGTAATCCAACTACTGATTACTCCTCAAAAAAAGTAATCTAATTACTTCTTTAACTACTTTGTTTCAAAAGTAATCAATAACCAATTACTAATTACTTTAGTTAAAAAAAAAGGTAACGTTACAGTTGCTCAGTGCTTTTTCAAAGTGCAAATTCTGCAATTCCAAACATTGCCTCTGTCCTCTTAACATGAGTGAATGTTTGCTCTCTGAACACAAACTGCACATTTCACAGAGCAAACTCGTGTCCAGCACTGGTGCCTTTCGCACAGCCCATATTGTTAAAAATAATTAGAAGCAAAGTAGTTAAAAGATCGCTTCTGTGCAGAGCACCGCTGACTTACTGGTAAACATGGCTTTCAACAACTTATGAGGTTCAACGTGGAGATTTTTTCGAAGTCGAGAACGTCTTGTTTACTGCGCATAACGTACAAGGAACCACAATATTCAGTGCATCGTTGCATATCAATGACGTTGCATGCACGGCTGCGTCATCAATCTGTTGTTGTTTTTGGTTGTTTTTCTTAAAATAAAGACATTATGTCTCGCAAAATATTTCGGAAAAGCAATGGAATCGTTACTTGATAAAGTAATTACGATATAATTACCAGTTTTGCCACGTTAGGTTACTCCGTTCCTCATAAAAGCAGTTTAATTACAGTTGTGGATTACTTAGTAATAGATTACTCGCCAACACTGGTGGTCTCTGGGCTCCTTGCTCATCAATAGAGATGCGTGTTTGGTGTCGACAGGTGATGAAGACGCTGGATCCCAAGCAGCCGCCCAACTCCACCCCTGACATCCAGGCTCTGAAGAACCAGCTGTCGGAGAAGGAGAGGAAAATCCAGCACCTGGAGGTAAAAAGTTGCATCTTGACTATGATTTGGGGGGGGGGGGCTCATGTGTCAAATGTGTCTCCAGCCTTTGACCGACTTGTGATGTCCTGTTTGTGCTGTACAGCACGACTATGAGAAGAGCCGAGCCCGCCTGGACAAGGAGGAGAAGCTCATCATCTCAGCCTGGTACAACATGGTGAGCGGCACAGAATAGAAACGCATGAAGCAGATTCATTTTAGGCGCTTGGACAGTGCAGTGTGCCAAATACCCGACTATGTTCAGGGGGAGAGGGCTCGGGGGGGGGGGTCTCCATCCTCCTGATTGCTACTCGGCACCAACGTGCAGGAGGCCTATAATAACCTGACAATATTTCATGGATACAAGCCATGACATTCTACATAACAACACCCACACACACACACACACACATAGAAGAAGAAGAACGTCTTGCGTGATGTTGGCCGTGAATTTGAGTTTGTTACTTTGTCCGTCTCCTCATCCCAGGGGATGCCGATGCACCAGAGGATCTCCGGCGAGCGCCTCGGCCCCTCCAATCAGACCATGTCCTTCCTCGCCCAGCAGCGGCTCTCCACCAACGCCAGGAGAGGCCTGGCTCGGCACAGTCCCAGATAAAGGACGGAAGAAGAAAAAGAAAAAACAAGTAGAAAAAAAAAAGAAAGCGTAGTTCCGAATGAGCCGCTCTGGAGTAGTCTTCGTCTGAAACGCTGCCCCCTATGCCTCAACTTGGGGTTACTGCGCCTCCCGAGAGCTGTCTGTCGTGCTGCTACTACCACCTGCTGGAACATTAATGGTACAAGACTGAAGACGCGAAACCTGTGGCGCTGCTGTGTTTGGGCCCCGAGTGATAACGAAGGGCGACGGCTTTAAATGCGACTGAGGATGTTTTTTTGGCCTGAAAGTGCGGCCCTCTCACCTTTTCAGGTGGATTCTCTGCAGCAGCCTCTGTTCTCTCTTCTTTTCTTTTCTTTTTTGAGGTTTGTTTTAACCGACTTTTATTGTTTTTATTACGAGGGCAATGCATTCAAATGTTAGCGACTGTCAACAGGCCTCCTGTTGTCCAAGTTGCTGAGGGTATGGAAACACTACTGTGCTACTCCCCAGGTGTGCTGAGGAGGCTGCTAGAGCTGCACAGACTGAACCCAGGCCATCGGTCTGGTCACACGTCATCACCGGTCTGCTTTGAATGTTTTGCATTTCCTTTTAAGCTTTTTACTGCTCTTTGTGCGTTTGAGGTTAGTCTTTGTGCATGTTGAATATTTGAAGGACCTCGAAAAGACGTTCAAACCACTGGGTTGCGTTTATGGGTTTCCACTGTATTCACTTGATTTTTTTGGTTTTGTTTTGTGTTGTTGTTTTTTTTTTGTTTGTTTGTTTTTTTGTCCTTCTCCTCTGCTGGAAACCTGAACCTCTTGTCAAGCCAAAGCACTTTCCATGAAAGGTGGATTTTTGTCCAGTGCCTTGCAGATTTCTATGAAGATAAGCCTTTAAGATGTTTGTAGCATCCGGTCATTCTTTTTGACTTGTACATCACTGGACAGGCGTTTTTTTTGGGGTTTTTTTTTTTTCCTATTTGCTGTTGATTTCTTTTTTTTTCAAACCCCTCCCAAAGATTTAAACAGGGTTTTGGTTTGAGTTATTTGTCTTCAATTCTCCCAAGCGATGTGAAAGGCCTCCTAATTTATGACTGGAAAAATTGATAAAACACTACGTTGAACCATAATGGTAGAACTTGGCAAAAAGGCTATGATTTTTTTTTTTCTTCCATTATTCCATTATTTTTACTTCCCTAATTGTCAAGCTACTGGGAGGAAGTGTCTTCACCATTACCTCCAAAGTGAGCCTGCTGACAGGAAGTCAGCGGCAGAGTATGAGATTGAGGCTGTGGTACACAGTACTTTAATCAACACTATGTCTGCTTTAACTTGGTACCACTGGGGAATGTTCTCTTCTTTTTTGGACATGTCTTTTCAATATGTCCCATATTCAAGCTGCTGTTTTGGGTTTTTTTTTTGGGGTTTTTTTTTTGCACTTGATCCCTGTGACTGTTTAAGTTATGCTCTGCAGACCATAATCCTTCCATTGTGTGCACGTTTCTACTGATGTTTCGAAGTTTGAATTTACAGTTCTATGGATGGGTGTTAAATTTCTTTGCTACACATTTGCATGGCTTAAAGAATTGAACTTTTCAGTTTGTCAGTGTTATCTTTTTTCTTTTTTTTTTTCACAATCCTGGTCTGTCAGAGTCATATCAAAGCATATATATATATATATATATAGATATAGATATAGATATATATATATATACACACAGGGATGCTAGGCAAGTCCACTTGTAGTCGTGTTCACTTTTGCACTACAAATAAATGGTGTCTTAGGAAAGAGTTGTTTGTTTCAGTGTGGTCATTCGCAGCACTTTGAAATAATGAAAAGAATCACTGCTCCAATGACGATACACAGTTGAGGGGGGGAGAGAGAGAGAGAGAGACTGAACCAAGTTTCAGTCACTTTATGATATGATTCAAAATGTCTAACGAGTGACACAGACTTCTCACACTCTGGGCAACAAGCCTGTGCAGCTTAGACACTTTGTCAAAGTATCGCTCGTCACTCCACTTATCTTCAAGAGTCCCACAGATTTGATTAAACGTGCCAGTCCGGATTGAAAAGGGACGTTTTGACGTAACCGGTTGAATAGTGTGGTTTGCGTTGTGTTGAGTTTGAGTGACCCACACCGTGTTCAGCTCTGGAGGCTATCTCCGTTTATTCTGGCAACTGACAACAGAACGTGCAACACAAAATCCTCCGTCAACTGCTGATATGTATCTGGAGCTCCCTACACAAATTAATTGACATTAACGTGTGCAAGCAAATTGTGAAGTTAAAAGTAATCTTCACTGTGGCTCACCTCTCCCACGGAGTACACGGAACAAAAGGGAAGAGGTGAGGCGGGGAAAACAAAGGAGGCTTAATTGTCAGGTGTTACTACTAAATTTTGTGAAATTATACAAAATAATATCCAGCTTCTTCCACAAATATTATGAAGACATAAATTATCCTGTTACATTGAGATATTTTGGAAATGTACATTTCAGTGCAATTTTTGGTGTTTGATGAGGAGCTACCGTTGAATACTTCATTTGTAGGGTACTCATTCACAACACATGGGATGTGACGGCACATTTGATTGAGAAGATCTAGACTCCGTCCATCCAACCGTTCACACTTGCACACAATTTCACAAGTTCCTCAATTTTCATCGCATGTATGTTTTTGGGCCGTAGGAAGATTCTGCTGGAGCCTCTCCCAGCTGTCAGTGGGCACCTGCACACACCTACAGACACTTTGGAGTTCCCAGTGCACCTAACAGGCGTGGTCTCAGACTGTGGGAGGAAGCCCGAATCAAACCTGCAAGGGAAGTTCACTTTTTTTTTTAGGAAATACAAAAGAGTGCAGGAGAAAGAAATACCAACAGTAAAAGTAGTATCCACAATGGAACAATGGTATTGTGATTCTAGGACTCGCAGATAGTTAGTTTAACACGCAGGGTTGAACTAAATGAAAGAGGAAAACAGCACAGGGAAATGTGATTTATGTGGGCAAGCAGAGAAGAAACTGTGATTTATATCCTCGAGGAAATAAAAGTATATTGGTAACAGATTTTGTCCGTAAGCACGATCATTGGATTTTGTTCACGTATTTAATGCTCAACACGGAAGGGGGCGCTGGACCAGTGACGTCAGCAACGGTAAATTCAATATGGCCGTCATCGAGTGACCAGTGGCTAAAGTTAGCATAACGCGTTGGTAAAATATGCCCGAGTTTTCGGCGCTTTGTTACAAGTAACCGATTTTTGTTGTGCGCGCTGTCCGCGATATTGCCTTATTGATCCTCTCTGCGCGTGAATTGTGCGGAATTATGTTAATTCTTTCGTGAAGGCCTCGCTAAACTGGGCTTGAGTTTGTAGCGTTAGCCGCGCTAGCAGCCTGAAGGGGTGTTTGCTTTTGTTTTTGTCGGCCTAC
Source organism: Nelusetta ayraudi (assembly GCF_046127955.1). Lineage (NCBI taxonomy): Eukaryota > Metazoa > Chordata > Actinopteri > Tetraodontiformes > Monacanthidae > Nelusetta > Nelusetta ayraudi. The sequence goes on from NW_027466084.1 coordinate 4,260,497, forward strand.
AGAACCGTCAGAGTACAGGTGGCTGGCAGTTCCTAGTGTTCCCCCCCCACACACACACTTTTGGATGTTCTGTAGATAGACTTTGCATCCGCACTGGACTATTTGTCTCAATTTCTTTTTGGATTTTTATGCTACATTTTTTTTTATATATACATTTCCGGGTGGGGTCTAGCCTGTGCTGGCCGTTGGAGGCCAACTTGTGTAACTTTGTACTTTCCATCACTGGGACCACACGTCTGAATTTACCCGATTCTATTGAACGATATCCCATCCCTTAAAAAATAGTTATGGATTCCAAACGTGGCCTCGCTAAAGCTCAGGTGAGCGGAGGCGGCGGCAGCAGCAGCAGCAGCAGCGGTGATTCGAGCTGCGGGAGCCCCGGATCCCCCTCCCGCAGCCCCGCGCCGACACGCAGCCTGGCGCCGGTGTCCAGCAGCAGCAGCAGCAGTAGCAGCAGCAGCGGGAACGCGTTCGCCAACGATGGCAGCTTCATGGAGATGTTCAAGAAGAAGATGGAGGAGGAGGAGGAGAAGCGGAGGAAAACGGAGACGCAGCAGTCAAGCGGGAGCGCGATAGCCGCGGGACTGGGACAGACCTCAGTGGAAAAGAAGCCGCCTGCCGTGACCAGCTTTGTAAGGGGTTTGGCAGTTGTAAGATGAGATAGCAGCAACATCCATGTAGTGTGTACTCTCACTCAGGCCATGTTAGATATGATGGTCGACTCACACTAACTCCATTATGTATTATTTAAACAAACGCAAACACGCATAGTGTGTCTGTCGTCTCTAAGACTAGGGCCGCTCCTCACTACTGGTGGTTTTTGCTGGTGTGCAGCAGAAGCAGCAGTGAGAGTCTGAATGTAGACAGACCCTCGGCTCTGGTTTAGTCTCCTTCATTGGCACTCAGTCCATCTCCCGGGGACTCCTGTAACGGTTTCAGTCTTCTATCCCCTAACCCAGGTGGGGAAGCGCCGAGGCGGTGTGTTCCTTAAGACCGGCATGGTTGCGAAGAAGCAGAAAAATGACACAGAAGTAAGTGGAGTTTCGTGGCGTGGCGTTTAACAGCTGGGACCCCCTGAAAGCCCCAAAGCAACATTAAAGGGGGTCTCACTGTTTTTTGTTTAAAAAAAAAAAAAAAGCGAACTAATTTCTATATTATTGTCACCAATGGTCACTAAAATGTCTTTAAGATCAGCCGGTGTACTATTCAATTTTTTAAAAATATTCTTTTTTATTTTTTAGTCGAGCTGAACCTGTGTGTTATGTAGACCAGCCTCTTTCAGCATTGAGAAAATCCCAACTCTATGGTTTCTTTTATTTCCCCGTCACTCGGTGCGAGACCTGTTTAGATGCTCACAAAGTCGATATCCTGGGAGGAAAACAGGCTCACGTTCCTTTTAAAGCACACTCACTCACACGATGGAATGTCAGTATTATTATTTCAGACCGTTGCAGTGAAATTGGACGATGTTTCACGGCACAGCTGATGTTATCTCGCGGTGAAATTGGGGTCTGTGGCCCGGAGGTTGGACAACACACTACTGTAGAGACTGCCACGGCTTGCATCCGTGAAATAGCGCAAGGTTATTATTGGCCCTGTGCATTTTTAAGGACATTTAGATTGGCATTGGGTAACAATCAGGATATTGACGGGTACTTCACACACTGCTTGTGACCAGTTTGTGAGCGTTCACCACATTCCCCCCCCCCACCCCACCCCCTCCTTCTCTTCTCTCTTCCACAGGTCGAGCCAGGCAAGAGCGATGCCTGGTCGAAATACATGGCTGAAGTCAAAAAGTACAAAGCCCACCAGTGTGGTGACGATGATAAGACCAGGCCTCTGGTCAAGTAGAGTTCCTCCAGGTCGCTGACGCGAACCAATCGCCCGCGAGAAGCTCTGGGAGGGCGGGACGATCTCCCGCTGGCCTCTTGACAAATGATTTGCTGCGACACGTCTTTTTCTATTGTTTTGTCTGGGACTCATTAGACCTTGTATTAAAGTTTGTTTCCAAAAGCCTACATTTGTTCCATGTTTTGAGTGAACGGAATGCACGTGAATATGCTTGCGGTTTAAAGCCAAATCAAATTGTCATTAAACCACCACAAAAACAAACAAAAAAAAGATTTAAAAAAAAAACAATAACAATTCAAGCACAGTCTAACTTGCGGCGCTATTTAGTATGTCATAAAAAGTTTCGGTATGTTTTACAACATAGCATGTCAAAACCTGCAATTTTCAAAAAAATAAAAATAAAATGAGGCTCGTTTTATACAGAGACAAATTCATTCAACAGTTCAAGTTCAATGAAAAAGTGTACAGCTCATTAGAAAAAAAACAAAAAGTCAATTTGCAGTTTACAATTCTTACAGATATCTGATAATTACATTGTGACTTTAAAAAAAGCACCAAATAGACACACTGACCATGCATCCGAGTGGGAGACATTCGAAGGCACACGTTCAATCTACCCAACCAGACACGCACGCATTCACGCACACACACACACACTCATTATTCATCCTCGCCCCCCCCCCAGTCCACAGTGATATAGGTCTATTTTGTAAACATTGACCAACTGGATTTGTCATTTCATTAAAACAATTCTATGAAGCCTTATAAGTTATCAAATTGTTAAAAAACACACACACAAACCCAACAGACACTTGAAGTGTGTGTTTGTGTTAAAGATCTGAGGTGAACCTCTCAAAACGCACGTTCCCGTCACTGTCAGCAACCTCAGTGACTGCGAGTCGTCCGTCCGTCCGACCGCCCGCCGTGTTCTTTCACTGGCTTGTGGCACCCGAACACTGTGACATCACTGGAGGCTCCTAACCCGAACCCTCCTGCTGCTGCTGCTCCTCCTGCTGGGTGTCGGTGTTCGGCTGCATCAGAGATTCTTCCGCTTAGAATCTCCTCCCTGGTTTTGACTGACATCTGGACATTAGACACGGTCAAAAAAAAAAAAGGGGGGGGGGGGGGGGTCGATGAGCCACCGAAAGGAATGAAACATAAAACAGCATCAGAGTGAGAAACACGTCACTCATTTTACAACTGGTGACTATTTTCTATAAGAGACGTGCAGGCGCTGACAGACAGACAGACAGGAGACAATGAAACAACGGGCCTCCAAACAAAGCACGCCGGACACTTGAGGAAAAGAGGAGGAGCTGTGGAGGGGCGGGGGGAGGGTCAATGGAGCAGACTTTGGGGGGGTAGTGGAGGTTGAGGGCCACATTTTACCTGAGAAAGCGAGCTGCAAGTGAGGAGGTAGAGCAACTTGAGACCCTGACTGGATGCTCTTATACAGATCTGAGGAGACAGGACAGGGAGGGGGGTCGGGGGGGGTGGAGGAGGAGATGGCGCAGCAGGACAGGATGGGTGATGGCGGCCCATCAGACGAGGGGATGGGGGGAGAGGAAAGGGACAAGCACAAGATTGACATTATTTAGGTCGGGGTGCAGAGTAAACAGAGGGGGGGGGAGGGGTTAAAGAGGAAATAAAGCAAGCAGAATGAAACAATGGTGTCAAACGGGGAAAAAGTCTGACGCACAATTATGGTCACACACACACCAACACACACCAACACACACACACACGCACACACGCGACGACGAGGCTCGTGGGAGGAAAAGGAGACAACAGGACACAAACGCATCACACACACACAGTAGCTAGAAAACTGTTCACTTCTGATAAAACGCCTTTGTGTATTTCACTGTGACAGGGCCTGCACACACAGTGTGGAACATCACAGAGGTGGGGGAGTAACAAAGTACAAGTACTGCGTGACTGTGCTTGAGTAGATTTTTCAGATATCTGTACTGTACTCGAGACTTTTTACTTTGACTCCCTACATTTGTACACAAACCTGTGTACTTTCTACTTCTTACATTGGAAAAAAAACCCATGCGTTTTACTTTGGTGTTTAAAGTAAGTCACTTATTTATCGTAGTCGCGGGGGAGCCATTTGAAGTAGGGCTGCAACAAACAGTCGTTTCTGTTGTCAACTAATCGATCAATTATTCAATTATTAGTCACAATTATCTTCTTTATTTTCACCGCCTATTTTGGACTTCTGTTTAACCTAACTTGCCTAAATTTTCACACCTGTGTTTTACTGTTTTTAAATAGATATATTAAAATAATGACACAAAAATAAAGGTATATTCATTAACGACTTAAAGGTTATATGCACACACCTTTAACAAATTTCTTACAACTTAAATATCAAATAATATGCCCTAAATAACACAGTTGATAAGTGACGAGTGAAAGCGTGTTACAACTCAGTATAAACGCTGTTACTGACCGGGGCTGTGAGTCACTAATTACTGCCGTAAAGTACGCATCTACCCAAGTGAACTATCGTTCGCTAAGCTAGCTTGTTCTATGATTTTCCGACGTGAGGAAAAAAAAACGTATAACGTACTCGCGTCATAGGCTGATGATAAATTAACAAATAAGCCTGTCACTTAAAACATAACTCATCTCTGCGGCGTGTGATGATACAGCGACTCCGGGGTTTAGCTGTTTCAGGGCGGTCGCATATCGCCGGAGTGCTAGCATGGAATGCTAGGTGAGCTTTAGAAACTTTGGTTGGGAGTTTTCGAACCTTTACAGAGAAGAAGCCTTTCTTATTCTTCTGTTTCTTGCAGGACGTAAACAACACGAGCGACGCCACCGTCAGCGCTCAGTACTGCACTGCAGGTACAAACGAGCATGTAGCGGCCGGAGTCCGCTCGTTCAGCAATTTACAACAACACGACGCGTCGACGCTATGTTGTCGACGTAATCGATTACGTCGACTAATCGTTGCAGCTCTAATTCGAAGTCTTCTGTTGCGTAGTTCAATATAAAAGTGGACCATATTTTAGAGGGAGATTATTTTCGAGGACCTCAGCTTTGAGGTCACTGTTCAGAACGTTTTCAGTCCAGAGAAAAATAAAAACATAGACAATAACACCTGATATTAGGACCTGTTCGGTCTCCCTTTCAGAACCAGCCATACTTTTACTTAAGTACAGAATGTGAATGATTCGACCACCTCTGGAACATCATCATCATCACCATCACCATCACTACTATGGAGGGGAGGGGTTTCTACTCCATGTGCGCCACTCACTCTGGGTCAGGTTGGAGAAGGCTGCGTTGCTGGCGGCTGCCGAGCCGCCGGCCGCCGAGCCGGAGCCTCCTCCACCCAGGGGCATGCTGAGCAGCGAGGGGAACTGGAAGGGCAGCGACACTGGCACCATCCCTCCCAGCATGCCGTAGGTCAGCGGGAGAGACGTCGCAGGGCCCAGCAGACTGCTGCCGCTCGCCACGGAGACCTGAGCGGAAGAGCATTGGAGCGTTTGGTGAAAACAGAAGAATTGAAATGAAGAATCTCTCCCTACAAAGACGATAGTTTTGGTCCGAGCAAAAAAAAACAACAACAAGAAAACACATTGCACGGTAACGACCGTTAAGACTTCCTGTTTTTTTTGGGGGGGAGGGGGGGGATGGAGGGGGTTTGGTTAGCAAGTGTGCAGGGAAAGTGGCCTGGCTCGTTTACAGTTTCAGTTATTCTCATTACTGTGTACATGCAGTGAGACACGATGCTCTAAAAAGGCAGCAAAAGTTCTGTTATTATGTGGTAGTTTCACAATACTAATATCAACACTCCTCATCTTTTCAATGAATGTCACCAATACATAAAGATGACAGAAAATGTCTTTTGGACTCTTCTGTATGTCCTGGACAAACACGGCATAATGCATAGATACAATAATAATACCCTTTTCCCTTGAATACAACAAGACAATAACGAACTGAGGCCCTGCACCAAAGTAAACGGAGTCAAACACAGTTTCTTGCAAACCAAGGTTCTTTCAAATGAATACATACCAAAAAAAACAAACATTTATAAAATCATGAGGATATTTAGGATTTTATGAATATTCAGACATCAGTGAGGAGGAACCTTAGCACACAAAATACATTCATAATATGGCGTAAAATGCAAGTTTAGCAGGTCATTGCTTGAAAGCAGGTCAACTGAAGCTCCTGATGGAACCAGCAACAGGAAAACAATAAGTTACAGTAGGTTATGAGACCATATATAGCTCCTTATCCTATAAATGATTAACCTCAAGCGGGAAGCACAATAACCAATAACCTGTCCGAATCACCCACCTGTTCTCTGCTCCCTATGGAGGCAGTTCTATGTAGCCAACTGTAGTGGTGAGTGCACTCAACAGCCAACCATAGCCTTTTCTACAGCTGGGTCTGCGTGAGCACAATGGATGATGGGATGATGGTTGGTGACCATCGGTTGTGCACTACTTGCAATGCTGGCAATGTTTTGCAAACACTGTGCCGCTGCACACTGGAGCACCGTGAGGTGACGTCCGGTGTGCTGTGAAAAATAATCCATTTTCACTTAGTTAGGTCTAAAAAGAAAAAAATAATCACATTCCATTCTGGAGTGACTGTGCTATAAAAGGAACGTGAGCCCATTTCCCTCCCAGGACATCAGCTGTGTGAGCATCTAAACAGGTTTCACACACAGTCAGTATCAATAAATAAGAGACTATATTGTCATAATCAGGCTAAAAAGTGTCATTTTATAATATTTTTGCTTGGTGGTGTGCCGTGGGATTTTGTCAGTGGAACAAAAATGTACCGTGGCTCCAAAGAAAAAAATGTTAAAAAAAAACACAATGTAGTGATTGCACTGTGTGGCCAGTAGGGGGCGATTATCAGACACTCACCTGCGGTAGCTGAGAGGAGACGGAAGAGGGCGAGGAGACGGCGGGTTTGCTTCCCTGGGAGGCCCCGCCCACAGGCCTCTGACGCTGGCCCACAGTGGCGGGCGAGGCACTAGTTCCTGAATGCTTGCTGATGGGGGCGCTGCTGCTGCTGCTGCTGCTGCTGCTGCTGAGCCCGCTGCTGCTGCTGCTGCTGCTGCTGCTGCTGCTGGTGGTCTTCTGGCTGCTGGGCGACGTGTAGCCGCCCGGCCCCAGCTTGGCCGCCGCCCCGCCTGGGGACCCTGAGAACGGCGGGCGGTAGCCCGCGGGGCTTTTGGGGGAGTACTGGCGGAGGGGGGGGGTAGCCTGAGACCTGGGAGTGTGGGGGAACAGGGACGGGGTGGAGGGGGAGGGGGAGGAGGAGGTGGAGGAGGGGGGGTTGGGCGTCCGGGGGGTGAGCTTGACGATGGGCGGGACGCTGCCGTGGGGGGGTTTGGTGAGGGTGGCGTGCATCGGGGTGATGAAGCCCGACTGCGGCCGGGGGGGCCGGGCCCCCGCGGAGGTCACGGCGGGCGAGGGCGGGGGGGTCTGCTGGTGGGGGAGGCGGGGGGCCGCCGACAGAAAGGGTTTGGGGGCGCCGGCGTGCGCCGGGGACGGGAGGAGGCTCTGCGGGCGAGGCGACGGGGCGATGGCGCCGCCGCCGCTCTTGCCGCCGCTGCCGCCTTTGAGGACGCCGGCGGCGGGGGTGGCGGTGAGCACCTTGGCGCCGGGGGGCACAAGGAGGGGGGAGGCGGTGGGCGGTGGGCGAGGTTTGGCCGGCGAGGGCGAGGGGGACAGGGAGGAGGGCGGGGCGGCTCTCAGAGTCTTCTGAGCGCCGGGCGCTGAGTGCCTGTGCATCAGCGCCGAGGCCTTGACCACGGCCGAGGGGGAGGGGCTGGCGGTGGAGGTGAGGAGGGGGCGGGGGGCGGCGGCGGGGGAGGGAGGGAGGGGGCGGGAGGCGGGGGAGGCAGAGGGGGAGGACGAGGTAGCGATGTAGTGAGACGCCACCGAGTTCTTCTTCAGCTGCTGCGAGAGGAGGAGGTGGGGGGGCGTCGGTGGAGGGGCGGAGGGGCGGAGCAATGAGGGCTTGGAGGCGGCGGCGGTGGCGGGGGCAGGGGGCGATGGGGGGCCGTCCCCGTGGGCGAGGCCCTTGGCGGCGCTGCCCAGGATGGCCAGGGCCTGCGAGATGGAGTCCTCAGCCAGGGGGTCCAGGCAGATGGGCTCGCTGGACCCCGCCGAGGGGGTCGACCTCTGAACCCAGACGGCCTCCTGCGGGTCGGGGGGGGGGGGGTTACGTCAGGCATTTTCTATGGTTCTACGGGTCTATGTCAGGTGTGGGCAAACTACGGCCCAGGGGCCACATGTGGCCCATTGACCTTTTTAATCCGGCCCACCGAACTTGAAGACATCATATGAACAGTGAGTCACAAAATGGCTGTATTTCATCCATTTCCTCAGTGTGTTTCCTATTGAGGATGAAGGCTCAAGTCTTCAAATAAACCAACGGACAAAGAAGGTGGGTGCGGTACCCAGGTTTGGGTGCGCAGGCCACCGTAGTTCACTGGCACGCTAAATACCGTGGATTCTGTTGGAACGCTTTTGTTCATTTTTCACGTCTTCAACATATCCCAAGATATATTTATGAGGTGGCTCACCAAAACACTCAACCAACTGCCAACCTGCTCCTGCTCCTGCTCCTGCCTCTGCCCCTGTGTCAAATTTCAAAACCCACTGTGGCTCACCAGTCAAAACGTTTGTCCCCCCCCCCATTCTATGTGTTGCACGAGCAAACTCGAGGATGTCTGATTTGTGTTGCCTGAGGTGCTGTGTGTTTCTGTGTTTCAATCAGTAGTTGTCAAAATTGTCGGCCACCAGGGGTCGCAAAGGGCATGCCGAAAATTGGAGAGAAGAGGAAAGAAAATTCTAATAACTGCATAAACAATGATTAGAATGAAATCATCTTTTAGCAGTTAACATCAAATGCAATGTAGTTATCGTTTTATCATTATTATTAAATATGATCAATGATAATAGTACATAATGCAATTTCCTGCCGTTTCCATTTCAGATTGCAGCGTCTTTCACTCTCCCTCCCCCTCCTGAGCTTGGCAGTGAACTACAGTGGCCTGCACACCGAACCCTGAAAATCTCATCCACCTTCTCCGTCTTCTTCTTCATTGGTTTATTTGAGGGCGCCAGTGTTCAACCTAAATACCACACGCACAGTCAGGCAGCTGGATTGTCCACACCAGGCTTCCTTAGAAATATGGTGGGGCATAACGGCAGCTAACTGGGAGAAAGACCCTTGATCTAGGTGTGTGTGTGTGTGTGTGTGTGTATTATACACTTATTAATGCATTAATTATGGGCTGTATATTAAGCTTTTACCAAATATTAAACACTGGACCTTGAAGTGCACAACAATGGGCATGATGATCAACATGTTCGTTGATAGTTTTCTTATTCTAAACAAATGTAACAATCAATAGAAAATATAAAGTCAGAAAAATACATTCTAAAAGTTGAGGTTTCTTGACATATTTTTGGGCATTGTCTGCCGTGGAACGTTTGGGAACCCCTGCATTAGGTAACTTCAGTTATTGACAATACTTATAGGTACCCGTAATTGTATTTCAAGATTTATACAATCATTTAAGATGTAGCTACACAGCATTTTCTGAAATAAGTGCAGAGTGTGGAGTGAAAAGTGAGGGAGGAGAACTAGTAGGTCGATTAAAATTAACATATGACTCCATTTTAGGGTACTTTGAGCCTGTGTGTGTGTGTGTGTGTGTGTGTGTGTGTGTGTGTGTGTGTGTGTGTGTGTGTGTGTGTGTGTGTGTGTGTGGCCATAGTTCAAAGCGAAGTCTTACCTTTGGCTTGGCTTTGGGCGTTTGGACCATTTTTCTCTTTGCTCTGAAAACATATCACAAGGTTGTACGACCTCGCTCAGTAAGTAAGACTTATCTAAGAAAAAAATAATCAAAAAAGACGACAAGAAAGACATAACTCACGTGTAGCCTGTGAGGTGTCCATGAGCGACAGTGCTCTCTTTGAATAAAATCCTGTTGGACAGACAAATATATATGAATATATGAAGACAAAAAAAAAAGGTTTTTGTCTGGAACGAACAGACTGCTGGAGGAAAAGCTAGGCACCTGGTCTGCATCCATCCTTTGGGCCAGAGAGGTTTGACTTCGGTCTCCATGAAGGCCTTGAGGTACTCCTCCAGAGACTGAGAGTTCTTGCCCTCCAGCTCGTAGCAGCCCAGTTTCACCCGCACCAGGCTGCACAGCAGCATCCTGAGAAAGGCAGTCGTGCAGAGTTCTTGAACACCGTGCATTTTTTTTGCACACACCACCGCCCCAGGGAACGACTGACTCCACCAAACCCACCTGAGCTTGTCGTCCCAGACGAACTTCTTCCGAGGGCCCATGACTCTCTTCCCTGGTTTTTCCTCGTCGTCCTCCTCCGAGCCGTTCTTCTCTCCTTCCTCCGACTGCTGCCTGTGAGCGGGGGGGTACAAGTTTTAGGATGCCGATGTCACCGCAACACATTGGCTACAGGGGGATCGGGGGCAAGGGGGGTTCTCACTTTGCCACTTTAGCGATGCAGTCCATGTTGAATCGCGCAATCTGCTCGGGCATCACGCTGCACACGGCCAGCTTCAGCTTCAGCAGAGGCGTTCGGAGGCGGTCGTCCTGGCCGGGGAGGTCGAGAGCAGTCAATTTCAAGTGTACAAACATATTTATATACACCACTGTTGCACATATCACAGACAGGAACAACAGAAGTAAAACCTTGTAGGCCCAGTGTTAAAGCTTCATATACTGCCCATTAATACATTCATTAAAGTGTATAATGTCTATACATGTCAGTCGATTACATTTTTTTAATCGCAATGAATCGCATTAGAGTCCTGAGTTAACTCGCGATAAATCGCAAATCAAGTGCAATTTTTTTTTTTACCCTGCCCCATTTGTAACTTAAGATATTTATTGTGTTTCTAGGAAACACATTGGAGAGGACAATATTAATTCCTTTGTGGAAAAATTCTATTTTTATTTTCATTGGAACATTCCAAAACGTTTACATACTTAAACTGTCCAGATACCCTGCAAAAAATAAAACCTCAAACCTTGAGGTCTTCTCAAGCCAATGCTCCCAACCATTAAGGTTTACAAATAAAACAATTCCTTTTCACTTCCATGCGAGATCGGTCATTTCGCTGTGTGCCCCTTCATCACTTGTGTGTGTGTATGCGGGTGTGTGGATGTGTGTGTTTGTATGTTTGCATGCTTCATCTCTCTCGCAGTCTGATACTAGATGCTGACAAATACAACGTACACAACTATGATCGCGTTTGTCAATCACAGCATTTTATTTTGACAATTGCTTTTATTTTGAAAATGAACTGGATTCTGTCGTGTTTCTTTGAGGGACTTCCTGTTCAGGTCATGATCGCTGATCGCTCATGGCTTGGGCACAAAATAGACCAGACGGCGAAACGATCGCCGAACGCTGTGAGCCGGTGTAGGTACAGAATCCGTCCGGGGCTACAGAATGTGTCCTACGGCAACTCTATAAGGACAAACTACATCGCGGTCGGATAAATAGCTATCTAGCGTTTGTTTTTTCCGTTTGTTCGTTCGAGCACAATGTAGTTTGTCGCAACAGACTTGCCGTATGTGATGTCATCGGCCATCGCCAGACTCCGCCCAATGACATCACATACAAACGGTAGTTAGACAGAGAGCCATCTATCCATCTATTGTTCGTTCTATCATTACATATATATGTATAATATGGTTATATCCATCAGTCTATCTACTCTATTTATCCGACCGCGATATAGTTTGTCCTAATTGAGTTGCCGTAGCCCCGGACAGATTCTGTACCTACACCGGCCACGGAGGTGCGCGCCGCTTTTGAGTGTGGTGTGAACGACACCATTGGCGCCGAACGGAAGAGGACTCCGTTCCACTGCTATTCACGTACCCGGGACGCACGCACGACACGGAGAAGTACAGTGAGTTGTCTAAACAGGAGGGCATGCGGCTCGCGCGCGATTTTCCCCTCCGGTGTGAACCAGGCGTTACTCGGGCGCTAAAAAAAAATGAGTGCCGTTAAAAGGAGTGGCCACCGTAGTTCACTGGCAACCTCGGGAGAAGGAGGGAGAGTGAAAAATGCTGCAATCGAAAATGTAACCACTTGATGCCACTGCTTCTTCTTCAAAATCTCCAAATATTACAGCCTGGACCTTCAAATCTTAACTTCTTCATGGGTCACACGGCCACACAACGGTTTGTTTTTTTTATTAGCAATAATCGCATGTCAGATTAGACCAGGCATGGGCAAACTGAGGCCCAGGGGCCATATGAGGCCCGCCGAGCTTGAAGAAATTATATTTAGAGTAAGTCATAAAATGGCTTAATTTCATCCATTTTTGCAGTGCTTTTAACGGTAATTTCAAAAAGGAGCTAAATACTGTGGGGCTTCAAAGACACAGATTTTGCTGTAACGCTTTTCTTCATTTTCAATAGACATTAAAGCACATGTTTTCTACATATTCCACGATATACTTTCCTCCTATGAGCTGGGTCACCAAAACACTCCATCCATCTGCTCCGGCTCAGACCCCGCTGTCAAATTTCAGAACCCACTGTGGCCCAACAGTCAAAAGGTTTGCTGCCCACCCCTGGATAAGACCGCCGTTGCCGCACCTCTGAGTTGCTTTCATCGCTTTGATATTGAAAAAAAAAAAAAAAAAAAGGAAACATCACTGACACACACCTGTATGTTGAGGCTGAGCTTCTTGAGCCGCTTGAGCAGGGCTTCTTTATTGCAGGGTACAAAGGCCTCCAGGTGAGTGTAGATGGCTGAGCGCACCTCTGCAGGCTGCTCCTGAACTTGTAGCTCGATGCTGCCGTGCGACGAAAACAAAAACACACGCGCGTGATTATTCAAGCATGACGCGGGGGGGGAAGCCGTGTGTGTTATTTCGAGAGCTGGTGTGAAGAAAACGCTTTTGGACTCACTCTAAAAGGATGTTGTTCATGTCCAACGTGAAGAACTTCTTCCTGCCCTCATCGTCAAACAGCTTGGAGGCCTGGGGAAGGGAGGGAGGGTTAAATCTGTTATTGCTACTTTATATGACCCATAAACACAGTGTAAACACAATACATGCAATTCCTTATGTTTAACGGTCAGGGTGGGTCAAGAATTACACTCATTTAATTAATGAAATACTTCAAATCCAACAAAATTCACGGCGGCTAGATTTTCCATTTTTTTTGCTTCTTCTCGTTATCAAACACGTAATGTGTCAAACACACCTGACGTGTTTCCACGGTTAAGCCTCCGTGTTTATCGGAGACGCTGCTCGGTGCCGGCTGACGTGCACGAATCCGCTGACATTTTTACCGTGGAAACGTGTCAGGTGCGTTTGAGGGGTTACGGTTCTCATAACTGAAGAAAATAAAAAAGCTAAAATATTTCAAACTTGACTGATTAAAAGTTAACTTAAAGTTTCAGAAGCAGAGTTGTCTTGTATTTAAAGATCAGACAATTTATGACTAGGGATGTGTACCGTGTACCGGTAATTATTTTTGTACAGGTTCCTAATTAGAACGGTACAGAGGTACTTCAGCGGTCTTAACCGTCGTAACCGTTAAAGCACACTGAGCTGTGGGCGAATTTCACGAAAATGAATGACTTTTCGGCTCAATGCAATATTTGTAGGACAGCAGTTGCATCCGGGGGGAGGGGGAGACACCAGCAATTAAAATTATTAAAAATATTTTATTATACCTGAAGTCTAGAGAAACTTGGGTGAACTTAGGTGAACTCTGATTAGTGGAAATAAAGTGTTGAATACTGATGTTATCTGTATCCAACTGTGTCAAGTCATTGTTGATAATTATTCTGAGAACTCATTAACGTGATGAGTGTCTTCAAATAGATGAGTGTCATTAATAATAATTTATAACTAAAGGTAAACCGAGGAAAGCAACATTTTTAAGGGGGTCTCATATTTGTTCAAAAAGCTAAAAAAATAATATAAATAATTGTCACTAATGGCCGCTCAAATAAATAATAGTGAAGATCACCTCGTCAAATATTACACGTTTTAAAACTTCTCAAAAGGGAGAAGGGAGCGGTGCGTTTTCACCTGGCAGAAGAATGAATAAAAGCAGATGTTCATTTGTTACTATTGTAAGGTTATTACAGTCTTCCTGCATGTTCAGGAAATTTAGATTGCTATTGAGTGACACTGAGGAGGACGGGGACCCCAACCCCTCGAATACTGACAGATGGGTATATCGTGCGCTGTCGCTGACCCCTGTGCTAAAGAAGCGTTGGTTCTGATGTTCAGCACCACGTGGTGGCAGTGCGCCTGCAGCTCCTACCGCTCTCAGGTCTTCGATGCGTTTGGCCAGAGGTCCTGGCAGCCCACCGGGCAGAGGAGGCGGAGATATCATGTTGCCCTGCTGCGGCAGCCTGCCGCCGCCCGCCTTGTGTCCCGCCCCCAGCAGTCCGTTCTCCCCCTGCACGGGACTGGAGGGCTGAGGAGAGTCCAGCATGGCAAAGTCCAGGTCGCCCATCATGTCCTGCAGCAGGTCGTTGTTGGCCGTCCCCAGGAGCGACATCACGGCCGGGTCGGCGCTCAAGTCGGCCATGTGGCAGTCGCCGCTGCCGCCGGGGGCCTTGGCGTGGGCGGCGAGGAGCGCGGCACCGCTGGGGGCTTTAGGGTGGGCGGCGAGGAGCGTGGCGCCGCCGGGGGATTTGGCGTGGGCGGCGAGGAGCGCGGCGCCGCCGGGGGCCTTGGGGTGGGCGGCGAGGAGCGCGGCGCCGCCGAGGGCCTTGGGGTGGGCGGCGAGGAGCGTGGCGCTGCCGAGGGCCTTGGGGTGGGCGGCGAGGAGCGCGGCCCCGCTGGCGTTGGGCACTTTGGTGGTGGCGGCGGCGGCGGCGGCGGTGGGAGGTCGAGGCAGGCCAGCTGCAACGACGTTCTTCTTGCGGATCTCCTCCTTCTCCCGGGTGAAGCGGCGCAGCATGTTGGCCAGGTGGATGGAGTCCTTCATCAGCTTCTTGCGCTTCTTCTTCTCCGGCCGGTGGAGGTTCAAGGCTGAAACTCTGCCGGAGCAGAAGGACGTGTTGAGATTAGGAACCACTTGGGGGGAGGTCAACTTTTAAATGAAGAATGAAGACACCAAAATATATATTTTTTTTTTGCCATCTTTCTAACTGATCTGGCATTTAGAGAAATGGGGCCATTTAGTTATTCAGCCCCTGAATAAATAGTTATAAAAACTTATTTTACACTGCAGCCTTAAAATCTGTCCAGCACTCCTGATGAGAGGAAAGCTCAATTCTGAAAAGCTCATTATTATTTTTTTCAATAAATAATGACCTGATTTTTGTGTGATCCTACATGCAAACCTGAACTCTGATGAACACTGCAGACCTTCAGAAACTGTTTCAAGAGCAAACGTGATGCTCACCCAGTCCTTGGCACTTTGTTCTTCTTGGGTTTCTTGTCCTCCAAGATTCCACCCTCTGCTTTTTTCCGCCGTTTCTTTATTGCTCGCTCCTCACCGTCTTTCGCCTTCTATTAACATGTCGCAAAACATTCAGTTTGTGTATTTTACACGCGGCTGACGCAGTCATTTTCAACGCAGATGTTTCCACTTTGCCACAGAACGCACCTTGAAGAGATTATTCTCTGTGCTGCCGTTTTCCCCCTCGGAGTCGGACGCTGCTCTGAACTGCAGCGTACCCGTGTTGATGTAGAAGCCTCCATGCTTTGTGGTGAGGGATGCTGGTACAAGCTCATCGTACTTTGGACCAAGAGAGGGTTAGAATAATAGTTATTATTGAATAAGGGGTGGGGGGGAGAGAGAAAAGAAACTGACAGCTGCTGACCAAATTGTACTTTGGAATCAGACTTGATGTCTTGCACGTTGTCAGAATCTATTCGGGTTGTTGAAAATGGTTGGTGCACAAAAGAAGTAGCAAAAATCTTAGTACAGATTAATGGACGAGCGTGTCAAATGTGTCAATACACAAGATCCATGAAGAGCTGGACTTGAGGAAGAGCAACACAGGCATTTGCTTAAACTCTCCTTCACCAGTGATGGAAATTCATTTACAGAGATGACAAAAAAAATGAATTATTATATTTAGAAAAATAAAGAAATATGCTAATAAAGGTAACAAGCTTTTAAAAAATACACATATGCATGTGTATTATACATAGTTTTATTTATTTATTTATTTATTTTAAACTATATCCAATTTAATGTACACAGAAAACGCATACAATAGATGTAAAAAGTAGCACTGAAAAGAAGTAGGACATCTTTTCTGGATATTTTGAGGCTCAAGAACTTAAGAATATGGGAATAACACTTTAAAGGTCACTTTAAAGGATGTGAAATTTGCCCTTCGCATTTGAACCATCATCCCCTGAGGGAGCAGTTTAATGCTCCAATAACCAATGCCAAGCAGGGAGTCAATGGGGACTATCTTTAAAGTCATTGGTATGACCCGGCCGGGGATGGAACCCGCAATTCCCACGGTCTCAAGGAGGACTCTCTGCCACTGGACCACTTGAGTTATTCTAGAAAGCGTATTCTGGAAGAAAGGAACTTACGGCCTCTGAGTTGTCAATAAACGGGTCGGTCTCATCGTAGCCAAAGCCAATATCAACAAGGTCCTGAATCCTGTCCTTCTTCTTCTTCTTTGCGGCACCACCCTGCAAACAGAGTGGTCATGCAAGAACAGTGAGCAACTACAAGCAATGACCTACATGTTAACGCCTTTCCCCTAAATACAACCGCAGCCAGCGGATTTATCACAGTCTTCGGTATCACTGCACATCACATGGTCTGGCGTGATCAAAACATTTTAAGCGCAACACTCACGTATTTGCTCTCAAATTTCCTGGCCAGCTCTTCCACTTCCCTTCTTTCTTTGTCATCATCAGCAAAAGGGTCACTGGGATCCAGCATGGGAGTGAGCCCTTTAGGGACTGTTGCACCTGGAAGCTTTACCTAAAGACAACAAAAGGAAATCCGACAACAGTTAAGTTCACAAGAGTTTAAATGAGTTGAATTTCGTATTAGAAATGTAACTCAATGTGTGTTAAAATTTGCACGACAGACCAAGCTCCTGTCAACCACACAAGAAAGCCTAATCTTTCGCATCTGTTCAAAGTGGAACAGAGATGCGGTGGAGGTCAGAGGTCAGCGTGCAATAGTTCTGGAAAGTGGCACAAAAGTGAATAAAACTGGGCACAATTCTTCCGTTGAAAGTGGAAGGCCAAATAGTTTACTTCTTTGCCCATGCAACCGCACCGCCACCACAACCCTCCAAATAGCACGAAGAGTTAGTTTGAAGTACAGTAACTCGCTAGAAGTGTGACTCAGAAGTGTCTCACTAGTGTTGTACGGCACCAGTGTAAAGCATCGCTGAGCAAAACATTGGCCTATCTAATCATGCCACGGAATCATGCCCTGCTGACTACAGATAGGAAGGAGTGCACCGCTGATGCCTCTCTCGTCTCGGCCCATCCCGCATGCAAACAGTGCGCGGCCACGCATTGCTAACCTGAGTAGTCGTAGTAGTAGTGGTGGTGGTAGTGGTAGTAGTCGAGTTGACGAGTTCGCCGTAGTTGAACTCGGCGGACGTTCGTTCGTTGGGCTCGGTCAGCGTGAGGCTGAGGCGGACGGTGGGCTTCGCCTCCTCGACCTCGGTATCGCCTCCTTTGCTGTTCCCGAAGGAACCCCCGCCACCTCCTGACCCCGGCGCCACCACACTTCCACCTCCATCTTTCCCTAAAGTCAGGTCGACGGCCTCATCTTCGCGGCGGCGCTTCTTGTTGGACTCCGGTGTCTGCGGCGCGCTGCCGAAGGACGAGATCGTAACGAAGGGGACTTTCCTCGGCTCTGCCATCTGACGGCCGCGGTCCGTCGACTGGGCATGCGATGGCGAAGAGACGCCGTGAGAAACTCCTCCGAGCCGCCGCTGGCAGGGAGGCTTCCCCCTCCCGGAGATGGTCGACGACTGAAGCTAGCTAGTGTGGAGCTGCTAGCTTCCTCGCAATGAGTGCTGCGAGCAACACAATGACTTTTATCTCCCAGCAGTCCTTATCAATCCATATAGTAGCGTCCCTGGCACACGCCCCGTCAACTACGACAAACTTAAAGGCAAATAAATCGCGGTTCTGAGCGCTTCCATGAAATTCGTGGTTAAGCTACCGCAAGGAGGATTCTGTAGTAGCCATCTTGATCATTATTATCATTATTCAGTGGCTGGGCGTGTGTATGAAAAGAAAGCGGAAGTTGAGGAGGAAACAGAGCGGCGCCGTCCAATGACAGAGCTCAAACACGCCCACCTGACAGACAAGCGCGAACGCGCCGAGGGCGATTGTTCAGAACAGGCGGGATGAGTCAGTTGTGCTCGAGCGCTACCGGTATTCACAAAAAAGAGAGAAAAGTATATTAAATTCCCAACGATTGTTCGCAGACGAACTGACGAAAACAAAACGTGCTCGATACAAGGTGGTTAATCGAAGCCTTGAGAAAATTTTGCATTAAAGATCCAATACCATGTGGAAAATATACCTACACAGGCTGGCAGTGATAAGTTTGCATGTGAAGAAAGAAGGGAAGTGGACCTTTTCAGTGCTCGGGTGTTCTCCCAAGTATTAAAAATAATAATAAAACACTGGTATTGACTTCAGAAATCCAAATTTGGAATCTAAATATGCATATTTGCGTGAAAAAAAAACAACCAAAATGAGATATTCGCGACACGGTGGCGCAGTGGTTAGCGCTGCCGCCTCACAGCAAGAAGGTCGTGGGTTCGATTCCGGGACCCGGACCTAGGACCTTTCTGTGTGGAGTTTGCATGTTCTCCCTGTGTCTGCGTGGGTTCTCTCCGGGTTCTCCGGCTTCCACCCACACTCCAAAAACATGCATGTGAGGTCAATTGAACATTCTAAATTGTCCATAGGTGTGCATGTGAGTGTGAATGGTTGTCTGTTTCTATGTGGCCCTGCGATGAACTGGCGACTTGTCCGGGGTGTCCCCTGCCTTCGCCCTAAGACAGCTGGGATAGGCTCCAGCAGACCCCCGTGACCCTGAGCTCGGGACTAAGCGGGTATGTGAATGAATGAATGAGATATTCACCAATAACTAAATTTAACAATTGACTTAATACTGCAGTTTCACAAAAAAAATGACAAGCTATTGTGCTATGCAATGTAAAAGTGTTTCCACATTTCCCTACAGTCAACTCAATTTGATTAAACAGGAACACAACAGAGTCAAGAATGAATAAAACGAGACAATAAAGTCAATTGTAGAAACAATTTTTATTTTGGGACATTGGCTGCTTTAAGACCAATCAGAGGCAGCGCCACCCCAGTCGGATGCTTGAGCAGTGGGAGCAGTGGACCAGTCTTCAGTCGCAGGCTGAGTACTCCAGTCCTCTGCAAAGAAAATGTTGGATTAACAAAAAATAAATACAGAAATATCATGCGATGTCACTGTTTTCAATTGCTTACCAGAAAACACTTCTCCGGTCTTCACAGCAGGGGCCGCTGCCGCCGCCACCGCCGCTGCTGTTGTGGCTGCTGTGGCTGCTGCATCAGAATCAAGACAGATAAATACAATCATTTTGAGAAACACTTGGAAACGGACTTAAGCGAGTTAAGACTAGGACAACCTGGGCAGCTGAAAACAAACCAAGTGTCTAAAAGATTTTTACCTGCGGGGAACTGCTGAATGGGCACAGATGGCACAGCGACGCCCTCAGACCAGTCAGCCACCTCAGGCTGGGTGAACTCAGCTGCAGGGGCACTCCATTCACCCTGGAACTCCTCCTTCCCAACAGCCTTCTCAGCCGCAGCTTGTTCCTCCTTCTCAATCTACATTTAGAAAAAATATATAAAAATGTAAATTTTTAATCCTCTGAGTTCATCTCAAGCTAGTTTACAGTTCATGTAACAAATCTCACCTCCTCAGGATCCCTGTAGAAGTACAGATCAGGCATGACCTCCCATGGGTGCTCTCTGGAAATGGTTCCCCTCATTCGGAGAACTTCCCTCGCCAACATCCACCACATGAGACCCACAGAGTGGTGACCCTGCAAAAGTCACAAAACCAATGAGTGAAAATTCAGCTCTGGCAGGATTGCCGTGTCCAGTACATAGATACAGGGTGTTAACTGGAAGTGCTTATGTTGCTAGACCTCTATAACCACCTCTGAGTGATTCAGAGATGAGGACAAGAGGCTCAGCTTTCAATTTAGCACACACCCTACACCCAGCACCGCACATACAGGACAGTGCCGGGCTCTAACAGTGTGCAAAGATGCGCTACGGGCCGTTTCCCCCCCCCGGAAACGGCCCCCATTGTTCCGCACGTTCCAACTGAGCTCACCTTGTTGTTGCAGGGGATGGCAATGTCCACGTATCTCAGTGGTGAATCAGTGTTGCACAGGGCAATGGTGGGAATGTTGACGTAAGAGGCCTCGGTGAGTGGCTGATGGTCAGCGCGGGGGTCGGTCACAAGCAGGAGGCGTGGCTCCCTGAAGGCAGCCTGGATCTGATTGGTGAATGTGCCAGGAGTGAAGCGGCCATGGAAGGTTGTTGCACCAGTGGCGGAGGCAAACTTCAGCACTGCTCTCTGGGGTAGAAAGAACTCTTTCAGTCCAACAATTCATTTGTGATAATCATGTACTGGGAAAAATAATAATTATGCAAAATAATAATAATTATGCATGTATGTAAAATGTGGCTCAGATGGCTATCAAACGCCATTCATAGGACAGCAGTCCTCATGGTGTTAGCGAAAATCTGTCCAGCTTACTCTCGCACACTTCCGACACCTGTACACTGACCTCAGTGCAAGGCTTTAACAGTGTGCACTGTATACACTAAACTTTCACAGTGGCAACTCAACGAGCCATCAGTGCTGAATACAAGGGCTCAGATCACAGATGGCAAGTGTGTGTACCTGCCCAGTGTTCCTGGATGAGATGACGCACACATCAGCTGGGTTTTCAATGGCAACGATGGCCCTGGCGGCCAGCAACAGCTTTTCCCAAGTCTTCTTCAAGTTGATGATGTAAATACCTGCGGTAGGGTTCAGAAGCGGAAACGTTGAACAACTTGGGACATTTGGAAAGCATCCAACATCAACGTGAACAGGAATTATTCCACGGCTCACCATCACTTTTCCTCTTGTACACGTACTGATCCATCTGGAAGTCCAAGTTGGTGCCTCCCAAATGGGTTCCTGCCGCCAGGAACTTCAGCACATCCTCCTCCTTCATTTGAAGGACATCTAGACCTCCGGACATCGTGACCACTTTCCCTGCGTTACGAGTGAGTTGGGAGAGCTGCGAGAAGAGGGACAAACATTAGTCCAAAAAGTTCAGGATTCTTTTTTTTAAAAAAAATATATACATCTATGTATTCATTAAATAAATAAAATAATATAATTCTGCCCCCGCTTACGGGAAACTACAGCCTTTTTAAAGCCGAACACGTGTAGAGTAATTTTAAAAGGAATGGATTTTTGAAAAAGAAAACCGCTGGCATGTCTTCCATCACCTATAAGACGATTTGATTTCACCCGCTTCATTATAACTACCCAATGCTTTTTAAACATAGTAGTCGGTCGCGAGGGCGACACATTGGCGAGCGCGTGGCAGGCTAGCACACTAGCTAATACATTAGCATCGAGCACTTGGCGCAATTAACTCCGATAATCGCGCATTTAGCTGGAACTGCGAAGCACTCCAGTACACCCCAACGGTTAATCTTTCGATATCAGGAACAATTTGTCCATTTGATGCATTTTTAACAGTAATATCATCGTATGCAAACTCACCACGAAACAACGCCGTATGGAAGTCTGACCAAACGGTGAAAAGAGGACGCAGGCAGGAAATGACGTCGAATAAATACTAGACTTTCTAGCTTGTGATTGGTTGGAATTTTTTTCCCCCTTTTTTTTTTTAAACAACCGTGCCGGTATTGACCAGCAGGTGGTGGTAAAAGCCGTGTATTGGTGTGGGAGTTGCGGGCGATCGAAAGAAGCCGGCGCATCGGTCGGATGGTTCTCCCATATTAAGACAATGCCCATGGAAAGACCATATTAAGACAATGCTGAGACGCTGACACTAAGGTTAAGGTTGACATGTGTTGTAACGTTATTTGCTCGAGATAAGGAGTCCTAGTCTAATGAAACACGGTGTTTACTCAGTGCAACGAGCGTGTTGAGTAATAATTCTAAAAGCCGTGTCTTATGTGCATTAGGTTGAGACTTTCGGCTGTTACACTAAAGACGTTAATGAAGGATTAGAGTGTTGCCTGAGCGCGGCCCGTTTACCTGGCAGAACACGTTTTCGCTGTGTCCGGGTGAAAACATCAGAGCTGTGTCTTTGCATGCAGGGCCAAGGGCGGATGGAGTGAAATGTCACATGGTCAAATGCCATGTTTTGTTAGGCGTGTTTTGTTACTGTGTTCTGGGAAATGTAAGAAAAACACACTGGTTGGTCAGTCACTATTGATCTGCTTTTCTGCCCTCAAAAAAAGAAGAAGAAAGAAACACCTTGTCTGCGGTCTCTTTTACATTTACACCACTTTGTCACTGTGGCGAATGCTATAATATTCTCTTCCTGTTTGATTAGGCCCATGCATCACAGCACAGGGAATTTGCCTCTGGTAAATACAATTATTGCTACGTCACCACAATATGAGACCGCAATGTAGTGATAGTCAGGAAAATCAAATCTAAAGTTTGATGACTGATACATATATTTAACCCTCCTCAACATAACAGCCAGACATCTATGGTCCAGAATCTGTGTTTTGCCTTTGGTGCCAAAGCCCTCATATGGCCTCCTATGAGGGCTGCTGCTTATCTCTGCTAAACAGAGTAAGTCTTTGGCCTCCATAGTCTAGCTGTCGGCTGCAAAATGCTGAGCCTGAACCACACTCAGCACAGCTTAATCACTAAGAGATTGTTGTATCTGTTGTTTCATGGCTGAGGGGAAAGTCAGGGTACATACACACTGAATTTTTTACCTAAACTGGTTGGGACACTTTTAGTCTCTGTGAGAGTGGTTATCTATATTTTCATTGGAAATTTGAATCAGTCCCAACTGCTATCAGACCATTCAATAAATTACATAAGAAAATTACCTTCTCTTGATTGCCTTATTATCAACTGAATTAGCTGCCCAAGCGCAACGCGAAACCTGATAGTATCTCTTTTGTGTTAAGACTTTCCAATTTGGCAATTTGGCAATTTTATGAAAAATGGTCTGAAAAATATTGTCAAGACTTTCAATGATTCACATCAACAAAGTGCTAATTTTCCACACAGTCACACTGCAGTGTTTTATTTTATTTTTTTTTGTTAAAAAACATTTCTCACATAGCACTTAGCAATTAAAAATATATCAAATAAACTTATATACTTTTTTTTTACAAATGTTATGTCACACACAATATTAGAAAATTAAAAGAACACATGGCACTGAAGCTGCATGCTAACAAGATTAAAAGGTTGTGACGCAACCGCTCGGGGTTAAAGTGCTTAGCATAGAAAGTGAGATAACTGGGACGACGTCCTGAGCAAAGAAGGTTTATATCGCTTTTGTCTTTTGGGAGGTCACAGTGTGCAATAGTGTACAAGAATTCTGCACAGCTCTCCCAATATGTTAATCCTACATACAGCGCAAAACATCTGCTTTCTTTTAAAACAATATCTCAGAAAGTATTTGCTGCATACAGTGTATACACTGACAAGCAGTCCCCTGGAACCTGCTTCTTCTTTCATTTCGGTCTTCAGTCCACGACTGCTCTTTGACCGGCGATTAAAGCAGTTTTCCCTTTCAAGACTTCAACCCAACGTGGGCCATCATCTGCTCGTACACTGTCCACGCCATAGCAGCCATCATGGTCCTCCTCAGCGCCCGTGGCACGGCCCCTCGGAAGAAACCCCGCAGCCCTTGTTCCTGACGCAGAAAGAAGGACGAGATTAGACGGAATCATAAACAGCTATTACCTAATGTGTAATCTGGGGCGGAAGAGCTGGCTATGAAGGGGTGGTCTGAGTGAAGGAAATGTGAGGTAGTTACCATGTAGATGTG
Source organism: Nelusetta ayraudi (assembly GCF_046127955.1). Classification (NCBI taxonomy): domain Eukaryota; kingdom Metazoa; phylum Chordata; class Actinopteri; order Tetraodontiformes; family Monacanthidae; genus Nelusetta; species Nelusetta ayraudi. The sequence goes on from NW_027466084.1 coordinate 4,284,430, forward strand.
TCTGACAGCCTCCGAAGTGCTCAACCGTAATTTCACTTGGACGTTTGTCTTCACCACATCAGCCGGCTGGGTGATCAGAGAGGCCAGTATGCCAGCCAGGACCCCACAGCTGAAGTTAGCCAGGGGCGCCGAGGCAGACCTGCTCATTTCTGGGACAGAGGCAGTAGAAAATTCACTTCAAGAAACTTCAGTTTTGCAACGCTTCTGTAGATATATGAACAATCCATTTTTTTTTTCTATTGAAAGGAGAAGATTTGTCTCTGGTAGCTGTATGATTACAACATGATGTTTTTAAAATTGATCCGAATGGCTCAGTTATTTATGTGCCACGGTTTACATGACCTGACTTGTTCATATGTCAGTTTGGCTGCTTGCTTCCTTCCTTTCCTCCTCTATACCTTGAATAGTTTCAAAGCAAAACTCTGACACATGTGTTGGCCTCTTTATAGTTCAATTAAAGAAAGAAATAATGTCCACATTGTTGCTGACATATGAAAATTAGAAAAGGTTGTTCAAGTTAGGCGTGGGAATCGCTAGGTACCTGACGATTCAATTCAATTCCTATTCAGAGGGCTACGATGCAATTAATCGCGATTAATCGAGAATTGCGATTTATCATCTAGTGCATCTAGTGCGTCACCTTAAAGCATCGGTACGACGCTGCAGTGCAGTCGCACATGAGTTCCAGCCTCATAAAAAAAAAAAAATTCTTTAAATTTGTGAATCGATTCATAATTGCCAGTGTCAAAATCGCGATTAATCTAAGAATCGATTTGTTTTTTCCCCCCGACCCCTAGTTCAAGTGTTTTTAAGCCTTCAATTTTAAGTTCTCCCCATGATCGACCTCTCACCTTCAGACAGCAGGGCCTTGGTCTGGCTGTAGAACATGACATAGATGGCAGAGAAGGGAACATCCCTGAGCAGAGTTGCCATCAGGCCGGAGTAGAGAGCGGCTGGACCCTCAGTTTGACAGACACTGCGAAGAGCCCCGGTCACACTCCCGTAGTTGTACCTGCCACACTGGAGCACACACACACACACACACACACACACAGACACACACACAGACACACACACACACACACACACACACACACGCACACACACACACACACACACACACACACACACACACACACACAGAGAAAGACGTTAGTTGAAATAGCATGCCAACAGTTGCAATTGCCTTGCTAAGAAATTAACAGAAAAAGGCATCTTTTTAACATTGTATACTCATGTGACCATATGCTGCATAATATACATGCTGCCATATACTGAAAAGACAGCAAGATGTAAAAACCTCTGCCTCCAGCTTATATATTGACAAACATTTTAATCACCATTCAAACTTGCATACAATTATTGATGTAACATTATACCAAATAACCACTTTTGATATTTTTTGACCTTGAGGAGGTCAGATAAAACCTGATTGTTATGCAATATGATTCATCTTTCTGCTGTCTCTCTGCTCTACACAGAGACGTAGCAAGATTCCCCCATTTTGAGCTTTCACTGTTGTCTGTGACAGGGAATTCTAGTCCAGCCCCTCAATAACTGCATACGATCTGTATAAGTCGCTTATCGGAGGGTCAAATTTGCAATCAGTGCTCACACACCTATGAACAATTTTTGGCGCCACCATGTTTTGGTGCGTTGTCGCATATCAATGACGTTGCATGTGCGGCTGCATCATCAATCTGCGACATCGTTGTTTTCTGTTGTTTTTCTAAATTTCAGACATTTTGTGGATAAAAAGACATTTTTATCTTGCAAAAGATTTCAACGTATTTCAGTTCAGCTTTGCCACAGTAATGCCGTTACAATACACGTTACTAAAAAAAAAAAAAAAAGAGTAGTTTAACTACAGTAGTGGATTACTTAATAATAGATTACAACACGCCAACACTGTTGGGTAGTACTTACAATAGGCTCCTTAACATCAATCTTAAAAACCGTAAAACTCATTCAACGGTTCAATCAGAAGAGGCTCCGTTTTACAGAGAAATCAGGAATTGCCGACCTCTGAGTATTAAATTGTCAGCAGAAAGTAATAACACGTGAATAATCGTCAGTAAAAAAAAGCCCCTAAAGGTCTCCGCATCTCTCCACCCTACCACTCACTTCAAAGCGTGTCTTGATGACGGTCACTGGCAGCATAAAGACGCCAGCGACTGAGCGAGCCCCGCCCCCGAGCAGCATGGCCTCCACAGCTCTGGGGCTTCTGTCCTGAAAGAAGTGCTGCTTCAAGGAGTAGTAGGTACTGAAGTAGATGCCCACTCCTGGAATGGTCCTGGCAAATGACTGGAGGAGCAAATGGGAAAAAAAAAGAAAAAAAAGAACAAGACTCAAAACCCCCGAAAACAGGAAAGGGACACGCGCGCACAGAGCCAGCACTGGGCTGGTCAGGGTGAAGGTGTGGGAGGACAGAAGAGAGCGCTCTGACCGGTGACATGCCCTTCCACAGCCCCAGCAGCCGCTCCGTCTTCACCACGCTCAGAACCACCGTCACCATCCCCACTCGGCCCACACTGTCGGGGGAGAAAAACCCAGCATAGGAGAGGCTTAGTGTGTGCGTGCGCGTCTACGCACGTGCACGCTTGAAGACTCACTCACCCCGGCTGCACGCTGCTCTGCAGTGTCTGCAGACGGGTCTTGATGAGGTCCAGAGGCTGAAACAGCAGAGTGGAGCAGGTTCCACTGAAGGAGCCGCACATGAAGGCTTTGATGGCCGGATGAGGCTTGGAGGCAAAAGACAAAAATAAATAAAATAAATAAAAAATAAAAAGAGAACAAAAAAAAAACTAGAACTTAAAAATCATTGAATTTACAGCATCTAAATAGCAATGGCATTATCAAGTACAAGGTTTTAAAATGATGCAAAATTATGGGCTGTTTTTTTCAGCAGTTGGCACCTGAAGAGCATAAAGTTAACAAATTGTCGCAAGCTGAGTAAGCAGAGTTAGTTAAATATCATTAACCTGCTTCACAGTCATTTGTGTTGTAGCAGCAAAACCTAAACGCCTTCTTTTCACACATTTATACCGTACATTTAGAAATAAAAAGTCAACACACCAAATGATACAAATACAAAAAATAAATAAATAAATAAAACTTTCTTAAAAGTGAAATTAGGGTACTACAAATAAAACAAAAATTAATTTTATTTAAAAAAAATGTAATTGAATTCATTTGGAACTCACTGTGCCGGACAAACCAGCATTTAATATTTGATTTTAACTTTATTTTACGTAATGTGCACACTGAATTTAAGAGTCACTAACTGTGACATAACACATTTGGCCCAACTTGCCGTTCTACAATTTATCTACAACCCTGTAATCATTTGTGACCGGTCAGGAGGGAGTGTAAAACCGGTCATGAACATGTTCAGCTGCTGCTATTGTAGAGGCAGCATAGTCTGGAACTTTTTGAGAGGTTGTGATTCTGCTACTAATCTAATCAGGAAAGACTAGGGGGAGAAAAAAAAAAAAAATCAACATGTACTGCATGTCATCTGACTAATTCTGCGTAAAACAGACTGGAAGACATACCAGCGACAGCTCCATAGTTCTTGGGACTTTTTTTCTCCTTTGTTCTTTGTTCCTCTGGTTCTTTTTCTATGGAGCCTCAGCCCCGTCTGTTCATCTGAAATTTAAAAGAAAAGAAAGGAAAAAGTTTCATGGCTTTCAGAGTGGAGGTGATGTGCACAGACGGGGAGAGAGAGTGTGTGTGAGAGAGAGAGAACTAAATAAATAGGTCACATGGCTGAGTGGATGCCTCTTGTGAGTGATCACCCGGCTGACGACGTGCAGCTCATTATGCCAAAGGAATCGTGACACTGCCATTGACAAGCTAGTCTATTAGTAACACGTGAATGGAAACCAAATAAATTCTGGGTGGAGAGATACACACAGTTACATTGATACATACATACATACTTTTTAATTAATATCATTTTCCGTCTCTTTTGCACTACATTTTGATTGGCGTTTCTCCTTTCTCCTGTACCATACATACATACATACATACATACATACATACATACATACATGCATGCATACAAATCCAGCTGCTCAGTCCGTTCTTGTCAGAACACATTTGACTTTAAGGACATTCAAGTGGACCTTCAGGATGTTAACAACAGTGGCACCAACAACATATGGATGTATTTTCTAAATCGCTATCTTGCACTCTCTCCTAACTGCTTGAGGAAGTACTTGCTCCTGTGCGTACATATACTTCAATATATATGTGTATATATATATATATGTATATATATATATATATATGTATATATGTATATATATATATATATATATATATATATATATATATATATATATATATATATATATATATATATATATATATATATGTATATATATATATATATATATATATATGTATATATATATATAGCAAGCAGCATCTTTCCACGAGTCCCCCCTCCCTCGTCGCTTACCGTCTGCAGTTTGACAGAATCGTTGCTCATATCACGAAGTGAGTGTTTTGGGTGGCGAGCAAAACCCACAGTGCGTCCACAACGGATTTGAACTAAACAGCTCAATGGGTACAAAAATAAAGTTTGGCAGTGTGTAAGCCTAAAGAAAAATACAGATGTTGTGACGGAAGATGTTCGTTTCGTCTCCGAGCTCGCCTCAAGTCGCCCTACAGCATCAGAAACTGGCCGGTTCCGGTTTGACGACGTACTAACTTACGAGACGGCGAGGAAACCCCGCCCACATAAGACTCCCCGGCACGTGATTGGTTGATCAGATAGGTGAGGCGCTGGGTGAGGCAAAACGTCACCCAACGGGAATCAGCGATTGGTCTAGAAACGGGCGCGCGCACACCCCAAAAATGGCATAAATAATGGTTAAAAAGTTAATCGTTATATCAAAACTTACAATAGTTAGATACGGTTGGTAAAGTCTGATGTGAAAAAGGTTAAAGTACGACGGCATGAAATCAAGAGACAACAAATAGTCTCTAAATCACATTTTAGATAATCCGCCACTGATGATTGATTACTTTTACAATAATACAAAAAAAAAAAAAAAAAAAAAAAAAAAAATATATATATATATGTATATATATATATTTAAAAAAAAACAACAAAAAAAAACATTAATTTTGTTTTTCTGCAAAAGACATGATGAAAGCTGTCGACCGTCGCAAACTAATAAGAAAAATAGTGGGGCTGCGACGACGATATCGAGATGTAACAGTTCACTGAAAGCGAGGCATGACTCCCCTCTGCTGGGTAAAAAACGCAAGACATGACCTTCTAGCTCCTGAGACCATGTAGCAGCTGTTTTTATTGATTTAATTGAAGAGATGAAGGCCTGGTGTAAACAAATATCTTTCTTCTTTCAACTGTAACAATATTGTTGTTGTTTGTACGACGTATGTTCTTTTTGTTTGACAAACAAACAAAATGAACGACAAAAAAAAAAAAAAAAAATGTTCTCCTGGAGTGCTTTGGTGACGCACCTCACAAGGGAGGAAAAAATATTTTTTTACAACAAAATGTGCATCTTTGAAGCCCCACAGTATTTCGCTTTTTTATTTATTTATTTTTTTAAATGACTCTTGCTGAAACAAATGGGTTCAAATATTCATTTTATTACTTACTATTAATAACATTTCTTCCAAGTTCAGCGAGCCGAAATAAAAAGCTTTAGCAGGCTGCCCCCCACCCCCCCTTCCCCCCCAGACTGTAGTCTGGCCACGACTGCTCTAAACCATGCAAACAGTGCGGATCTCACTACCATTTTCAGACACTTTTCCTTAAAAAAAAACAGCAAAAGCAGACACAAGATCATCAGTTAGAAAGCCTCTTTAATCGTGATACCACCAACATTTCAGATGATTTCCATTCCAAAGGTGCAGACAGGTAAATGATACAAATAGTTGGAGATGCAGTTTTGTTTTTTTTGGGATTTTTTTTTTGTTGTCAACCAAGTTAACCATTTATTTTTTCCACATCCCAGGAGTGTGAAGCTAAAGCCGTCCCTGAGCACAACCTGCGAGGGGTCGTCACCTTCCCAAACGTAGCATCTGGAACGAAGACACTCCACCAGCTTCTCGTGCAACCAACCGGAGCAGAGTGTGGATAAATGACAGTGACGTTTTACAATTCTTTTTCTGCTTAGCAAATGGCAACAGCAGCGAATACTTCTTTCAACAGGCTGTGCTCCGGGAATACAGTGCGCTGTCCGCACGATGAGCTGCTAACACCACCCCCTTTAACGTTTACATTGAATGTCAACAAAAACACTGATAATAATGATTTAAGTTTGAAAAAATAAAATGCAAAAGCATAACCAGGAAAAAAAAGAAAAAAAAAAGTTCTCCAATCATCATGCCCTCAAAGATTCCTCTCCGTTTAAGGTGTGAGAATTGGCAGATGTGCAGTTTTCCAAAGCCTTTTCCATCAATGACTCCACAAAATAAACAAAAGCAGTGGCTTATCATATCGAGGCGCAAGTGTTTTTTTTTTTTCTTCCTCTCTCCGTCTCAGTGCAAAATTAGGAAATTTCAGCACAGTCTTCATTAAATGCCTTATTAGAGTCTCAAATTGTTCCTTGAAAACCAAACTTCAGATGTATTTTTCTTTTTTTTTTAACGCGTTCATCAATGACGCATCAAAAGCGTAGTCCTGTTCACTAGCTGCGACTAAAAACTGGCAAATACATTTTAGCGGATAACCATTGGTAATAAACTGAAGCGCGAGCGCGAGCGTAAGAAACATGAAGCACTTCCATTCTTAACCGTTAAAAAAAAAAAAAGTCTGCATAAAATACTATTTTATAGATTGAGATATTAACTTTGGTCCCCTTCCATTATTCCATCTTCACTTATCCATACGACTTCTTTTATTTTATTCTCCTGTAGTTCAATTTAGAAAAATAGATCCTTTATCAGGACTATTAGAACTGGAATGTTTCCTTACAAAAATATATATGTTTTTTTATTTTATTTTCCCAGAGAATGAAAAATAATTAGTGAAACCAAACAAAACCAAACAAAAAAAATTGGCCCAAAAAAAAAGAGGTGTGCGTTAGGATGGCGATTGTCGTGGTTAACTAAACTCCCAGTGTGTGTCGGTGTGTGTGTTTTAAGAATGCATAGATTGTCAGCGTTACACGGACCAAGAGGACTCGGCCAATCGCTGCCCTCTCTCGGCCCCTCATGTTGGAGAAGATACTTTTACGAGGTTTTTTAGCGATCACGCGTGCCAATTTGGGTCTGTCTGTGGAGGACTGAGGAAGAGGAGGAGGAGGAAGAAGAGGAGCGGCGTGGCGTCGCTCCGGCCGATCACTCGGGTTTGGGCTCGGACGTCTCGCTCTTGGCTTCACTCTCTTCGTCGCTCTCCAGGCGGACCACGGTGCGGCGCACGGTGAAGGGAAGGTCGCGCCTGGAAAAGGCAAACGGGCGCATGAGCCTCAGAGGCGGCTGAGCCACCAAGCGCAAGCACTTGGTGGCTTGGATTCAGTAGGTTTTTCTAGTGTCTGCACTTTACTGGACTGTTAATTTCTCTGACGACCTTTACTCCCTACATTACAGACATATTTGTACCTTCTACTTGTTACAAAAGACTTGTTTAAAATTCTTTTAAAGATACAAATTGGGTTCAAAGTTGTTCACTGATTTTAGTTTTACATTATTTTAAAGGACGTCGGCTTTGGCGTCACTGTTCCTCTAGGTTTCAGTACAGAGAAAAATAGAAATGTAGAAAATAACATTAGTTATTTTTATGACCAGTGAGACATTATGGGATGTTGACACTGTGAATAACTATTATTGATTACAGTTTGGTTGTGCTGCAGTTGAAAAAGGAAAGAAATAAAAACCTAGAGTGTTGAGAGAAGGAAAGCTGTTCAAAATGATCCAGATTCTCATACTGGACCCCTGACCAGTTCAGTCCAGGGTTATTCTGTCACAACTTCATCATTTTTTTTCTCCAAAATTATCAACAATGAATTTTTTTTCATAAAGGACAAAAAAAACATTTTTACTTCAGTACATTTCAGAGCCTGTACTTTCTTACTTACTTGAGTAAAGGTGTTGAATCAGTACATTTACTTTTACCAGATATATATATATTTTTATATATACACACACACAAGTATCTATGCTTTGAGTTAAGTTCAGAATGTGAATACTCTTTCTCTTGGAGTGGGAAGGCTGGAAGACAATGACAGGAGGTGGCTGGAGGTCGGGGCTGTTGGAAGGAAACGACGAGGAAGTACCTGAGCTTGCTCTTGAGGGAGCTGACTTCGCGGTTCATGGCATCGGCCGACTCGGTGGCGTCCTCCAGTTCCCTCTGGAGCTTCCTTCGGTTGGCGTTGGCCCTCTGGGCCTCCTCTTCAGCCTCCTCCAGCTGCCGCTTCAGCTGCTTCATGCGGGAGTTCAACTTGTCCGCCTGGAATTTTTTATTTTTTATTTTTTTGACACAGATCGCATTCGATATGAGGACTGCAGTCTGGTGTCGAGGGATGGCAACAAGTTAAGAAGACCCCTCCCACCACCACCACCACCCATCTTTCACAAGCTCAAGTTTGCTGTATATGAAGCAGACAGGGGAAACCCTCTGACCTGGTCCTTGTGCTGCTCCGCGATGCGCCGCTCGTCGTCCACCTGCAGGATGACCTCCTTCAGCTTCTTCTCCGTGCGCCTCACCAGCTTGGTGGCAGTCTGCCTCTCCCTGAGACAAGAACACAACACACGGTCATTTGGAGTCTCAATTACAACGTTAAGGTTTTGTTTGAGTTGGTGGTATGGAGTTCTTAAAAGGGTCCAGTGTGTAATATTTGGCTTGATATATGATTTTTAGATTGGTGAAAGCCTAATATACATTAATAAAAGTGTATAATCGCCGTACAATAAAATAATTTGTTTTTCTACTCTAATAATGGAACACACACACACACACACACACACACACACACACACACACACACACACACACACACACACACACACACACACACACACACACACACGGAGGGAGAGTGAAAGACGCAGCAATCTAAAACGTGACCACTAGATGTCGCTGTTTCTTCTTCAAAATCTCAAAATATTACACACTTTTAATTAGAATAGCAAAAGAAGACTAGAACCGTTTTTATTCTAAGTAACCTTGCAATCCAGCCTGAAAATAACCCGCCTGTCTGTTCTGCACAGCGGCGCATCAAGTTAATCGACTCCAACTGGTGTTGGATGCAAGTTGCATGTAGGCACACTTCTTTGCGTGCTGGTTCTCTGTTAGTTCTTTGTATTTACTTTGAAATATCATCTGAAAATGTTTCATTTTACTCTTAAATCGTTCCAAATAAAGTTATAATTGATAATTCTACTACAAACTGGCAGAATGATCACGCTTGCAAACTGTCTGGTATTTCAGATTTGCTCCTGTAGAAAAATGAAGCGGGCTCGGGTCGGGCTCGACAATCAATGTTTTGACTGGTCCGGAAAAACAGACTCCGTTATCAGTATCCTGAAGACATTTTTTGCGCTCCAAGTTTTAAGTGGAGTTTGAAGTGGAGTAAAAACAACCCGAGCGTCTCCGCCCACCCCCCCCCCCCCGCCGGGCCTCTGCGGTAAGACTCGTCACCTGGTCTCCATGTCGAGCTGCTCCTCCAGCTGGGCGATCTTGGCCTCCAGGGCGGCCATGTTGGCCTTGTACTTGGACTTGACGGTTGCCTCCAGCTCTCCCAGCCTGAGCTTCAGCTCCTTGTTCTGGCGCTCCATCTGGGCCCGGGCTCCTTCCACACGCTGGCAGACGCTGCGCTCTGCTGTCAGCTCCACGTTCATCTGATCAGTCTAATGGAAAAAAAAAATGAATTGATTTTTTTATTTTTATTTGAGAAAGCACACAGAGCTACAGATACAGATACACACATATATTTAAAGAAAAAACGTTGGGCACTTATTTTGCAGGACACACAATTCAATTCAATTCAATAGTTTCAATCATTTACTTAACATGAGACAAATTGGGCTAGCGTTTTGATTTTTATGGAATAAATCTGAAGTGCTTGCGACTTCACCAGTTGAGATGTCTACACAACATCGGTGTGGACCGACCTGCAACGTGGCCTTCTTCAGCCTGTCGTTGACCAGCTCAGTGTTGCACTGCTCCTCCTCCAGCTCCTCCTCCAGCTGGGCGATGCGAGCTTCCAGCCGCCTCCTCTCCTCCACCACCTGAGCGCTGAGGACAGTTCAGGGGGGTGGGGTTAAGGCAACGTGGGAAACGGGGCGATTCAAATTTGCGCTCCATTCAGAAACGTTTTTTCTTACTTCTTGGAAGCCTGGTTGTTGATCTCGTCCTGCAGCTCGTCCCTCTCCTGCTGAGCTTGTCTCTTGACTCGCTCCGCCGCTGCCAACTCCTGCACACAGATAAAGAAAGGAAGGAGGGAGAGAGAGAGAGAGGGAGAGCGCGGTGAATTGAACGAGTCAAACCAAGGGCAAATGAAAGCTCGGAGAAGTTCGGAGAGCAGACCAACCAGTCTGAACAGAAAAAAAAAACAAAAAACTTGCATTACTTCCGCTTTATTTGTTATCTGAACCGGAAAGATGTTTTATTTTGAAAAATGACAAGATTCTCTCCATTACATCCGTCTACGGCTCAACTCCTGACCCAGGTCAAGGCGCTCGTCTCTGTCATGTGATACGTTACGGCCAAAATTAAAACCACATTTTGCTAGCCAGCTAGCTAGCTAGCAAAAAGTGTGAGAACAAAGGTCTTTGGGAAGAAGGCAAGAAAGCTGCATTTAACAGGAGTCGTAGTTAAACAACAGGTTTTATCTCGACTGGCGATTCGGACACACGAAGCCCACTCTGGATAACATGCAGTGACCGGCTCTCTAATGAGGCAATGACGGCGTCAAAACTGCTTCTACACACTGCATTGAAAGACCAGCAGACCTTTGGAGGCCACTTGTTTTATTCACGTTAAGATGCTGTCGTGATGTTAAGAGGATGCCGCTAATAAAGTTGTGGACGAGCTGGTCAGTTCGTGGCACAAAAGAAGGTTGGGGACTGCAGGACGACACCACTGACCTCCTGCATCTGCAGCATGTCGGCCTCCATGCCTTTCAACTTCTTCTCGTTCTCCTTGCTCTGAGCCAGGATCTCATCCCGAGACATGCGAGTGTCTTCCAGTTCCCTGATGAGCTCTTTCATCTGGGCCTGAGAGAGAGACAGAAATATGGGGAGATAGAGAGATATAGAGATAGACAAAAAAAATAGAGATAGAGAGAGAAATTGAGATAGAGCGATATATAGAGATAGACAGAGATGGAGAGGGAGCGAGCGATAGATAGGTAAAGAGAGAGAGAGAGATAGAGCGACAGATAGATGGAGAGATAGAGATATAGACAGAAAGAGAGAGCAATAGAGAGATATATAGATGGAGACAAAAAAATAGAGGGACAGATATATAGAGATAGATCGATAGGTGGGTAGAAACAGATCAATAGAGAGGTAAAGACAGAGAGCAAGATATAGATGGAGAGATAGAGACATAGATAGATAGACAGATCGATAGAGGTAAAGACAGAGAGCGACATATAGATGGAGAGATAGAGACATAGATAGATAGACAGATCGATAGAGGTAAAGACAGAGAGCGACATATAGATGGAGAGATAGAGACATAGATAGATAGACAGATCGATAGAGAGGTAAAGACAGAGAGCGAGATATAGATGGAGAGATAGAGACATAGATAGATAGACAGATCGATAGAGGTAAAGACAGAGAGCGACATATAGATGGAGAGATAGAGACATAGATAGATAGACAGATCGATAGAGAGGTAAAGACAGAGCGATAGAGAGAGAGATAGAGCAATAGAGATGGAGAGAGAGGTACACACGGCCGTCAGTCCAAAAGTGCTGCTTCAACGTGTCCAACATGTGCTTCAATGCGCTTCAGCGAGCAGCTCACCTGGAGTTTCTTCAGCTGCTTGAGGGCCTCGTCGCGGTTCTTGTTGGCCATGTCGATGCCGGCCTCCAGCTCCTTCAGGTCCAGCTCCAGCTTCTTGCGAGACGCCACCGCCACAGAGCGCTGCTTCCTCTCGTCCTCCAGCTCCATCTCCATCTCCCGCACCTGAGGAGGGCAAGTTTGCACCAAGGCTCACCTTCACAGTCTGTGACTGGGAGCTCGTCCCTTTGGCAAGACGCACGGGCGTCAGAGCCCCAGCAGCGGCTTCCAGAATTCAGGATGCCGCAGCAGCACCATTGCAGTCGGAGCGCTGCATTTGAGCTCGCAGACGACACCCAGTCAGGCAAGTTAAGTGTTTGTTGTTCCCGGGGTAAATGTATGATTTACTGTGAGGTAATGAAGCTAAATTTGTTTGAAAAAAAAAAAAAAGTTTTTACATGGCTTGCTACATGATAAAATGAGATATGCAAACTAACACAATTTCCTTCTTGTTTAACCCAGCCAGTTTCTTCTGCCAGTTTCCTAACCTGATAGAAACAGATTTTTCTCTTTGGATATTCTCCACAGGGGCTGCAACTGTGAATCCTCTGTTTCCACCCAACACCATGCTCATAGAACTCTAATTCGTTTAGAAGCATACTTGATTACGTAGAACAACAGTTTTTCTGTTTGCGAATTCTACATTAAGCCAAATTTGCTCCCAATTCTCCAGTTCTCGACCTTTTGCCCAAATTTCAAACCTCCACCCGTCCACCCAGCCACCCCGGTCATCTATTGCAATCTCACTGGCGCCGAAGACTGGGCTCAGTTCCCCGGTTATCACCTGTTTGACCAGCGATCGCTTCTTCTCCTCGCCCATCTCGTCGCGGCCGGCCAGGTCCCTCTCGTACTGAGCCTTCATGGCCTGCATGTTGACCTCCAGCCGCAGCTTGGCGTCCTCGGTGGCCTGCAGCTCGTCCTCCAGCTCCTCCAGCTGGGTCTTCATCTCGTCCAGCTGCTGCTCCATGGTGCGTTTGCCTTTCTCCAGTTCGTGGACCTGGATTTGGCGGCGCCGTGGACGAGGAAGGAGGAATTTTTGAGCGGCGGCGATGAGCGAGGACTTGTCAGACGAGGAGACGCGGCCAAACGGCGCCGCTTCATCTCGCAACTCACGCTCTTGCCGACGTCGTCCTTGGAGGACACCAGGTCCTCCATCTCGGCCCGCAGCAGCTTGTTGTTGCGGTCCAGCTCTTCCTTGATGTCCATCAGGGAATCGAGCTCGCGGGTCAGGGCCAGCGCTCGGGTCTCCTTCTCGCGGGCCTCGGCCTCGGCCCGGTCGCGCTCCTCTGCGTAGCGGGCCGATATGTTCTTCTCCTCGGCCAGCATCTACCGAGACGCATCACCGTGTCAAACATCCTGCATCACAGAGTCCCACAAGCCCACCCCCCACAAGCCCGGCCAGCGTTCACCTCAACAGTGCTTTTCAGCACTGCGACGCAGCACACTACTGTACTACTGTATATGCTGCTGTACCATGCAAATGTCCCCAATGTGGGAAAAATAAAGGCATTCTTATTGTTCTTCTAAATGTCAGGTGTCCCTTGGAAATGTTTCCAGTTTCACCACCAAACGGGCCCCAATTCCTGCATCTAAACAGCTTTCCCTGGTTTCACACTATTACTAATCTATTGCTACTAGCATCTTGCCATTATTCGGCTAAAAAGCGTTGTAATATTTCTGGTTGGTGGTTTGGTCCATGGGATTTTTTTCAATGTAAAAAATGTGCCGTGGAGAGCCACTGCATTGACGCATCCTCTCACCTGGTCAAACTTCTTCTGCTTCTTTTCCAGGTTGGAGACAATCTGCCGCAGGTGGTCCTGGTCCACCACCAGGTCGTCCAACTCCTGCTGGATGCGCGTCTTGGTTTTATCCAACTTCTCGAAGGCGGCACATTTCTCCTCCAGGCGCTGGCTGGTGGACTCCAGGTCCCTCTGGAACCTCTTCTTTCCTTCCTCGGCCGTCTCCAGGCAACCCGCGTCCTGCTCCACCTTCTTCCTCATTTCGGCGATCTGTGAGATTAAAAAAAAAACAAAACGGGGGGGTTGGGGGTGAGACACTCAAACACTCGATCAACCTCAGGATATGTGCACTTGGGTCGATATCTGAGCGGTCGTCTGAGGGCGTTTCACTACCTGGGCCTGCGCCATTTGAAGCTGCTTCTCCACATTCTTCTTGGCCTCCTCTTCCTCCTCCAGTTGTTCCCTTAGGCTGTTTTGCTCGTCCTCCAGCTGCCGCAGCTTAGTGACCTGTGACAGCTTCTGCCGGGTCTCCTCTTGGAGCAGTTCCTGTTGTGAGCAGGTACTGTTAGAGACTACTCCTCACTTGTGTTAAGCCATTTTGTTTTAGATTCGTATTTAGCCCTCAGTAAATAATGGGTTATAAGTCGCACTTCTTTTCATAGTTTGACTGGTCACGTGCGACTCGTATATATTAAAAAAAGAAAATATATCATTTCACATGCTCTTATATGTTAATTCACACTGACCGACACGACCAAAGTCCCACATCACCTGGAGCCGCGAGAGCGTGCTCCCCTATGTGCTATTCATGAGAAATCATTTGCACATTAGCTTAAAGACAACCGAGAAAGAGAAAGAAAATCCCATTCTGCAGATTACATGCAGCTGAAAACGGTAATCGAGCAGCGAAAAAAAGGGAACTTTGGAGCGCAAGACACAAGATACTGCAACGAAGAAAACAAAGAACGCTAATGGTGGACTTAAAGGAAAAGATGGCCAGAGCTGGAGGAGCGAGTTGATCAGAAGTGACACCGAGGATGAAGAATCCAACGGATTCAGTGATGTGGAATTAGAGCAAGAGTTTGGTAAAGTTGCCTACAGATAACTTGCTTGTTGGACTCGTGAGCAGATTAATTTTGCATATTCATTATTATCATTATTATTAAAATTATTATTATTATTATTATTATCATCCGTTCCAGATGAAATGTCTGTTCTTGATCTTGGATGTTGTAAAATAAATTTGCCACTTATAGTCCAGTGTGACTTATGTTTTTTTCTTCTTGATGACGCATTTTTTTTTTAAGTCTTTATAGTGGATAAAATGGGTTGGATTCAATTCTGAAATTGGGTTGGATTCAATTCTGAAATTGGGTTGGATTCAATTCTGAAATTGGGTTGGATTGAGTTCTAGGAAAGGTGATGATTCCAGTTCTATTCCAGTGCTGCTGACTGTGCACAGCCATGCTGACCTGAACGTCCTGCAGCTGGGACTCCACAGCTGAGCAGTCTTTCGTCGCCTTGATGGATTTGACTTCCACTTCGCTCAGGACGCTGTTCACGCCGTCCAGCTCGGTCTGAGGAAAAGGAAAAGCAAGGGGGGGGGGGGGTGTCAGAAGTCAGAAGTAGCTCTGTTAACCAATCGATCACCAATTGTTTTCTCTTGTGTCGGGCACAAGTTGCTGGTGGGAACAGTTCAAGGTTCCATTAGCATAAAGAAAACAGTACCTGCGCTTTGGTGAGTTTTTCAGCACACTCCAGCCTCTGACGTTCGCTCTCTGAGAATTTGAGCTGCAGCTCCTGGACCAGGGCTTCGGCCTTCTTCCTGCGCTGCTCAGAGTCTCCCTTGCTCTGCGAGAGCGTCTGCAGCTCGATGACCAGCTCGTTCTTCTCCGACTCCAGGGCCTGCTTCGCTTTGTCCGTCGACACTTTGCTCTTGTTTTTAAATTGGAGAGAGAAAAAAAAAAAAATCAGACGCGGTGACGACGTGGTGGGGTTGCAACAGTAGTTGAATAAAAGGCACAGAAAAAAAAAAGAAAAAAAAAGGTTGAAATGAAGTTTACCCTCTTGGCCTGCTCCAGCTGCTCGTTGAGCTCGTCCAAACCGTGGCTGTGCTTCTGTCTCATTTCCGCCAACTGCAGTTCGTGAACTCGAGTTTCTTCGTCCAAAGTCTTTTTCAGCTGCGTCACCTCCGTCTCACGCTTGCTCCTGAGGGGAAACGGCGGCAAACAAAGAAAACGCTCCAGTGTGAGTTAGAGTGCTGCTGTGGAATATAATCCTTCCAACAGGATGGATCTCAGCACCTCAGCTCCTGCTGTGCGGCAGTGGAATCGAGAGTGTCCTCCAGCTCGGTCTTGAGGGCCTCCAGCTCTTCTCCCAGATCCCTGCGGTGTTTCTCCGCCTTGCTTCGGGCCTGCCTCTCCAGGTCCAGATCCTCTTGCAGCTCCGAGAGCTGCGCCTCCAGCTCGCGGATCTTTTTCTGGGCCAAGTTCTTCCCCGCCGCCTCTTCCTCGATCCTTCAAAGAGAGGCAAGGCGACAAACAGTAAACGAGGGTTCCAGAGAAGTTGAGCTGTAGGAACATCCGACTCTACCTCATGTTTTTTTTTTTGTTTTGCCTTTTAATCGAAAAAGGTTTCTTAAATTCGTATTAGCAAATGACGTGCACAAACACACAAATGGCAGCTGAGGAGACGAGTCAAACTCAGACCTTGCCAGAGCTGCCAAGAGCTCTTCCTCCTTTTTGGCCAGCTGAGCGCGAAGCTCGGCGATCTGTGCCTGCAGCTCTGCGATCTGGTCACTGGTCTCGGTGACTTCGCAATCCAGCTTGCGGCGGTGCTTTTCCAGCTCTTGGCGGCTCTTCTCCTCCCTGCGCAGGCGGTCTGATGGAAATGCAAGGTGAGAAGCTCAGACTCAGTGAAAACGACTCGTCGCCGTTTCGGCAAAAATTCATCATCTCATTGCCACAGAGCTCGCGTTCTCTTCCTACCCTCCAGGTCCGTGATCATGGCCTCGTGTTTGGTCTTCAGCTTCTGCAGGCTCTTGGACTTCTCCTCCTCCTCGGTCAGGTTGGTGGTGAACTCGGAAATCCTTTCCTCCAGCAACTTCTTCTCCTGTGTTCACAACCACGGCAGCGTGTTGACATTTCCATCCAAACCTGAAACGTCTCGCTGTCGCCGCAGAAAGACAGCAACAAGTCCGAGTGACACGCGGCTTCCTGACCTTGTTTAGTTTGTTGTTCTGGTCGTCAAGGACCATAACATCATCCTCTATTTTCTTCATTTTAGACTCCAGAGTGACCTTATCCAGATGGAGCTTCTGCCTCGCTGCTTCCTCCTCATCCAGTTGTTGTTCCAAATCCTGCGCAAACCAGAAAATAAATAAATCATCGGCGAGGCAGATTAAACGTGATTTCCTCTTCCGTCCATGAGGACACGGGTGAAGGACAAACAAACTAACAATGATGTTCTGCTGCATCTTCTTTTTGTCCGTCGACAAGGCATTGACTCGCTCGTCCTCCTCCTCCAAACGGGCCTCCATATCGTGGAGGATCTCCTCCAGCTCCTGCTTCCTGGCGGACAGACGGACTCTCATCTCCTCGGCCTCGGCGCAAAGCTCCGTTTCGGCCTGGAGCTGCTCCTGCAGGGCCATCTTCTCACTGCTCAGCTGCAAGCAAAAAAGCAAATGACGGCATGAAAGCCACTCACAGTGCTGGACCAGACACTGTAGTTCAAGTCAAACAGAGAGGAGAAGACAGAAGTTTACCTGCTGCTGTTTGTCCTCCAACTCCCGGATCTGCTGCTCGGCGTGGACGTGCCTCTCCTTCACCTTGAACAGCTCTTCATCCTTGGCCATCATCTCCTCCTCCTGCCGGCTGACTTGCAGCAGGGGCTTCACCTGTTGACACGCGAGGCCAGTAATTAGGCAAACTGGGAAAAGCCACGGGCGGGGAGTCTGAGCGTTTGTTGAGGTTGCGGGAGGCTGAAGCTCACCTTGGTGAAGAGCCTCCACCACTGCCAGTTCCTCAGCTTCAGGTAAGCGGCACAATTTCTTTGGATGACTTTCATCGCCGTCAGCTGCTGCTGCCTCCGAGCAAAGGCTCTACAAAACAATATTAGCGTGCAGCACACTTTAATAGCAAAGTAAAACTTTGGTGGACCTCAAACATTTTAAGCGTGATACCCTCCCCTGTGTCTGTACCCGGTCAAATAAATGTGGTGAAACAGCTAATCGTGCTAATCCTTTAGAAAAGTCCCATCTTAGATTAGCCTTTGTTCTCAAAAGGTGTTACGAAGGATTCGATATCCGTCATTTCCAAAGGAGCAACGCGGTCTTACTTGCGGGCCACGTAGCCTCTGCACCAGGCCTGGAAACTGATGATGATGTCGGTGATCTTCATGTCCCTCTCCTCCTCCAGGTGAGCCAGGACTCCTGCTCGGAAGAACACTTTGCTCTGGCCAATACGGAAGAGGTTGGGATCCAGCTCCAGGCTTTGGATCTTAAAAAGGTGCGGGGAGAAACAGAGACCCATCAAGCACGCGGCAGACGGAGCGCGTCACCACAGTACAGTTCCGACGGCCAACGCACCATGAGCACGCAGGCCTGCTTTCCATCCATGAAGCCCTTGGGGATGGCGTTCGGAGTGAGGATTTCATACCTGGTGGTGGTGGGGGAGAGAGAGAGAGAGAGAGAGAGAGAGACACACACACAACCAGGGTGAACCTCCCCTCAAGGACGTCCGTCGGAGAGCGGGGCAAAGCATTAGCGTTACCTCTGCCTGAACTCCTGGAAGACGATGCGGTTGGGGAAGCCCTGTCTGCAAATGCGAATGCCCTCCAGCACTCCGTTGCACCTCAGCTGGTCCAGAACCAGGTGGGGATCCAGTTTACCAGCCTGGGAAAAAGAAGCAAACACTTGCTAATGAGCAAACCTGCCAGAATGAGTTGGTTCCGCAAGGCGACTTTGGTCACTTTTACCCCAGAAATATGTCCAGGAATTGAGAAAAGAGAGTGTTTTCAGAGAAGGCGAGTGACTGCGAGAGGTTCCGCTGCGCCACACACAACTTCTCTGGGAGGAAAAATCTAATGGGATTGTTTAGAACAACGTTTAACTTGTGGCTCGCGGCATTGTGGGCAGTTTTTTTTTTTTTCTCCTTCTTCTTTTTTTAATTATTCAAAAAAAAAAGTATATTCATAGAGAACATTTGGGCCATTTATTTTGTGGGACACACAATTAAATTCAATAATTTATTGACGAGACATGACAGAAAGTTGAGAACCCCCGACACCTTTAAGTCAGAGTTGATTTGGAATTGAAAGTCAACCAGAGTGAGGATTTAAACAACAGGAACTAAACACAGCATCCGTTCTGATCAGCATCTCAAACAGAAGTTAGTTCTGTGTGAAAGGACACCCACACACACACACACAAACACACACACTTCCAGAATACCTTTTTCTCATGATTTGGAATGATGCAGCGAACAAAGTTGGGGTTGGTGTTCCTCAAGGTGGCCATGAGCTTGGACAGCTGCTCCTTGTAGAGCTGACCCACTGTGCGGAACATACCCTTGCGAGTCTTAAACGCCCCGGGCATCTCAGACATCCCCACTTTGTCCAGGCCAACAATACGCTCCACTGCAGCGGCAGGGGGGAGGGAAATCGAAGAAAGAAGAAAAAACAAAACAAAAAAAAACAAAACAATGAGTTAGAGGAAGTGAAACAGTGGCTTCCATTTCAGGAATTTGGACATTCAAACCAGGCAAAGTCAAACCAAATGCATGTCACAAGGAAGAATGAATGTGACCATTGTCTCCCCACTGTTCTTAGGCAAACAGACACTGGCTAAGTAGTGGCGGACATTGACATAGGTCCAGTGGGAGAGTGTGTGTGTGTGTGGGGGGGGGTGGGGGGGACACCCGTAACTGGAGGTAGAAAGGAATCAGGAGGGCGGATGGAGCCACAGACAGATGGTGAAGCATGGACAGACGACACACCATGTCAAAAACAAAGCAGGTGGTAAAGGGCCCGGTCAAACGTTCACACTTTGAAATTGTGCAATGGTTCAATTAGGTTTACACGCGTGTCAGGGAGGTGACATACTTCACAGGGTTGCAGTGGGCATGTACTTTTTTTTTTTTTTTTTTTTAAATGGTGATTAACAAAACAAAACAAAGAAAAACCAAACCCATGCAGTAGTATATACCCTTTGCTGTAGTACCCAAGACCAACATCAGGAGTCCACAAACAACACTATTACACAAAAGGGGAGAAAAGGAGAGTTCAATGACAGAGCACCCTGTGGCCCAGCGATCAGATTGTACTGCTGCACATCCAGCTGTTCGAAAAAAAAAAAAGGCAACTCCAAAAAATTAGGGGTGGTGGGGGTGGGGTGGGAGAGATCTTTGGAACAAAATACAGTTTTCATACGTTGGAGAGGACGAACAAGGTCCGACAGACAGCAGGGAGGAGGCACGAGAAATGAAAAGAAGTCAAGTCACCTGAGTCTGAATGTAGGATAGGAAAACGCTGATAAAAATAGGCTCTCTGACAGTTCTTTACCTCTGAGGCCAAGCCAAACAAGACATGACGAGATGGAAAAAGAGGGAGTCGCACAGAGGATAAAGTGGGAGGAGACAAGTGAGAGTTTGAGAGGGTCAAGACAGAGGTCAACGCACACAAACCGGACAGTAAAAAAAACGAGAAAAAAAAGAAGAAAAGAGAGAAAGAAAACACAATGAAATGCCAAACAGGAAGAAGAAGAAAGACATGAAAAATAGAAATCCCACATTGAGCAAAAAGGCTCTCGTTCACCCCGACCGCCGTCCCTCAACTCACCGTCCTTCCAGAGCTCTGACACAAACTTGTCGCTGGACATGTTGAGCAACGTGGTCACGTTGTCGTTCAAAGGGTCCATGTTCTTCATCAGCCACTCGTCTGCCTTGTAGTCAACCTGTAGACGAGCACACCCACCCAGACTGTGAGGCTACTTTCACTGGGTGACTTTGCAGGGGGAATTTAAGTGCGGCAGTGAAGTGCGGCATATTTGGAGGCTTAAAAGAAACGGCAACATCAAGCGGTTACATTTTAGACTGCACTCTCTTCCAGTCCCGAGTTTGCCAGCCAGGACTACGGAGGCTCAAATAAACTAACGAAGAAGAAGAAGGCCGGCGATCACCCTAATTACAAAACGCACTGTCGGGCAGCTGGATTGTCCACACCAGGCTTCCTTAGAAATATGGTGGTGCAAGACCCTGGATCTAAGGATATTCTTATATACAAGAGTCATTATTAACAAACTCAAGGTCCAGTTCACAAGAAAAAGAAGGCATCCAGACAAACAAGCAACCAAGAAAAAGATATATTAATGCTGGGCACTGATTAATTTCTTTAATCGCGATTAATCACATTCCAATCCGGGAGTTAATTGCGACTAACCCCGATTAAAATGGCTCATTTGAAGTCTGCCGAAAGACATTCAAAATGTGTGTGTGCAACATGGATAATGACCAGAAGTGAGTCCTTGAGGACGGGTTTCTGTTTCTTATTCAAAATAAACATGCATAGTAGGCAAGTTGGCTGGGGCGACATGTAACCATCAGGCAATTTGACACACAGGTCTGTCTTATGTGGACAAAGTTCTTTCATGAACTACCTGGAATGACCAACAGAGGGTGCAACAACACCATGCAATGGCATCCATGTCAGCTGGCGTTTGATGTATACTTTATGCCCCCCCCAGTCTAACTGGACAGACTGGGCCAGGCATAAAAAAAAGCAAAGAAAAAAAAAAAAGCATCCACACTAAAAGTTCATTGCTTGCTCACTATTGTGGCGGCCGTGGGGAGATGGATGCTCCGCTTGAGTCGCAAAGGATTATGGGGGACTTATTTTGGGGAGTTCTGTTAATTGCTGTTGTTGAACTGCAAGTGTGTTAGTGCGTGGTCAGTGTTCCTTTGGTGTTGCACGTCATGTTTTGTTCGTGTCGGTCCGAACCGCGAGTCAATGTGGACTCTGTTTGAGCTAGCCCCCCGCTACCGCCATGTTGGGGTGCGTTCCAACAAGTTCAAGCTACAAAATAAAAGGTATATATACACATATAGATATAGATACAGATACAGCAATAAAATAAGAACCGTTTTTACCAGTATAAAAATCTTAAATCAAGCCAAATATTGCACACTGGACCCTTTAAGAGAGGCAATGAAAGTGTGACAGAATGAGCACGTTTACCTTGCCGGCATAGTGGATGATGCAGAAGTCGGCTTCGTCCGTCAGCTTCTTGGGCTTGAAGAACTTGGGGTGGCTGCCCTGCTCCTGGAGGACCTTCTCCACAAAGCTTTTGTCGGTGGCTTTGGGGAACCAGCACTCCTCGTCGAGGAGAGCCAGGATACCAGGGGGACTGGCCTGCACAGGGCAGAGTAACCAAACACATTTAGAAGAGAAAATCAACATGTCATGGTCTTAGAAAAGTACTTTGCACAAAGTCGCTCTGGACAATGTTGCTAAATTGCCTACAATTCTACACCATAAGCTTATACAGCTTGTACAGATGCGGACATTTTCTTATTGAAGAGGAAGCAAAGAAGATATTCTTATATATCATTAGTGTGGAGCCTTCTGAGGCACTTCCAAGGCTCCCAGGTTGACGGAAATCTCAAACTTACAGGTTTCTCGATGAGGTCGATGCAGGGCTGCAGGTCCAGGCCGAAGTCGATGAAGCTCCACTCGATGCCCTCCCGCTGGTACTCCTCCTGCTCCAGGATGAACATGGTGTGGTTGAAGAGCTGCTGCAGCTTCTCGTTGGTGTAGTTGATGCACATTTGCTCGAATGAGTTCAGCTGGAAGGAAGCAGACGTCGGGTCGTTAGGGCGACGTGTCGAGTGGCTTTCATGTGGGTTTCATTCCGCATACAGGACCCAGATGCAACAAGACAACAAAAAACTGCAGTTATGTTCCAATCGGTACCTCAAAGATCTCAAAGCCGGCGATGTCCAGGATGCCGATGAAAGACGCTCCCTGTCTCTTGGTCTTGTCCAGGGCTTTGTTGATCCTCATGACGAGCCAGCGGAACATCCTCTCGTACGTGGCCTTGGCCAGGGCCTCCACAGCAAACTCCGCTTGCTCCTGAGTCTGGGCCTTCTGAACGTAGTCTCGACCGACCTTGATCCGGGGCGACAGGATGGCCCTGGTGAAGTCCGTCACGTTCATGCCCATGAGGTGAGAAACCTTCTGGGCAGCTGTTTCCACGGGACACAGGAGGAGAGACGAGGTAAGAATGAGGCAATTTAATGCATGAGGGGGAGAGAGAAATAGAGCAGGTGCAACACACACACACACACACACACACACACACACACACACACACACACACACACACACACACACACACACACACACACACACACACACACACACACACACACTTTTTTTTAATTTTAAAAAGAAAAAAAGAAAAAGGAAAAAAAAAAGGGATTCTTACAATATGACATCACTGACCCACTTCAATAAGGGGGAGGACTCACCAGTGTTGTCAGGCATTGAGGCCTGATCTGTGTGCCGCTCCTTCTTAAACCTCATGTTACCGAGCTGGAGCACAGAGGCCACCACCTTCAACATGCCTGCATTAGAAACACAAACAGCGCTGTGAACATGCTCGTCTCATGCAATAAGCCCATTGAGAAAACACATCAAAGCGAAACCGCACCTATTTGTTCGTCCTCCGGGATACCCATGATCCTCATGGCGTCCATGGTCTCTGTGAACAGGTCCTTGTCCTGCTGCCCAGGGATTGTCACGTTGCCATTGGAAAGGAAGCGGTAGTCGTTGTAGTTTTCCAGAAGGAGCTCCTCTGCAAGGAAGGACGCCCAAGGCCGAGATGATGAACTGAGAGTAGTACGTTGAAGATACCCAAAAACTACAAGTCTATGCTATTGTCTCTCTAGCGAGACAGTTCCGCATCCTGTTGCTTACTGCGAAGTTTATCTCCGGCCCCGGTCAGCAAGTAGTAGAACAAATGGAAGGTCCTCTCATCTTTGGCCTGTCGAATGGCACGCGACTTCTCCAGCAGGTCTATTAATTAGTTTGTCAAGGACACTTTTTCAGATCTCAGAAGAAAAAAAAAAAAAAAATCCAACCGACTGCTACCATTTGTTTCCGTCTGCCGTCATTTGTTTCTCTCGCCGTGAAGAATCTGACAGACGCCACACACACACACGATCAACAGGTTGACCAAAATTGCTTTTAAGAAAATATATATTTTTCAAATTAGGCAACTTTTGCAAGGATACATGTTTCAATGTTGGCACCGACAATGTAACCATTGACGTCAAAGTTGATTCTGATGAACTTTCCCTATGGAAAAAAACAACAACACGCAAGTGATGTAAAAACGGTCCTGGCGACAAACGGGGGACAGAAAACTCTAAAAAACAAACAAACAAATAAATGGGCTGCGTCGATATGTCTTACGAATCGAGAAGAGTTGTCATTTTTGACTGTTTTGGCATTTCCGAAGGCTTCCAGGATGGGGTTGGCCTGAAGCAGCTGCTTCTCCAGCTCCCCCTGGTGGACACAAAGAGAAAAAAACAACACCGAATATAAAGATAACTTGCAATGAGTCAATACCGCCGTTGCCCCAGGATAGCGGCGAGCCTTGGATTTTGATAGAACACAATTCCATAATTAATGATGTAAATAACAGAACATGACAGTGTCAACAAGCTCTGATGCTCAAAAGGAGTTTCCCCTTTTCGATTAGGTATCCCAAAAAGACAAGGCAAATTATTTCACCACGCAAGCCGGCGTACTTACATCTAAAAGAGAAAACATGGGGTGTAGTTAACATGTACAGAGCCACTGACGCAGCTGATACACAAATACACAAAGCCAAATATAAAGACGCAGAGGAATACTATACGAAGAAATAGAATTAAGAATTAAGAAATAAAAAAAAAAAAGGCACAACAACACCACGCATCCAAGCCTGTTCCCCACACGCCATGTTAGTGGCCCGACACTGCAATCACCCCAAGACGTGGCCCTCACCAGCATCCCGTCACCCATTACACACAGTCCAGTGAAGAAGAAACAAACGCCACGAAACAGAACCAACACATCAATTCTTAAACCTTTACTGCAGAGGAGAAAAGCCGTGATTCCATTTGGTTGATTTTCAAACAAATTTCGGCATTATTGTTGAAATAAATCACCTCAAAATCGCTAGAAATCAAAGAACGGCCAAGCGCACTGTTGAGGTCAGAAAGGGTGAAAATTTGGTTTTTAAATGTTTTTTTGTTTTGTTTAAGCATACAAGTTTATTTGCAGCTGGTCATCCAAACGGAATTGGTTATTTTTGTTCAGCCTTTCCGAGGAAAACCGTGTGAACCAATCACTGAGGTCCACGTTACAGGACGCAAAAGGCCACGTGCGCGACGGTCGGACCGTCGGCCTAACTTAATTATTGCCCAAACAGCATTTCAATTAAAAATAGACTGGCAATGTCAAGCACATATAGGCAACACAAGCTTAAAAAAAAATTCAACCAGAAAACACAGTCATGTAGGAACATGTATAAAAAATCTGATTTGTCTTTTAGGCTGTTCGCGTCTGGCTGAATTTTTTTTTTTTTTTTTTTTTTACACACGCAGGCATTTTAAAACAGAAACATGACAACAAAAAAAAAATCTCCTTTCCAGTTGGTTGAGCAGACATGTCACACCCCCAGCCCTCAATGAAAAAAATGACTCCCGCAAAAACAATGCACCCAGGCCTCCTTCATCCTGCGTTCTCTCCCTCTCTGAGCGGGAGGGGGGAGGGCGGAAGACTGAGGGAGGGCAGACGAGGAAGAGGGTGGCAGAAGCAGTTAGAAGGAGAGCACGGGGGTGGGGGTTGGGGGGGAAGCGGGAGCGGGAGGGGGTCAACTCACATGTGACAGGACCATGCTGCTCTGTTGGTGGGAAGAGAGAAATACACAAACTTCAAATTCCAATCACATCGACTGCACCGCTGGCAGGCACAGCCCCAGCCTACAGCCGCGGGTTACAATTGCGACGGGGAGACGGGGGGGGGGACGTCATCCAAAATAAAATATTCCCTTCCGGAAAAAGAGTCAAAGTTAAATAGCTTAAAAGTGGGAACGTTTTTTAACGAGGAGGTCGTTCGCATCTAAACTAACGCGTGTCACGGTCACAGTAACGACCAGGCTGACACTGAACCGAGCATAGAAGGTTGGAAAAAAAAAAAAAAAGTAAATGGAAGGAGGATTATGTAGATGTAGGTATACACCAAAGCTATATTCATATTGATATATAAACACATGTATAATGTTGGACTGTCAGAATCAGTTGAATGCAATTTGTGAATGAGAACTGACCTGGTCTCTCTTGGTCTTGTGAGAAGAAGCCACATGAGCCAGATACTGGATCACCTTCTTGGTGTTCTCCGTCTTACCAGCACCAGATTCTCCTCTGCAAGAGCAACAGGGGGGGAATTCATTTTTTTATTTTTTTTTTTGGTTAGAATTTTGAAGAGGCATTCAGGAATTGACCAAAATATTCCAAATCTAAAATCTAAAGATAAACTGCTGGAACACATTCTTAGAGCAATTAAAAAAATAAACTCACGTGCAAAGGATGGACTGGTCTTCACGATCTGTAAGAGAGACAATTTTTATTTGGGAGCTCTGCAGAAACAGCGGCTTCAACTTCAAGCATGTTTTATCAACGCGGTGGCAACAGGAAGGACAGAGGCCACAGACAGGAAGTCAATATCCTGTTCCTTGTGTCCGCACCGAGTTGCCGCTCCTTACAGTCTAATTACGCGTGGGCCTTGTCAAATCAGGCCTGCACACATTGAGCAAAAAAAAGAAAAAAGATTTTTTTTTTTAATCGGAGACAAAGGGCAAGAGCATGGGGAAGTGGAATTGTTTGTGGAGTGGCGTTTCATAGCCGACAGACCAGCACACGAAGGAATGAGGTCTTCGTAAGCAAAACGCATGAAGATGGTCAAATTTAATAATACCCTCGTGCACCTTGTCCTTTTGATGCGCCATATTCTGCAGACTTTTCTAGAGCGCACAGTCAAGTGACGGCATGGTGGAAACAAGATGATAGGGGTGTCCCAACACAAACTTTTCTCAATTGCGATTGAAAAAAAATATCGACATTCCATCGATATTCTATTGCTCGATTATGGGCCGATATCGGCACAAATCATCCTTATTACTTCATTACTCATTTCGTAGGCTGGGATGTTGGAAAGCTGGAACGTCGTTTTCAGACCTTAAAGAAAAACACTGCCACACAGCCGACATGGCGCCTACTCCTCGCCACTTACACCGGAGCGCCGATATAATCCGATACTCTTTGGTTTTTTTTGCCAATATTAGACTGATATTTGTCTAGAGTTCATCCAGGACATCGGCGGCTCAAATCACTTTTTTTTTTTTTTTTTTTGTTATTTCAATGGTTTCATGAATCACGCAGCTGCTGTAATGGAATGGTCCAGACGACAGACGCTTCCTTACCCTGCATCATGCTTCTGTAGGCCGTGTCAGTGATGGCGTAGATGTGAGGGGGCATTTCATGCCTCTTTTTGCCTTTGTACATGTCAACAATCTCCTCTGAGTAGATGGGCAGGTTCTTGTAGGGGTTGATGACGACGCAGAAGAGACCCGAGTATGTCTGCAGAGAGAGATTGATGAAAAGTGAAAATTAGGGATGTGGTCATGAGCCCAAGTCATAATCAGAGGTGAATATTTATACGATGAGAATTGTTCTCCAAAGTTCTCATGAAATCGGACGTGTTTGAGGGTTCCATCACGTAATCCTGCCCCCTCCCTGCTAAGAAAAATGACTGACCTCGGCACCGTAAAGCTACGGCCTCTAGAAAGGTTGGGTTAGTCATATCTTCGATCTACCTGTTGGAATTATCTTCGCTGCTTACAAAAAAAAAAAAAAGAAATCCAGCATCGAAACGGCGCTACATTCCCCATTCCGCAAAGCCTGGGCTCAATCGTTCTCTCTACAATCATCACTTTGGAATTTGCACAATCTGCTGCATTCCTCTGCTGCCCTCCCAACATCTCCGCGTTGGCCTCCGAGCATCCTCTCGGCCGACGGCGGCTCTCCCGAGGGACGGTCACCCCGACAAGCAAGAGAGCCCGGAGGCACTTTGACCGAACACGGCCCCCCGAGGGAGCGGTCCGGGAATGCCGACGTGACCGGGTCACATCGCAGCGTCAAAGCGGCCAAATTACTCCCAGCCCAGAAACAAGGGGGATAAATATCATCAATTATGGCAGCAGTAAAAGCAGTTGCGACACCATTTACATTCCACGTCCATCTAAGAGAAAAAAAACCCCACCCGCCCTTTCCTCTCCGACTCAATCTCCACATCTCCCTCTGTTCCAAGAGGCTTCCTGTTTACCAAGAGAGGTCCAAACACGGCCGAGAGAGCGAGCGCAAACAGGGAGAGAAAAGACAAAGGAGGAAAAAGTGCGGACAGAGATAACTTGCATACCACAAGCATAATGGAGTGCGGCCACAGACTGCAACCTCTGACTACGGTTTCATCGCGAGGCTCTGCTCACTGAGAGGAGGGGGAGACGGACGCGTCTGGAGAAAAGCCGTGGGAGACGCGTTCTCTACAAACAACTGGCAATTTGCTCGGGTTTATTTTGTTTAACCCAACATAATACATTTTGTCCTTCTCTAGCGCACAGTCTGTGCTAATTTCACCATTACAGTGTGGGCAGCGCAGGTTTCCCTCATTTCCCCGCAAGGGCATTTAGAGGGGAAGCGCTTCCACACGTGAATCTCCCTGGGAATGTTCTCCCGCAACTAAACTGCTCCCCTTTCTTCCCAAAACACAATTTTGGCAAATATCAATAGATTGCGCAATAGCCTGGGGTTGAACTACAGATTCTGTTTCCAATTCCAAATTCTGTGCTCGGAGGGCAACAGGTGGCATAGAGCACGAAAACAGAAGCATTGCAGTAGGGCTGTCCCGATACTATATATTCACTTCCGATACGATACCGATATTTCAACCTTGAATATCGGCCGATACCGATATCAATCCGATATCAGCATGCTACAAATGAAACACACTTTCATTATTTATTCTGTAGTGTGGAGTGTTAAAAAAAAGGCGGCATCAAGTGATTCAAAACAAATTAACAAGTTTACTGCTCGTATATTCTGAAAGCAACCGAGAGCAGGAACAAAAAAAACAAAACAATATTGTCAGTTAACTAAACTCGTGATGACCCCGCCTCCTCCATCTCCACTTTCTGCAGTCCGAGCATGATGCGGAGATTCTTTTTTCGCCGGAGTATAATGGACTGCTTTCTGTCGGAGTGTTAATATCGGAGAGTTACGATGACGTCCGATATAATCCGATATCCCTTTTTTGGCTGATATCGGACCGATATCCGATATCAATATCGGATCAGGACAGCCCTACATTGCAGAGCATCATGCACCATCTCTTCGCTGGTCTATTTTTTTTTTTTTTTTTAATAACAAAAAATGTATATTCGGAACCAAACACGTTGGTTTTTGAGAGATAATTCAGATTTATTGATTTCTGATACTTACATATATCAGCCCAGAGTAGTATCTCTCCTTCAGGTTGTGCAGCACCGAGGCCTCGTTGAGGCAGGTGAGCTCCGCCATGTCCTCCACCTTGCTGAACTTGGGCGGGTTCATCTTCTGGATGTCGTCCTTGTTCACCCTCACTTTCTTGCCCGAATCGGCCAGCTCCACCACGCACTCGTCGCCGCGCTCCTCCTTCACCGAGCCGGCCTCGAAGCCGAGGCGCTCCGATGGCACCCATACCAGCTTCTTGGTGGCCCAGTCAGCCTGCGCCAGCGGGTTGTTGACCAGGTTGCGGTCCACGTACAGGAATTTGTCTGCGGCGGACATGGTGGCTGTGGGAGAGACGGAGGAGAAGGTTTGTGGTTAGAACGACACAACAATAGCTTTTTAATATTTCATTTCTGGAATGAATAAATTGAGGAGTCCATCCACCAAAATACGACAAACATCCAAAGATTGGATCCGAACGTTGTAGAGAAAAAGTACTTGTCTAAGTGCCTCTACACGGCACGGGCCCAAACAACAAATCCA
Organism: Nelusetta ayraudi; assembly: GCF_046127955.1. Classification (NCBI taxonomy): domain Eukaryota; kingdom Metazoa; phylum Chordata; class Actinopteri; order Tetraodontiformes; family Monacanthidae; genus Nelusetta; species Nelusetta ayraudi. Next base: position 4,314,290 of record NW_027466084.1, read on the forward strand.
AAGTGACCCTATTTGTAGTATTGAACCAGATACAGCTTGGACACTCGGACGGCTCCTTGATTCTTCAAATTTCACATTAAAACCAACCGACTTCACGTGTTTTTAAAAACATGTGGCAGGAAAAGTCGAAATCATTGTTTGGCGCAATGATGCGACTCGATGGTGCGATGATGTGACAGAGCTATGGTTGACATCTGCTCGCATGCAATTCATGCAGGTTTGTACAACAGCAAGAGCGCTCTCATCTTGGCTCAATAGGGTCAAACATGTCATCTAAAACACGCACATCTAAAACAAAAGTGCGGGGGTGTGCCGAAGTGGAACAAACCCAAAAAATGATTTATTAAAAAAAAAAAACAGCTTTCACACTGCAAGAGATGAGACTATTTTATTCAATGCAATGTTGGGAAGTTATGTGTCGAGTCGGTCCTTTAGATGAAAAAGCAAACTGTGCCACCAAATACCCACATGATGTGGTCAAACGATGCAATTACACTTTACAAGACAATTTAAAAAGGACAATGTCCCACTCTCATGCTTTTATTTTGCTCGACTCCACTGACGTGCCAAGGCGCTACTTTTTAGGTCACCTCCTAATCACAACAGTCCAGTGTGTTCCAGTGTTCTGTTGCATTCATCCTTTCAGGATACATAAGCTTAAATGAGCATCCATGGGATGGGGCTGGGTGGGTGTGAGGTACTGTGTGGTAGTTTGGGTGTCAATGCGCATGCAAGTGCATTTGTACCGGGAAGACGCAGCTAAAACCATTGACCATGGATCATACTGTATAGTCAAGTACACAGCTCCATTTTGAGACCTTTTCCTTTACACTAAGTATTTTGTTCAAACACATGTCAACACAATGTCTCTGAAACTGCACGACAGACCACTGTAACACAATAGGACTTCCCCAAAGGTGCTCCGATGGGAAGTTTCAGTCATCTACCAGCTCAGAAACAGAAATGGCCCCATTCTAAAGGTCCCTGGATTTTATCATTTATTGTGAGGGGAAGTGATACAAAGTTAAAAGTCCAACTGCTGCTAAGATTTGGATCTGCACTCTCAGAATTCCTCATACACTCAAACGCCTGGACAAAACAAAACACATAAAAATTGGGCTGTGAATTTTATTTTATTCATTTATTTATTTTTAAGTCAGTTGCAAACAAAATTACCGGCTGTCTAATCCAGTTTAACTCATTTACCGTTGTGGGTTTGACTGACAGCCTTAAGTTTTACATCAAATGCAGCTACTATGCAGAGCTGTTCATTTGATCTTCTGCAGGGACGAAGACAATACAGCACGCCCAATAAAAACAACCGATCACAATAAGCATCTTGTCCGCAGTTAAGCCACCGAGGTAAGAGCGCAGAGAGTCACAATTGATGAACACAAGCCCCGTTCACACATCAGACTCCACTATGTGAATTATCATACCTTGCCAGTTGGCACTACAGGGTCAATAGCACTCCTAATGCAGCTTCATTCACTGCGGAACAAAATCTTTCAACATCCAGGCATTTGCTTGCATCTGCCTTTGTTTACCTGTTGTGAAACATCTTCAATGTACTGTTTAATGTAACTGTTGCCAAAGACCAACTTCGTGTCAGTTCTCAGCTGTTTATATAAAAAAAAAAAAAGGGTCACAACCCTCAACAGTCGTTTGGACTTTTGGAAGGAGAGTTTTAAAGACACGTCCCCAGTGTTCCGGTTCAATGGCCGTGATCTGAAGAGGGGACGGGGGGGGGCGGGGGGCATTCTTTGCATGACCCTTTTCTCTCGTCCTCCCTTTAACAACATTCCATCAAGCTGCGCTACAGCTTCTACTGCTGCCATTAAGCCCGACTCCAAACTCGCCTATGCCTTTAGCGCCCCAGCAGCGTGAGCAAGTTAGCTAGCAGTTTGGCTCAGCTGGCACTCCCTCCGCTACCTTTAGACACTTGATAATCCTAGCCTAGCAACTCCCCGCCCCCCCCTCCCGCCTGTTTATCAAACTGTTTCAGGGCCACATTCCAACCATAGTCACTCTTTTATCGGTGAGAGGAGGCGAGAGGCATTCCTCAAACGTCTGCTGCCTCACCTCTCCACCGCATTTCCCTATGCCCGGCCAACTCGGCCTCATTAGTTCATCACAACAGCAGGTAATACGTAGCTCCAGGTGTTCACTTAGGGGAAAGTTAGTCATCGCTGTCCAAGTGAAACCGAGTGACTGTTCGGAGGCTGCCTCAAGCAGGATGGCAGGTGAGCAGAGGGAGGCGACAACGCCCAAGCGAGTGCAGAGTAAAATTTGGCCGTCGAGGTTTTCGACGCTAACATTTAAAAAGGAGGAGTTTTTCTAGTTCAGCTCCAAATTAAACACATCGTAATGTGGCAATGACTATATTGGACTTAAACTGCCACAGATAAGCCAGTGACACATATAAATCCGTCCCCTAGCGAGGAGCATTGGGACTAAAATTAATCCAACAGCTTTCACAAGAGCTGCTCTATATTGCAAGTACAGAGATAGTGTGCGGGGAAGCGTGGCAAATCTTTCATAGGCGGGCTTCTCTTGTAGCTGTGGCGGTTGCAGTGGCATATGTGCATGTTGATGATACAGTTTATCAAGCCCCAATAATCTTGGCTGTGATTTCAGCTACCGATAAGACCCGTTTACAGTCTAATGCAATTGGCCCGTCTCGGTGTTCACAACAAGTCCCACATTTACTCATTAACTGAATACATTGCACCGCGCAAAATACGTTGGCTCAAAATCAACGCACCAAACTCACACGTGGCTGAACAAAAATAAGATATTATTTTCCCGTTTTAGCTAAAGGTAAAACAGAAAAGAAGAACTGCGAATTAAAACAGGGAAGCAAAATGGTTTAGCTCCTACGATCACCACCAGAATGTGGTCACCAGGAGGAAGTAATGCTTTCGCCGGGACTTTGAACAGCAGGACAAATTAGAAAGCGCTTCTGAGATTTCAAGGCACATTCGTCATTCTTATTCAAACTAGTTTGTGAGCCATGGATCAATCAAACTCCAAAGCCATAAATTCCTCATTTAGACCCCCATTCATTCATTCCATTGTCACTCTTCCGAAGTTACAGTAAAAAAAAAAAAAAAAACTGGAACCATGAGCATCTCCATTATGCAAGGACCGTCTACACCCAAACCCTTGTGCTTCTGAGTCAGTAGAGGAGCAACTTGCATCCAATCACAGAGACGGTCACCCATAGCAATCCTGAGCAAAACAAACCTGAAGAAGAAGTGGATCGTTTTTGCAGCTCTCGTATTTTTCTTTAACTCATTGCACTGGCCTTTTTTTTTGCAATTTCTTCCAATTGCATGTCTACTTACTGAACACTTACAGTTGGTCAGGTTGACCCAAAAGCTCATTCGCAACTGATCAGAACTAACCACCAATTTCGATTTGGCAATCTTGCTGTACACAATGTATATACTACAATACAACCAGTTCTTCCTACAGTCAAATGATGTGCTAAATAAAAGGTTGCCCCCAACGGTGGCGGTGAGAAATAGTCTGCACACAAAAAAGCTACTCCAGAATTCACAGTAATTACAAGACATATCAGGCCCACATTCGATCCTTCGAACCTCAACAACTCAGAAGTTAATCTATTTAATGTTTTTTCTTGCTCGACACTTCCTTCCTTTTTTGTCCTTGTTGTTCTGTGACCGGTAAGGTGTGGCATGTAGGGGGGGAGGGGGGGGGGAGGGGAGGGGGTGAAGGGAGAGGAAATGACAAACTGAGAAAACTATTTTGCCATTTGAGGAACTTGTTGAAAGAGCCTCTTTAAGAAGAAGGGAAGGTGGCATTTCCTTGAGCTGCTGCTGAGTGGCTTTTGTGGACTGGGAAATAATTCAGGCCCTGGCTGGAAAATAGCTGTACGCGTATGAAGGAGGCATCATTTTCCACATTACTTTTCACATTCTCGCCACAACCATGTTGCATTAAGTTGGCCAATGCCATCTACATTTATGACGGGTACCTCTGAGGGTCTCACTAAAGCACTAAAGGCAAGTATATGTGCACCAAAGCTTTCGATGCATTCTCTGGTTTCAAATTGAACCACCATCTAATGTTGTGCCATCTGATTTTCTCTTCGTCTGTGTCTTGCTTGGCACCACCGACTGATCACTGAGCCAACTGCCAGCGACTACATTGATTATCAATGCACTGGATGTGACCTTTTAATCAACTTATTGAATTCTCACAAATACATTTTAATGTTGTTTCAATACAGGCATGTAAATACACAAAAGATTGACAGCCCTGTGTGGAGTGTATACTAGGAGTGCTCCCAATATGAGATCAGTTTTTGAGGGTAAAGCCAAATGGCCCTAAAGTTGGGAAGTGTCTTTATGGAAAAATGCCAGCATGGGAGATATGGAGGTGTGGTGTTTTTACACAACAATGGAAATTTTAAACCTGTGAAGAAGCAATCGTGGCCAATCTACAGCTACAGGTAGCTCTACTTGTTCAGTGGTAAACTTAAAAGCAAAAAAATAAAAAGGATGCAGGCTCTGTGTAAAAGGCTTTGAGTGTTGGCTCTAGTTTTTTTTTTTTTTTTTTCATTTTACATTCATCATGTGATTCTTTTAGAGCAATGTAGTGGTGCAGTGATTAACAGTGTTGCCTCACAGCAAGAAGGTCGTGGGTTACAGCCCTGGGCCCACTCTGTGTGGAGCTCATTCTCCCTGCCGTCTGTGAGGCTTCTTCTCTGGGTGCGTCGGCCTTCTCCCACAGTCCAAAAACATGCACGTGAGGCTAATTAACAACTCATAGGAGTGATGGCCAGCGTGAATGGTTGGTTCTCTCTCTATGTGAGTCTTTGCTATAAACTGCCGATCTTGTCCAGGGTGTAACTCAGTTCCTGCCGTGGAAGTCAAGCTGGGACTGACTCTAGCGCCACCCGCGATCCTGACTGCAGGAGAAGCAGTAATAGAAAACACATGGATTGATGTGATGCCTTCAATACGTCTCTATTATGGCGCATAAAGCCATAAACTTGATAGAAGACCTTTGTCTCATGGGATATTTTATGATCAATGACAACCACGAAACAGAACGCAATATTACCTATTGAGATTAATGTAAATAAAAAAAAATAGCAGAACTTAAAAGTTCCTTTCAGTGTAAAATCCCATGTCACTGTGCAACTATTTCCTGGTATTGTGAGTTTTACTGGAGTGTTGCAGGTGCAGGCAACATGGGGGCGGATGGAGGAAAGCAAGGGCTGGCAACAAAAAACAAGCAGAGGAAACCGGCAGGAGAATGGCATGAAAGACAGCATGGGTTCCTGAGCTCAGGAGGAAACACGCAGCAAAGTAATGTAAAACCTGGAGCAGACACTCTAGCAAGAATAATACCCTTTTGCCCAGTAAGTGAACCTCTTTTAAATGCGGATATTAAATTATGTTGATCACCTTAACTAGAAGAATTATAGTCACTGGCAGAGATGGGAGTGATTTTAATACCACAATACTAATACATAGATTTAAACAATATTTTTCAAGAAATGCAAAGTGGAGAAAATTCATAACTACTTCTAGAAAAGCATCAAGAGCACTTATTTATTTGATAGTGCCAATCAAGTCAGGGATGAGAATTCAAGGCAGAAGAAGACAACTTGTAAATAAAAGAAGTGATGACACCGCACCACCAGTACCCCTCCTCTTCAGCAAAAGCAATAACAGCAAAAAACAATTGTCTTTTAAATGGTATCCAAGCCATCAACATCACTTTGGGAATAGTCACTAGCACCATCTTAAAATTTTAGAATTTCTAACACATAACTTCTGGAATGTAACAATCTGTGTGTGTTTTGGGAGGACTTTATAAAAGCAATTAGGAGAAAAATTCAAAAGGACTGTTTTCCACAAAATATCTTGCGCAACACACTTTGGGGCTAAAATTTATGCCTTAAAAGCCAAGACAACCGCGCCCACAGAGATTGGATTTTCTGTTCGCGCTCCTTGTCATATGTTGCGCTGTTTGGGAAAGATCTACCAGCAAATGGCCCGGGAAATGAGGGACTGCTTGGAGCAAACCGCCGTCCGCGTCCAGGAAGAGCTAACGTTGTAAAATACTCCAACAGCAATGCTAGCTAACCCTGAAACTTCCTTTCAAAAAAAGTGGAAAAACTTCTGTCCAAGGCACAATAAAATATATAATGATGACTTGTGAACTCTTTGGAGTACATACATGTCGTTTGTACATTTTGAAAGGTCACATTCTGAAGTTTTCACACGTGATAAACCGTCATCTATGAGACTCTCCCTCTTATACACAGGATGGAAGGGACATAACAGAGACAGAGTTTGAAGACTTACCTCTTCAAGTCTTAAACGGCTAACGGCCTGAGTTTGCTTTAGTGGTTGGGTCTTGGATTACTTGACATGATGATACAAGTGAGTAGCTCACTTGTGCCAGCGCTACCACTACAAACTGTGGAGTCATAGCAAAAGAGCAAGACACTCCCACTGACAGACCCAACCATCAATTTGCTGGTGAGCTTTAGAAAAACTAGCGATTTGCAACTAGGTTGTGTTAAACAACTTGAATTTGCTTCGCTGGACACCTTGCACTCTCACAACAGATATTTCAACTGTAACTGCAAACTAGGTACCGTCTTTGGCAACCTCTCGGGCGGATATTAATGTGGTTAACAATAGCAAACACTGCTGAGCACACTTTGCAACACTCTGATTCGCTCTACTAAGAGCAAAGCGTTGCTATTCAAAACTCTCAGACCACAGTGCACCGTTTTAAGCAACAAAAAAAAGTTTAGACAAAGTCATTTCAACGATGACTTCATAGTTACACAACACAACTGAACAAAAAATAAATAGGCCATCCAAGCCCATCTATAATCAGTGTTTTACTCCATTTCCAAGAGTTAAAAACGCAACAATATGCCACTGAACACACAACGATACCACATGCATGTGTTGGATGAGGAAAAGGCAGACGTGTCTCAGATCTCAGATACTGTATACCTGTGAGAATGAATGTTTCCATAGCATGTATATTTGTATGAGGCCATATCTAAAAGCTGACTGTGAGTATTTCAGAAAGTGCTTAATTAAAATCCATTCAAGTGAAATGCAACTGAACAAATTTATGACACACACAGAGTGACCTTAAAACTTTTTTTTATTTGCATTATAAATGCTTTCGTTTGAAGTTATTTACACAGACTATTAAGAACCTTTGGACCTTCACATTGAACCTTTCCTCAGCAACCAGCTAATCTACGTCCACATGCTGTTTACCCCTTTTCAAGTTTGTGTCTCTGAAGCAGGTCTACGACCAAAATCTTGCCATCTCAGTGGAAAATAAAGGAACCGATTTTGCACCGTGTGGAGTTTAATTTTTTTGTTTGTGTCTTAAAATAGCCACTGCTGGCGCGTGTATCTCAGGTTAATTCCAGTCAAGTGTGCACAGCATCATAATTAAAATACAAACCTGATCATTTTTTCATACTTCTGCTGAATCACTTGGGCCAGACTAATGTGTCTGGGAAGCCTTTTATAATCTGTTCCCCTTTTATAATTTGACAACCAAAAACTGGATGTTCTAGGTTACAATTAACCAGCGTGTTTCATGGAAGAACAAGAGAAAAGGTTGTTCTCATGAATGTATCTAGAGGGCCCACAGAGCAATATGAGAAATATCAAGCTTCACTTCCCAAATGACTGAATTAACTGGGTCAATCTGTATAACCTTAGAGAACCGCCTGAGTCATTCATTCATTCATTCTGGTTTAAGAATGAGGACATCACAAACAAATATGTTTGGTTAGGGTTTTTAAAAAAACAACTTACTTTTGTTCTCAAATCTAGCTAGTTTACACTTTGGGGGGGAGATAACAGGCCTCCTGTGCCTGGTGTGTCTTCAGCAGAGAAGGGAGAAGTGTGCACGAGCATGCAGATGACATGGGTTAGTCCGGTGGAGCTGGTCGGCAGCGGAACAGCACCGCCGCTCCACCACCAGTGACGTCATGCCAGACATATTAGCGGCCACACACGGCGGCCGTTTCGCCGCCACAACCCCGAAAAACTTCAATGAAATGACAACTAAGGCTGAAAGAAATTCCCCGTTTACACACTGGTGGCAATGCGACATAATACGGTCGCATGAAATGCGACTCTCAGTCGCACCTTGATTGAGTTTTAACTCTTCGCCCTTTTCCACAAACTCATTCACGCGAATCACTTCCTGCCTCCGCCAACTAACCACAGCGCTCTGCATGCTGCGTTCAAGTACAACACGTTTCCGCTTCAGAATGTCCACCCCCCACACTCCCCCCCCCAAAAAAATGTACCAGCGCTCGAAGTTGTCGATTTTAACGTCAACTAAAACATTGCGGTTAAATCTGCAAACCAAGTCGCACTCCACCCTCCGCGACTTGACCAGGGACATTTTTCGTACCAGCGACGTGCTTCCTGGTTTGATTGCACTTGCTGCGGCAAACGGCCCACTTTGAATGAGTCATAAGTACGGCGTTAAGGCGGCGGGGGATATATATAAAAACAAAACAGATTTAAAAGTGTGCGGTATTACCTGCTTTTTTTATGCAGGGCGCCTTTCAGACGGATGCTAATAGGAAGCGCTTTGGCTCAGTCAGCACCGGGAATCAAACTTCTTTCTTTTTTTTTTTTCCGTCGACGGCACTTTCGTAGCAGCAGAGTTCAGCCCTAAACTACAACGCTCGCTCCGTCTCTCTCTTTCTTCCTCTACTTCACTTACTTTTGGCGTTTTTTTTTCTCTCTCTCTCTCTTTCCTTCTGCCCTCCCTCCTTCCAAACTGGCTGCTTACTGGCTCGCTCGGTGCGCAGCTCGCGGCAGCCCGGGGTGCGGTCAAGGACGAGGCCGTCCCAGACTGCACGTCCCGCCCTCTCGGGCCAATGACTGACGAGCTTCGATAATCCACTCGTCTGGGCCAATCGCATTGCTCGACAGGCGTGTGTGCATCGCTGGCAGTGTGACGACCACTGGGGCAGGGCATTGTGCCCGGAGAAAAACTTGACTTGAAAGAGTCGGGAGGAGGAGGCGGGAGGGGGAGGTGGAGGAGTAGGGAAGGGGGAGGAGGAAGAGTAGGGAAGGGGGAGGAGGAAGAGCAAGGGAGGGAGGAGGGGGTACAGATCAAGCCGTGTTTAATGAGAAAGGTATGTGCATACTAAGGATTTTCTATGACCATATAAGTAGCAGACACTCTGGAGGATGGCCTACATCACCCAGGGTCATCGCAGTGTGTCAACAGCTTCTGACGACTCAGTCTGACGACTCAGTCTGCTCCAAAACGCAAAGCAGACCTCATTGCTCGGTGAGCTCAACTGTTCAATACATCTTGTGCGGTTGCCAAGTATTTGCCGGTCTCCACTCACACTCACCCACAGGCTATAACTGATCAGTTATTTTATTACGTAAAAGGTTTTCAGCGAGCGGGAAAGAGAAGACATTGAACTTGAGGGGGGAAAAAAAGAGTGCACACGCTTTCGTCTGGTATGCGATAAATGATTCTTTGTTTGTTTATTATTGTTGGGGTAGAAACCGCAAAAGGTCAGAGGTTATGTGAGGCTGATAAGGATCCCGTGTCTGAAGGTGACCCAGTTTCACCCATGTGGTGCTTAAACTTAAGATACACGAAAAAGATCAAAATATATACAGAACTTCTATACACACTAACTTTTTTTTTGAATATTTTCTTTTTTTACTTTTAACTTGATGATCTTTTCTCCATACAACCTGTTCAATCGAGAGAAAAAAACAAAAACAAACGTGATATGAAGTTCAACTGTAGTTTTGCACTTTGCCATCACTGAAACAGGAAAGCTGAGAGTCGTGAACAGACTTGCCGTCTCCCCATGGGAACCGCCGCAGGCGATGATCTCATTAGTTTGGAAAAGGAAAAACACTTGTTAACTGTTCGAACCACTCTCCACATTTGTTTTACTTAGCACTTCAAAATGGCCTGGCCTGTTTTCCCGATTGCGTGAGGCAGCAGGACAAGTATAAATACTCTTATTCGCTGAGAGGGCACAAGCACACTTGATGTGCTAACACAGTAAAGGTACATTAAAACCTGTCTCTTGGCGTCAGGGGGAGGGAACAGCTTATCAGCAAAACCGGGGAATGCAGACTAAAATGATTGATGGTGAAATGAAACCTCTGCTGCAAGTGCAGTGAGAAGAATAAGAAGAACGCAGCTTGAATAGGTTGATTGCTAATGATCTCACGTCATTCTGACTGCTGCATCATGCACAGTTTGAGCCACTTCGCGCAGCACAATCACAGAGGGCACAATAGCAGACAGGGAGAGCAGCTGTTCTCTGACTCGTCTTTGATCACAGTCACGACATCATATATGAAACAGACATGACATGCCGTATGCCGTTTCACAAGACTGATTCCATCACCGCCAGGCACTCAATGGAACGCGTAAGGTTGTGAGAAAAAAGCAGCTCGACGAATTCATGAAAAATTTGAAATGCAAAACTTACATTTTTGGTGGAAAAAAAGTACATATCTATCTATCTCTCTCTCTCTCTATATATATATATATATATTTTTTTTTCTTTCTTTTTTTTTTTCTTTTTTTTTTTTTTAACAGTTTAGTTTTTATACACCACATGTGGTGTATAATCATTAATATGAGGGTACAGGGGACATGACTGGGAACATGTGACTGGTTAAAGTTAGCCCAAACGCTGAATGTATGATGTATTCATTTTTATGTATTAGTTTAAAAACAGTTAATGTGTGTCAACATGTGTGCCTGTATACGTCATACTTATTTCTGTTAAATATGTTTTTCTTTCTTTCTTTCTTTCTTTCTTTCTTTCTTTCTTTCTTTCTTTCTTTCCCTTCTTTGCTTCTTCCTTTCTAGTTTACTGAGCCAAGGCTTGTATTGCTCTTGCTCTTCTTATCCTCTTGTATAATTATTTTTGATATTTAATCTCTTAATGCTTAAGTTACCTCCTGGAATGACTCCTCTGCCACAAGTAGTGCAGATACATGTTCATTAAATCACCGTCAAACTGACACTTAAACTAAATTATACTACTAGTAGTGGTAGTTGTAGTAGTAATGATAATGAAGATAATAACCGTAAACATGCCAAACTACATTTGATGTGGAATTACAATGTCCTTAATGTCTGAACTCATTTCAAATGTACAAGTTGGGGTTGATGCGAAGGTACAGGGATACACTGTTGTTCATAAACGTTTCACTTTTTTTTAAATTAAAAACTTTGAACAAATACTGTGGTGGATTAATGTCACTTATGTAATGCCTACACATTATGTAATAATTACACCCGGTCAGAAATGTTTCATAAGAATACACTTTTTTATCCTTATGTACAACAGTATATTATACCGACCCTATTGTCTTTATTTCTTTGCCTACCTGAACTCCCACAGTGCAAAATGCACTCCAACACTGGAGAGATGGCTGATCAATGTAATAAAACCAGATGGAACTTTGTTTGTGGCGCAACGCTGGTCCTCTGGCTGTACTCTTGGGGTACCGCAGTTGAAAACATCTGGTTTCTGGGAATTGCAAAGTCTTTTGTCACACAAGTGAGCTGTGTTGTTGTTTTGTTTTTCCTCCCAGACTTTGGAAGTGATGTCAAATCGCAGGCAGAAAATTTATACAAGGCCCCAGTGACGTTCGGCGTTCAACAAAAACAGATGAAAAATTGCAACATTAAAGCTGTCAGGATCTCACACGGTGAAGCCAAATCAAAGCGCGGCTCTTAGGTATGGCTGGCATCTAGGGACAAACTTGAGAAAGACACATTTTATGTTGAGTGTGTGATTTACGGCCCGTATGTGCCATTATGACTGGAATGTGTCCGTATGTTTTCATATGTTTTTAGCAGCTGGCCATCACATGTTTGCAGAGCAAAACACTGCATGTTCAGCATGCCTCTCTGGAAAATTCAATAAATCTCACCCTCACTCCCTCTTTGGAATGGATGGGAAATATCCGATATTTCAACCGGGGGGTCAGAGGTCACGCTGTCAGCGCTTGAGCAGCACCAGATGCTGACAAAGCGCAGACGTGTCAAGGTGGGAAGAAAACACAGACAGAGACCAAAGCGCAGGAGGAGGATTCGAAATAGAGCTGTTTCAGGAACACAAAGACATGCTGAGGTCGATCAGACATCAACAGAATCACAGAAACAAAAAGAACAGCAACTGCCCCCCCCCCCAAAAAAAAAAAAAAAAAATCAAATAAAAAAACCCACACATCTGTGCTTAACTGCACATAAAAGAAACGTGGAATTGAAAAGCCAGGCACTAATTACCAAATATGGGCACTTCTGACCTCACCAGCTCCCTCCCCCCCGACAGCCTCTCGATTTCCTTTTTGCCATGACCTGGACTCTCTCTTTTTTTTTTTTTTCCCCTGCGCTGGTTGTAATGGCAGCAGGGTGTGTCTGTAATTTAGGGTGTGTAGTGTCATTATATCATCCAGTCAAAAAGAAAGGAAGCCATTCATTGTCCGCACACTATTAGGGTGGCATACGACCTCATCAGGCCACTCTTGCAGAGAGTGGCTGTGCACTTGTGCATTAAAAAAAAAAAAAGTTCAATTCATTCTGTGGACTGTGACGCACTCCTGGTTCACCCCCCAGATCCTCGCGCCTCGAGCACACAATGAACAAAAACCCGCAGCGCACGCTGGAGTGTGCTCGCCGCTTATTGCAATGAAAATCTTTCCAACCCAGTCAAGTGTGGATCCCTGCCACGAGCACTTATGCAACGTCCAACCATTCCCACACTATGTTAATACCAAAAAGCAGTCAGTGTGAACACTCACACACAGAACGCTGGTGTGCATCCTCGCGTTAAAAATAACATTGCGTCGCGAGTATTTAAGACCCAGCGATTATCCTGTGCTGTCACCGAGTCTCCCAGTTTCCTGCTCCCTTCCTCGGCAATTAGTGCACAGGAAGGGCTGATAAGACACATGTTGACTCACAAAACTCTGGAATGTGGGGTAAAGTTTAAATACACGGAGACGTTCTATTTCTTCTTTCTGGTGAAGTGTCCCTTTGCCCGTAGCACTACATTCACCGCACGCATGTGAGCTTTCCAACCAATATTAAGTCACTGGGTCAGACGTGCGTGTTTTTTTGTTTCTTATAGCACAATGCGAACAGGGACAGTGGCCGCCTTGTGCGCGTTTTCAGGCTGGTATTTGCCCGGGACAGAGGTGAGGAGGGGGAGGGGGGGGGGGGTTAACAAGGTAGAAGAGAGAGGGCAGCGTGTGTTTCACACATAAATACTGCCGTGTACTAACTCCAAACACGACTCTGGCTGGTCCCCGGCGTTATCAGGGGCACGCACAGACACACACAGACACACAGACACACAGACACACACACACACACACACACACACACACACACACACACACACACACTCTCTTCACAGACATTTGGATGTGAGACAAGGTAGTTTCAATAGAGCACACGGCGGCTAACATTAACAGCTTCATGCTCAGAGAAAGTCAGAAGCTCGGCCCTGCCTCTCGTCATGTTTGCTCAGCAGCAGCAGCAGCAGCAGCGGCGGCGGCAGCAGCAGCAGCCGACTTGCTGGGAAGCTGGCTTGCCCTGTCTTTTTTTTGCCTTATATGGTCACAAGAGTGGTTGAGTAAGAAAGAGAGAGACTGCCGGCTGGGCGGCGGAGGTGTGGTCTATTGTTCCTGGCGGAAGAGGTGTAGGGTTACGAGTTGTACTTGAACCTTTGGAGTGCACCGTCATCTGGTCACCTCTCCGCTCTGCTGCCGCGGCGATCATGAGCGCGAGTCGCGAGGAGGCCGGTGGTGGTGGTGGTGGTGGTGGTGCAGCAGGCGGAGGCGGTCACGCACCATTAAGGAGCAGACATGTTTGAGACAGGAGGAGGTTCAGATTGGCCCAGTGTGTTTAACCCAACTATGCAGGAATGCCTTTCATCTCAGCGCACAGCCATCGTGTCGGTGCGTTTAGATCACTCGCTTTGTCTCGTACCTGCTGACGTAATGGCCATGGAATTCCCCCCCACCCACCCACCTCTTCAAAAACGATGATCTAATCCGGTGGTTCTCAACTGGTGGAGTCTAAGGACCCACTTTTTTTTTCTTCTTCTCATGAAATTGCGACCCAAATTTATTCCACGCAAAAAACAAACAAACAAAAAAAAATGCTAGCCCAATTTCTATCATGTCTACTAGATAAATTGTTGAAATCATGGAATTCAATAGAATTGCAAAATAAATGTCAGTTCTCTCTCTCTCTCTCTCTCTCTCTCTATATATATATATATATATATATATGTACATATATACACATACATACTGTACACACACACACACACACACACACACACACACACACACACACACACACGTATATATGTTAAAAGCTCTTAAAAAACAAAAAGAACAGGGAAACTACCCGCGACCCAATCAAAACAGCCTAGCGACCCGAAAGTGGGCCGCGACCCACCAGTTGAGAAACGCCAATCTAACCCAAACCAGGATTGCTCCGAGTGCAAATATTGACCGATTTGTGCACGATCAGCAGAGCTCGCACACAGCTGCCACTTATGGGTTCTGTGTGAGAAATCAATAAATCCACGGCTGCTGTAATTGCCATTTCCAGTGCAGGATTATTAAAGTAATCTAATAATCTCGTGACGCACGGGCACGCGGATGCAGTTGGCAACGTCTATCTGAAAGTCCTGAGAGAAGCAAAGGTGATGAAATGACAGGCTGTCCGACTGCAGGTGCTCTTCTATTATTAGCAACCTTGTTTGACCTCAATTAGCAAACGTTCTAATGGGGATAGATGGAAATAAAATCCGACACACACACAAAGCAACACACAGCAAAACTGAAACAGGTTATACTGGGACAGTGTGTTTTGATTCCAGACCCGCAATCCAACTCCAGTCAAAACAAACTTTATTCTTGCGGTTTTCTTACTGAAAGGCTGATTATAAAACTCAATTATTGAAGAGTTCCAGGAAATAGACAAGTTTATTTTGGAATTACTTTGCGGGTAATAATGTTAAACGCATGATTGTTTTTAGACGTTCAAGTGTGCGATGAAACACTGAAATGTTCAGCTGATCCTAATGCAATCTTATTGAGAGGTTAACTTAAGGTCAACTTAATTCTCTAATGTCTTATAAGAAGTTATCACTAAACAGCAGCTCAACTGTCTTCATCAGTGCATGGTCTTGCCTTTAGCAGTCTTATTAAGTAGCTCAATGAACATCTGTGAAAGAATCTCTTATGCTGCTCGCCATAATGTCAGTTATCTATAGTAACTGGGTCACCGTTTCTGGAGAGAGACGTTGCAATTGCTGTTTTTCCTCACCGCTGTCCCTTTGCTTGCTCTTGAGACGCCGGGAGCGACGTGGTGCCTAGTTTTTCAAACTTGCAACAGTTCAGACATTTGTTCAGATTATGTTTCAATGGCTGATGTCCCGCTAGCTATATCTTGACAGAACAGCTATACCGGGGGAAGCAAAAATGTGTCCTATTGCTTGTGGGTGAACAACCTTATTAAAAGTGTGTGTGGGTGTGTGTGTGTGTGTTAAAATTCAAGCGCCTCAATCCTCATGTTTAGATGCATTAGACGGTGTTTATAGTTTCCCGCTAACCTCAATGACACGTTTGATCCCAGAACAAACCAAAGACACCAACTTTCTTCCTCTTTGTATTAGGCATAATGGTGTAAACTGACGTCGCTTCAGCTGTTGTAAAATACCACCACCTTGCGGACATAAACAAGAACTACAGTTACACAGTCACGGAAGTCATTCAATATCGTCTGGTTTATATTTCAGGCTCTTCACCGCTAAGGCCTAATCATGTTCATCCCTTATTTTAAAGTACAAGTGCAGTACAGAGGTGTGTTTTTCCATTCCACAGACTTTCACATTTAACTGTCATACACTGGGTTCGGCTGCTGTGACAGCAAGAAGACGGCCGCAAAGTTGTCATATTATAAAAGAGAAACTTAACCTCGGCAGAAAAAAAAAAGGAAAAAAAAGAAGATTGGTAGAACCTAAAAAAGCTTGATGTAGGCACACCCCCCCACACCCCAACTACATGATGGAAAAACAGTGGGCGCAGGGTGTCTTCAGATGTGTGTGAGCATTTGAATGTTTGCCAGCTGAAACTGCGCAGCACGGGGTCTATTAATGGGTTGGCCGTTGGCTAACGGGCTCACAGTGACAGCCGAGCGCTGCCGATGGCGCCCCAATAACACACAAACGGTGGTCGGCGTCAGGTCAGGTCGGGGACAGCGGAATTACTGCCCGATGACCTTGCTGACAAACGAGTCCAGTTCATCGTCGTCCTTGATCCCCACAAACTGGTCGACGACGTCACCTCCACGCATAGCAATTACCGTTGGAACAGCAGACACCTGGAGGCGAGGCGACACGCTGGCTATTAAACAACCGTAGACGCTGCAGATTTTAGTCTTGGGCTGATTACAGATTTGAAAGACAATTGTTTTCACTACTATTTGTAACTCTTGGGACAAAAGAAACCTTGCAAAATAGTAATAAAAAAAATGTAACTCACCCCATATTCAATAGCCAGGTCTGTATGATCGTCTATGTCAACTTTCGCCATGGCAACACGGCCTTTCTGTTTGGCAATAGCCTTCTCCAACCTCGGCCCGAGGATCTGGCAAGGACCGCACCATCTGGCAAGAAGAACAAGACGTGTATCAAGACAACTGCTTCTACAGGCAGTGTATGCATACAGTCATAAGTAACCATAAATACAGGTACACACACCCAAACCCTGCCTGCTACAAAAGTTAAAGTTGTATCACCACACACAAGGATCAACTCGCTGAAAGGCAGAACTAAAAATTAAGATTTGTCTTTGCACATAAAGCATCTACCGAGATTGGATTATTGAGTTCGTATTCATTTCTTATTGTTTATCCATAATACTATGGCTCCACACTTCAAGCTAAATTCCATATTTATGGTCAAGGCTTCAGAATACAGTTACAGATAGCACAGCATCAGACGTTTTGCAAATCTTCTGCTTAGCTTATATTACTTTATAGACCAAACTGCACCTTCTGGCAACACACACACACACACACACACACACACACACACACACACACACACACACACACACACACACACACACACACACACACACACACACACACACACACACACACACACACACACACTTACGGTAACTACATTATTTAATTGAACAGTTTTCCGGAAAACATATTTAGTACATTATTGAAGGCTCAAAACATAGCCCATAGAGTAAATAAAATGTAACAATTCCTTGAAATATACTATTGATTATTTGTGGTGCAACTGCAACATAGACAGTAAAATTGTTGGTGCATGAATTGAATGTAAATGGTAGGACGCCAATTTAGCCAATTCATCCATCTACATTTATCTAAATAGTTTTAACTTTGTACCAACCACGTGACATTTTACTATTTCAATATTCATTTTTATCTTATTCAATACAGCATTTAATGAGCCTCCGTCAATATGATTTTTGGATTTCATTGACAGTCACTAATCTAAAGAGATGACTGTAGTGGTTACTGACACTGTAGATGCTCTCACAAGTCAAGTGTGGGCTTCTCAGATCTGTGCATATATTTAAAAACTATATATATATATACCCATGTGAACATTCACAGCCACTTAAGTAGACAGGTCAGTCAGAGTAAAATCATTTCCCCTTAGGTCGGCACTGGAACAACAGCACAGCATCTCCCACCTTAAAAACCACAAACCTTGAGAAATGAAGAGAGCGACTTGTGCACCCCCTGATTTGACCCGACTGTAGCCCAGCACAAGATGCCTACAAGCCACCTGTTACCTTCCCCCAGTACTCACTGTGCATGGAAGTCGATCAGCACAGGCAGTTGGCTATTGATGACCCTCTCTGTGAAGTCCTCTTGGTCCTGAACGTTGAAGGAGACTTGTCTGCGTGACGTGTGAGGAAGACTGCGGGGCAGGGTGCGTGAAGCAGAGAGGAAGGAGACCCGAGGAGCGGCGGACTGCACGGCGGTGGAGAAACAAGACGACGCCGCCCTGGTGGTGGACGCTGAGAGGCCACGGACATCTTTCACACCGACTGTGCAGATTCTGCGTAGTAGCAGTCTGTGAGCCATCTAGGTCAGTGACAAAAGAGAAAATGACAATGCTACTGTTCCATGCATGCCGTAAGGAACCTGGTCAGCAAGTAAGCACAGCAGCCACACTCTCAGGCAAGTAAGTGGGTGGGCGAAGTCATTTTTGTGTACATGTCATGTCATCAAAAACAATTTATCTAATAACTCACAATGAAACAACTGTTTGAATACACTAAACCCACAATTGCTCCGAATATGCTGTAGGAAATTATCCAGTCTGACTTGTTTGTTAGTTAAAAAAAAAAAAAAAAGCCACTGCAAATAATTTGCAGTTATAATAATGCTATTTTTTCTTTATTTAAATTCATGATTGTTGGAAGATGGACTGTGCTGTCTGTGTGCGCATTACAGGTAAAGTATGTATATGAATCATTTTGTACTTACGTTGTGTTATTTTTCAAACGTGCTTAATAAATAAAGTTTGATTATAAATATATGACCTGCGTTGTCATTTATCTATTTTTTTTTTTACGTATCTAAAACGCGATATTGTGCAACACGCCAATTGATACCATGGGGTTTTATAAATGTAAAAGAAATGTTGCTATTCCTTAAAAAAAGGGTGACAAATACTACGGCTAGAAAACCAACATCGCTCTACGTTCATTACAAATTTACTTACATTTTTTAAATGCAATAAATACGCTATGCTGATTGATACTGACGCAAGTAATGCCAACGTGTTGCGGAAATATTGCGATTTACAAACTACCTACAAAATGAAATTTGAAAAAACAAACAAACAAAACAAAACCGAAGAACTGCCACAGTACGATTGTTTCACGCGTTTCAAACAGCCAGCACCCCTCTAACCTTTCCTACATGGGGTCTAATCAGCTCCCCAAGTCGACCCTCACTTTCAGAGAGCTTCTTTAGCAACATAACATTCGTTACGTATGACTTTGCCCTCTTCGTCCTCCTCCTCTAACCTTCTCTCTGATCCCTTCCTTACTTTCAGAAAACACCACACACTCGAACAAAACACATTCCAACCAAGCAATTGGGTGTTCCAGACAGGACACCGAAATTCGGGTTAGATAAATTGATCAGTGTCGGTGTTTACCTTATCACTTAGCTAGCGATGATCTTGGCCTTGCGTACCAATGAGGTACTTCCGGTTTGACGCGGTGTAGGCCCGGCCCCCTTTTCAACCTCTGCCGGGCAGAAGTGGCATAAAGCAGCGCCATCATGTGGCCACAATGAACGTATGCTGTAGCCTCAGTAGTGCCCGTAGTAGAAGATATAATTATATACGTGACACTTACCCAACTTAAGCATATCAACGTTGTGTGTGTGTGTGTGTGTGTGTGTGTGTGTGTGTGTGTGTGTGTGTGTGTGTGTGTGTGTGTGTGTGTGTCCTTTTTGCATTTACTTTTGAATGTTGTGAAACATGTTTACTGAATATGGAAAAAAAATATTTAGGGGAAATCCTAAAATCCTCTTCGTCCTCATTTTTCATGCTCACATGGGACTTTCTGGGTTTTCCGTCATTAACCTGCCCTCAGTTACTCAGACTGATGTTGGCAGAGCTGCTGTGTTTGCTTGCACAGAAGCGCTCTCTTCCACATTCCACATTTCACCGAGAATTCATCATAAATGGCATTGTGCATAGAATAAAATAACATTGTCACATGGTTGACTCTCAACACTAATTATTATACAAAGGACTCATACGGGGATAAAAGACAGGGACATCTGACCATCATGTGCCCCACTCGAGGTCAAACGGGCGATGGTCTCATCGTTATACTTGTGAGCTCAACAGGCTACATGCACTAGAAATGAGTGTATGGATAACATAAGCTAAACAGAATAAAAGAATAATACAAGAACACTTATTTTCCATTACACCCTTAAAACCTTAACTTAAACTTTAGTTGAACTTTATTTTTCACTGCTTACTTGATAAAACTTATGTGGCAAAAACATTGAATTTCTCTGTTTGTGGTCAGACCGCATGGTAGTCTATGGGTGACACTCAAAACAGATTACCGTTGGAGGCCCCCCAGTGGCAGGGGAGGTTTCAGCAGCCACTGAGTTCGCTCATTATGCGGAGTCTCTGGTCTGTGGTTCTAAACCCAAAATCAATCAAAATCAAACCGAGGGAATTTTCCACTTCCCCTCGAGATTCCTTTCTATTATTCCAGATTTGAACTTAGATTGCTTGAAAGGTTGATGTTTTATATATTGAGATTATGTATTCCATTTAAAACTCAAAGCAGAAAAAATGTCAATGACAAAATCTTGACCAGATCTGCGACTCAAGATGTTGCTGTAAACTTTTTAATGTTCAAGTAAATTACACTTTTATGCCAAGACAACACGGCATTACACTGTGATAACGAGATGAGATGGAATTATGCTGATGTTTTATTTTATTTTAATATGTTGCAATAGTTCATCCGATCTAGCATTTTATTTCAATATTCAACAGTTGCAGCAGTTCATTCCATTTATTTCAACACAATTACATTAAAATAGAAATAAGTCACTATTTTTGTTTCAGGGTCTCATCAAAAATAGAAAGTGGTGCCAGATTGTTTTGTTGTTGTTGTCTCATCAACAGCACAGCATAGCACCTCATATAAAGTTCTGAAACCATATACTTTCTGTAAGACTTACTGTCAAAATGTGGCAGACTGCCAAAATGCTGTCCACGTGTCTTAAAGTGCGACTTAAAGTAACTCTTTGGGTCTGTTTGTTCCGCATTGTCACAATGTTAATTTTTCACAACTGCCGTCTTCACGTTCCATGTAACGATCAAGAAAAATGTGTGCTTAATTAAATACAATAAAGTCAAGTTCAAAGCATTTAGGGGCTTTGCTGTATGCCACTTACCTCTGAGATAAAGTGACATTTGCCTGTCTGTTGGATTATAGCTCATCCATATCATTTTCAAGATTTAAAGGCGTCTTTTGCTTTTCCGTGAGGACATTTGCCATCAGTTTACATGAATGGGCCTTTGGTTAGCTTTTACAAACATGAAATGGATGGTCAAGAAATGCCTTCAAAGGCATCCCATGCTGCAGGGGGAGAAAGTGTTGGAAGTAGGTTTGACCCAGCGCGTCATTTTCCGAAAGAGGTGGAGCTCTTTTCAACACTGCATAAAGGCTGACGAATTACAGTCAATCTGAGCCATTATTTCATATTTATCTTTGTTGGCGACCCCCAGAGAAGTCAATCATACGAAATTATAAATAGATATATTTTCTCTGATTTGAATAAAATTGTATTTTTATAAAACAAATCCATACACATAGTTTAAGTTTAACAAAAGGGTGAATATAGAAAAACAATTTCAAAGCAAGACAAACTTTAGGTTTAAAATTTACAAGACTGAATAGTAAGAAAAATAACAATAGAAAAAAATTATATACTTTCAATAAAAAAATAGAAAAGTGATAACTAGATGTTTTTATGAAAATATTAAGGTATAAAAGATCAAATAAAATCAAGGTGTCACATTTAGTGTTAAACCAGTGAACATATGTAGTTAAAAGGCAAGCATAAATCACTGAGTTGATACTTTTTGGAATTTCCTCAGCCAAAGAGACAAACGGTCTCTACAAGGAGATTTATATGAAAACAGGTGCAATGAAATGTCATACAGTGCAGAGCGTAACGTAGGAAGAAGGAGAAGCACACTTTCAGACTGGTCACGTTTGTTTATGTTGTCAAAAGTGTCTTACTTTCTCAGTTGTTACTGCGTTTTGTAGCTTGTTTATTTTGGGATTGTCTGCTGAAGGTTTTTTTTTTCTCTCTCTTTCTGTGTTATATCCTCAGCTTACCAGCAAAAGTGTGCCGTCTCTGGAACAGACAAGTGGTGGCAGAAGGATGTTTGTTGGGCCGAGGCAGTTGGGCAGCGAACAGAGCGCTGCTCTGTGTGCCCTGTTGAGGTGGACCAGACCAGAACATACAGGCCTCAGTTCTTTTACCACTGGCCTCACACACCCCTCCTGTACATGTTTACCTTCCAGTGCAGCCCAAACTGTTTGTGAGTGAGGCTCTTTCTCAATACAGCTTGCTCGTCCGCCACCCCCCCTCCCCCCCCACCCCCCGAGCACTCATTCTGCCAAATAAACATTGCACCGGAAATTGCAGGGATATCTGGGATTTTTGAGGGGGGGACTGGGTGGAAAGAAGCAAGGGGCTGGAACAAGGCCGCTCTCTGTGACACCTTTTAAGATGAGGGGAGGGTCAAGACGCATGAGGAGTTGGAAGAACGGGTCCCAAGGAGAGGGCGTGACCTTGCCCTGGTTGGCGGGATGGGTTGGGCACCAAGTGCAATACGCTACAAACAGGTACAAGTGACCCACTTTCTACCTGGCTCCATCGGGGAGCACCGTTGGTCATGACATAGAGACACCGCATGCCATGCTTTCCACGCTAGTTCACATGAATTGTGTTGGCCAGAGGTTTACTGAACGACAGATAGAAAAAAACCACAAGCCTGAACAGTCTGTCACCTGTCGCCACAAATGTGTACAATGCACGGACACAGAATTGAATTGATTGTTTAAAGAAAGAAGAGCAATCTGGCTCCTACACTGTGATTACAACCAGTGTTGGTGAGTAATCTATTACTAAGTAATCCACGACTGTAGTTAACTACTTTTTGAGTAACGGAGTAATGTAACCAGATTACTGTGGCAAATCTGGTAATTATATCATAATTACTTTATCAAGGAACCATTTTGTTACTTTTCCCAAATCTTCAGTTTGTGCAGTTTGTGTTCAGACAGCAAACATTCATTCATGTGAAAAGGACAGAGGCAATATTTGGAATTACAAAATTTGCACTTTAATAAAGTCCATTCCAAAGTACTGAGCAACTGTTACTTTATTTATTTTATTTTTTTAACAAAAGTCATGAGTAATTAGTAATTGATTACTTTTGAAACAAAGCAGTTAAAGAAGTAATTAGATTACTTTATTGTGGAGAAATCAGTAGTCGCATTACTTTTATGGAGTAATCCCAACAACACTGATTACAACGTACAGAATAAAAGCTGCGCTCTTGAATTCAGTGTCAGACAACAGCAATGAATCTCAGAGTTCGACTGATAAGCTGAGTTCAGAGAACTCACCCGCTGGATCCTGAACTGATACGAACCGTTCCTGATCATCCATTTTCAGAGGTATAAGAAAATGACACATGACACAATATAAATATGAAATTGTGGTTTTTGGTCTGACCAATTGCCCATTCGTTTGTACTCTGAACCCACATTAATATTCTGTTCTTTTAATATGTAGGTGCAAAAAAAAAAAAAAAAAAATCAGCAGCAGTATTTCTAGTCTTTGTGACTGCAATCTACTTATTTTATAATCGAACGACTTGGGAAGTGATTTTTGTAGATTGGTTTCAGGTGTGTATTCTGGTATTAGATTATTAAGGACAAAATTAATTATTGAGTGAAATAAGATAAGATAAGATAAGATAAGATAAACCTTTATTCGTCCCACGACGGGGAAATTTAGGTGTTACAACAGCAAAGAAGATAGGGCAAACAAGAATAAAGTGAACAGAGCATATAAAAATAACCTAAAATAGTGCAAAACAGTATGAAGTAAAAAAGTAAATAAACAAGAGCCTATAAAAATAGAAATAAGTGAACAAGAGCCTATAAAAATTGAAATACTAAGTGAAATGAGCATGTCTTACAAAAACTTAAGAATTAAGTAAATTTGGGTAAATGACAAAAACCAGTGATACAGAGAAAAACAGTGAAAAATATGCACAGCTGAAGTAATGTATCTGTCCCTAACATTGTGTTACGGATGTGGGAACCTTCTTGCTTGTGACTGACATCAGAGAATTAGAAGTTTGTTTCCTGAACACACTCAACTGGCCTTTTCCCCCCCCTTAATTTAAAGCAGCTCTAGGTAACCTGAGCTTGCTACAAGTTTGCTACGACAATAACGTTCAACGCTTTTATCACTTCGTCTTTCATCGAGGTTACTTATTGGGTTCCATTCCGTCATTTTACATTAATTACCATTAATCCTTTATCTACCGCTTTACTGAGTTTGGAATCATAATTTTATGGTCGAAAGGTTACCGAGAGCTGTTTTAATATTTCCACTGCTCCAGGTGCTGCACCCAATTCAGATTATCTCACTATTTGCATTGACCTGTTTCTGAAAGTTTTATCCGCTTCTCACCTGCGGTTTTCTGCTGTCCTCCGGCACCTCCAACCATTCCTGTTCCATTCCAACTGTGTAAAAGTAGCAACATGGATAGTTTCCAGTGAACTCCAGAAGCGTACCTGTGTCACACCATTACGACTTGACGGGTGTTGTTGGCTCAGAAATTTACAAGGTCACAGCACAGGGCAACTTCCCAGTGGCAGTATCCTGTATCCCCAGGACCTAATGAATGCCTCCACTTTTGTTGTGTTGGAAATTCTGCATGTTTGTTTATTATGTCTGGGATGGAAGCCACCATGACCAAAGTGGAAAGGGACAAGTTCTTTTTTTTTTTTACAAGTCAATAAATCTTAGCAATATAAGTAACAAAAACAAATGTCTCACCCCTTTGGAAGGGAATTATGCGAAGGCCAGCGCTAACACACAAACACAAGCCCAGGAATTGAGTGATCTTTCTTCATTTTCTCTTGGTTTATTTACACGAGCCTGTTACACCACCTCTGCATGCTGATAGAGAGATGGACTGTTGGGGGAGAAGGACAGAGGTATGGAGAATCTGTTCTCCAGAATATGTTTTTCTATTTTAAACTGAAAATAAAAGTGTACTGGTGCTTCCAGTGAACAGCTGAACTAAGTTAACTAAAAAAGTGCATTTATTGCATATGTATATACTGTATATATGTATGGGCCCTTTCTGTGTGGAGTTTGCATGTTCTCCCTCCTTTTTTTTTTTAAACTTCGAGAGGTAGTCTGACACTGGCACTAGCTGCAGCACAGCTCTGCAGCATTTTATCCCACCATTGTATTGTGTCTGCAGGAGTCTTACCAAACTCCAAACTGTTGGATAAGCAAGTTTATTTAAGCAGAAAATAGCAAGTTCTTCTCAATAGAAATAGATATCCAGCCAGTTGACTCAATTTAACTGTGAGTGGCTTGGTTGCCATCCCAGTTTTTGGTTTCTGGCAACCAAGGCCTCTATATGCTTATGACTTTTTTTCACCCCACTTAGCTAACCATGCTAGCAGACGCAGCAGAGAGCTAAAAAAAAACACATCATTTTTGACAACTAAAAGAGCCAAAAATGCTGATAATGTGCCTGGCCGTGTTTGTGCCATGGGTAATGTGTCAAAACCTCTCTGTCAACACAAAATGGCTTATTTTACTTTGTCCTTTGATTGGCACCAAAGAGGGATGTTGTGTTCAGTGATGACGAGTCCAGAGAATCTGCAACCACTGCGACCATCTCCATCCTCCAAAATCACAACACTTCCTCCCACTGAGCAGGGTCGACCAGAGACTTCTTCCAGAGAATCTCTGGGAGTGGGAGTGGAGCAGTCCTGACGTCTGGCCCGGTCAACACTGGGTGAGATCAGCCTGGGTGAACTGGTCATGCCCGAACCAACAAAACCACATAGGCTGACTTGATGGGTAAGAATGGGATACCATCAAACACTAGTGTGTGAGGAGCATGAGGACGAGGTACCATTTTTTTTTTTTTGTTTGTTTTAATATTATAAACTTAATGAAGTAATCAAATTTGTATGTCACAAGCAGTTCAACGGTGACCTTGTTTTGAGCCTATTCTGAAATTGCAGCCAACATGTTGTCATTATCTGATATTGTAAAGTTAAAGTGCTGAGGCAATCAGATTTGCATTCAGTATATACACAACAAATAAGAGGTTGGTTCTGTCTGTTAGTTTGTATTTACACTGCCGGAAAGTTCAAATCCAATATAGATCTTTTTTTTTTGTTGACATTTTAATATGATCACCTGTCCTTTGAGCAGCACACTTGTCACCAGTGACTAGACCAGGTGTGTGTGTGTGTGTGCGCGTGTGTGTGTGTGTGTGTGTGTGTGTGTGTGTGCTAGGAAGGGGGGATCCCACCGTAGGGGAATTCTGCAGGGAGGGAAAATGCCGGGAATTGCGCAGGAAGTTATATCACAGCCATCGTTTCGGACACTGTTGTCGCTTCCACACGTCGTCGCAAGTGGCTCAGTCAAACTCGCGACTTTTCTCGTGCGTGTATTCCATCTGCACGGCTCTTTCCGAAAAAAAGGTATATTTAGAATAGAGGCAAAGGGAAATTCCAAGCTGTTTTTCCATGGCTTGCTGCGGTATTAATGTAGCACGGACTAGCAGCTAAGTATATTTATTTTACTTTTCACAAAGCAGCGGCCCAAAACAGAAGTATGCGAGTGAAAAGAACTTAAAAGCATCACAAATATTATTTTCGCTCGAACAAAAATAAATAAACAGCCAACAGCCAGGTCCCGCTCGGAATGTAGTAATTCTTTATTTTTATGAATGACTACATTCATGCTTGGCCACGCCCCCTCCCACCACCACAGGCTCGGCTCCACGGTTTTTGGAGATCCGAGCCGACGTCGTCCCCTCAGGCCCTGGACTGGACGGTCTTGGCCCCGCGCCTGCGTCCCAATTGGTTAAGTGAAGTCCGGGGGTGGGCGTGGGCGTCGTGAAGAGGGACGGAGCCAGTATAAAAAGTTCAACTCTACTGTTTGACCGATACAAATTTCGCAAGTGATGGAGCTCCGTCCGGGGGATGTAGCGCATGTCGGATTTAACACGTTTGGATAAAGGCTGTTTTTGTTTGTGGAAAACGGTTGAATGATTGCTTTTGCCAGAGGGCTCGCTTTGTTTTTCGCCCATTTTTCTTCAATGTGAACGAGCTGACAGCATGGGGATGCTGTTGTTGTTTGCTGCCTTGCAAGTGGCGACGGTCAGCCTGGTAAGAGTCTCATATATATCTATCATATATATCTTTTCTTTTTCTGTCTTTTTCTGTCTTTTTTTTTTTTTTTTTAATTATTATTCTCAGTTTCACTGTACATGACTCATGAGTGAAAAATGATTTCTGACTTTGGTAGTGATATTTCCTCCCCTGGAAAAAAGGTAACTGTATTGAAATCACTGCATACGATGGGTAAAATAAATCAATATATATCTGATAATAGATAAAAAAAAAGAAAAAAAAAAGAAGCTTATTGACCTACTACACTCTTTTGTCAATGATGATTGTTGAAGTTGATGTTGATTTTGAAGGGAAGACAAACTGAATTGTTGTGTAACTGCACAATGTGTTGTTGGTGAAGCCTCACTAAAACTAAAGCTACACTTGATAATAACATGAAGTTTCTACTGATATGTTAAAGGAAAATAAAACAATACTTATTTTCTTTATATATATGTATATGTATATATATATATATATATATATATATATATATATATATATATATATATATATATATATATATATACATATATATATATATATATATATATATATATATATATATATACATATATATATATATATATATATATATATATATATATATATATATATATATATATATATATATATATATATATATATATATATATATATATATATATCATGTAATAGAGTTGCATGCATTGTTTAACTTTACTGTTTTTTGGTAACAAGATTGAAGGGAATGATCCTATCATCATATAGTGCTCAACAGTGTTGTTTTTCCTATGTACTGTAAAGAGAACTCTTCCAAAAATGACAAATTAAAAACAAAGCTGCCCTTTTAGAATAACATTACATTATTTATTTTTTTTTGCTGCTGGTTACTTCCTGTGCAAAGTTAAAAATGATAGCAAGGATAATGCTGTGGAAAATCAGATCCTCCAGGATTCCTTCTTGCAGCGCCAGCTGAATTTGGCCTGGTCTGAGTCTAAATGGCCAGAATTTGTCGATCAGGCCTTGAATGAATCGAATGGTAGAGGTGATGGGTGGCGGCAGTACGGGGACTGGGTGGAAGAAGCCGCCTTTCATCCCTGTTTGCCTGGCAAATACCAAGCAGGGTGGGAGGGGTGGCTGGGAGTATTGCAGTGAAATCACCAAATAGTATAGCTTCACATAAAATCCCACTGACGCGTCCTTTTGTTTATTGGTGTGGCTTTTACTTAAATGGACAACACTCAGTGCAATGTATGTCCTGTGTGAGACCAGGTTGCCTTCTATCCATTCCAACAGGTGAGTGCTGGCTGCCCCATGGTCTGTGAGTGTCCGGTGGTACCCCCATCCTGCCCCCCAGGGGACAGCTCAGTCCTGGACGCCTGTGGCTGCTGTAAAGTGTGCGCTGCTCAGCTCAACCAAGACTGCCACGAAGGGCAGCCCTGCGACCACCACAAAGGCCTGGAGTGCAACTACGGCAACGATGTAGAGCAGACACGCGGCATCTGCAGGGGTACGGGTCTCACTCACTGCTGCTGGGTACACTTGCAAATAGAGGGAAACTTTAGATGGAGGAGGTTTGGCTTCGTTTGGATTGTGGCTGTGAGGTGGAGAACCCTGAGCAGAGCGGCTGGCAAAAAGTATTTGCATTTTATACTTGGTAGTACAAGTATGTGTACGAGTGTCAATAAATACTCTGGTAAAAGTAAAAGTACAGGTTCAACTCCTTTACTTAGTTGAAAGTAAGAAAGTAAAGATTCTGAAATGTACTGAAGTAAAAAAAATAAAGTTACTTTTGATAATTATTTTTCTTTCAACTGCAGCACAACCAAACTGTAATCAGTAATAGCTCTGACCAGTGAGCCATTATTGCATGTTTACACTTTAACTATCAATAACCATTTTCTTTTTTTACATTTTTATTTGTCTTTGTACTGAAAACGTATTGAAGAGTGACCCCAAAGCCAAGGTCCCCTAAAATAATCTCTCCCTAAACTATGATATACTTTTGTATTGAGCCACACAACAGCAGAGTTCAAATCGCACCACTTCAAGCAACTACAACTATATTAAAAAAAAAAAAATAGTTGCTGTGAATGCTATTTGTATTTTTTAAACACAAAAGTAACAATCGTGTTTTTTCAATGTAAGAAGTAGAACGTACAGATGTTTGTGTACAAATTTAGGGAGTAAAAGTAAAAAGTTGTCAGAAAAAGAAATAGTCAAGTAAAGTACAGATACCTAAAAAAAAAATACTTAGGTACAGTAACAAAGTATTTGTACTTCATTACATCCCACCTCCGGCGGCTGGCTTGTCTTTGATTGGGGCCTGCAGGTTTGAAGTCTGCACCACCTTCCAAACACACTTTCATGAGTGGAGGCTGAAACACAGCCAACTCTGGGATTTTTCATGTACACAAACAGCCCCATGAAACGCACAAACACACACACTCTTGCACAGTAGTGGTATTTTTATGTGTGTGTTTATTTGGGGTGTTTCTATATAAAGGGGGTGTCGGAGGTGTTTTGTTTAGAGTGCCTTTCAGGGAGCAAAGGGTGAGGACTTTAGTAAACAAGTCCAGATTCCGAGCTGCTCTACAAATAGACAAGTTTTCATAAATCTGGTGGTAGTGTCTGTCTTCTACACACCATGCATATTAATGTTTCTTGTCAGTCAGCATGTTATTCCCATATTAATCTGGTAAAGATCATTTAAAGTAAGTCATTGCTCCGTAAACATTAGATTAACCTCGGCTTAATGTGGAATAACTTGCTTTTGAAGAAGAAAGCACATAAAGACAGGTGAAGTATGCTGATTTTTTATTTTTATTTTTTGCATTTCATTTCATTTCATTTCATGGAACCACTTTCATCCAGACTCGGTTGAGGACTTTTGTTTAGGAAACTGCACTAATAATATCAAATCTTGGTTCTCGCTGAGGGTTCTGCTTTTTTCCCCCTGTTTAAGGGCTTTTGTGTTTTTCCTCAGCCGAGGTTCTAGAGGCTCTGAGAGTTGAGGTTGTCGCATCTTAATTAAAATCCTTTCAGGCAAATTGTGTTTGAACTTGGGCCACACAAATAATGTTTGATTATTCGTTTAGACGTCGACCACATAGGGGGGTTATTGAAGGGTCAATCATGTTCATGTTAACTCAAGCCTACAGAACATGATGATTCAGTAGATAAAACAGTAGATACAACAGTAAATACATGTTGGTTTGTTTTCTTATCAATCAATCAATCAATCAATCAATCAATGGCATCTCAAATGGAGAAAAAAACAACTGAAACCCCCTTCCGTGAGTTTTAATTAATTAGGGAGAAGGACGCGTCCTCATGGAACTGTGAAGAGAAATAATTACAAAAATCAAGAAAATGGACAAAATCGTAAAAAGAAAGAATTCATCTTTATCTTGTAGGATTTGTTGTCTGACATCATGATGCTTTCACCAGTAGCAGTAGCTTGTGTGTTCAGAAATTCAGAATATGCTAGCACATGCAACCACGTAAAAACAGGACATTTCATGTAGCTGTTGGGCACGTAAACACCATTTTGGGAATAGTGTCCTAACCAGAATACAGACAATAATATTATTATACATCTAATATATATGTTAATATTATTTTTTAGAGGTCCAGTGCGTGAAATTTGGCTTGCTTTATTATGTTCTATCTTGGTATACTTGCAGTCATTTGGTTTTCCTACCCTTAGAATGATTCTCTCATATATAAGAATATCCATAGAGCAATGAGGGTCTCGCTCCCATTAGCTGCCATCTTGCACCTGGAACTTGGACCTTTCTAAAAACAATGGAGTCATTAACCAACACATGTTGTGTGTCCCCTCATCTCTCTCTCTCTATTCAGCGAAGGCCGACGGCCGCTCGTGCGAATACAACGGTAAAATGTACCAAAACGGCGAGAATTTCCGCGCCGGCTGCAAACACCAGTGCACCTGCATCGACGGGGCGGTGGGCTGCGTCCCTCTGTGCCCGTCCCACCTGCCGCTGGCCTCGCCCTCCTGTCCAGCCCCGCGGATGGTCAAGGTGCCTGGCCAGTGCTGCCTGAGCGTGGACTGCCACCAGGGCGGCACCACCACCACCACCACCACCGCCGCCGTCGGCGGCGTGGCTCCGGGGCAGCACCGCCGCCGAGCCTGGTCCCCGGCCTATCACCCCTACCACTACCCGTACAGCCCGTACCCGGCCTACCCCTTCTACCCCTTCCCCAAGTCGCCCTACCGCAAGCCGGACGCCCACAAGTACAAGAAGCAGAAGAAGGAGGACGAGCTGCTGGGCAACGAGCTGGCGGAGCTGCAGGGCCGCAAGTGGGACAAGCTGCGCGGAAACAAACACCTGGCGGGTGAGAGAGGGTGGGAGTTGGTGGGGGTGGGGGTGGGGGTGGGTGGCGGTGGTCGAGGGGTTCGGCAGGGGGAGGGGGGTTATGGGTAGGGGCTGTTTCCTCCTTGCAGTTAAGCGTCGTGTTTACGCCACGGCCTGCTGACGCACAAACGGCCTCACTGTGAGACCTTTCCACCTCCTCCTGCGTGTGTGTGTGTGAATGTGCGTGTGTGTGTGTGTGTGTGTGTACGTGCGTAGTTCTTCCTTTGGCTTTGATTTTATTCTAATCCCATTATTGAACAGCAAATATGGGCGAGGTGTTTAGATTCTCGTCTTTATCAAAACCAAGAAGAAGTCATGACAAGTCCCACAAATCCCATTTAAAAAACATTTAGTCATTGTGTATATATGTTTGTGTGTGTGTGTGTGTGTGTGTGTGTGTGTGTGTGTGTGTGTGTGTGTGTGTGTGTGTGTGCATGCTTCAGCCATTTATGCGAGGCTTGTTTTCCACTGGCTCCTTGCACGCCAGCGGTACTCTCCTTTAACCGCCCCTAAACACACGCACACACACACACACACACACACACACACACACACACACACACACACACACACACGGTGCACCAAAACAGCACATGCCTCTGTCGCTCCTTGCTGTAATCACTCTCTCTCTCTGTGCGCCAGTGTTGCCCGTCCACTGAATGAGGCCCAGTGTGCTTCGCCATCTCTGCTGGGCCATTTCCTTCCTCCGCCCTCCCCGACTTTAACCCCCCTGTACCCCGTGTCTCTTCTTCTTCTCCTCCACCCTCTGGCAGCCTGGAGGCGGGTGGCGGCGGCGGCGGCGGGGGACCAGTGCGTCCTGCAGACCACCCCGTGGTCTCAGTGCTCGCGGAGCTGCGGGACGGGCGTCTCCACCCGCGTGACCAACGACAACGCCCGCTGCAAGCTGGTCAAGGAGACGCGCCTGTGCAACGTCCGGCCCTGCAGCTCAGTGTCGGCCCCCGTCAAGGTATTTATTTCTTGACCTTTATTTATACAGGTTAAGAACCTCATTGAGACTCTATGAGGACATTAGCGTGCGTTTGCAATGCAAAAATGAAGAAATGAAATAAAGCCAATTAGGGTTGCAAACTCCCACGGTTGCTTTCTCCAACCTTCCAATGATCCCTGTGAACTCACCAAAGTGAACCAAGCTAGATAGCTCCAGGACCTGCTGCAGGTGGTTCCATTGTTCTGGGGGCTGAGAAGAAAAGGGTTTTTTCCCCTCCCGAGCTCAGTATGGACTGGAGGGACGACAAGAGCAATGTAGTCCTGAGACCGGAGGATAAGATGGGGCAGTCTCCGTGTCGTGTAGGTTGCCATATACAGTAGGGGGGGGGAGCAGACCCAGGATTTGCTTTATAGATGAAAGCATAGCAGTGGGCGGTTCTTCCAGAAGACAGCGATGGAGTATGAGCTGCAATGTTGGGTTAGAGCCCTGGCACCAGTAATGAATTGAAGTGCTCCATGATATACTGCATCTATCACAGGGGTGGGCAAACCTTTTGACCGGTGGGACCACAACGGGCCGGAGCAGGAGCAGATGGACGGAGTGTTCAGGGGACCCACCTCATAGGAAGAAAAAATGGATCATGGGATATATAGAAAACATGTGATTTAATGTTCATTGAAAATGAAACAAAGCAAAGTTACAACATGATGTGTGTCTTTGAAGCTCCACGGTATTTAGTTCTTTATTGAAATCACTCTTAAAACTGAAAAAAATGGATGAAATACAGCTATTCTATGACCGACTGGCTATTAATATCATTTCTTCAAGTTCCACGGCCCGGATTAAAAAGCTTAAACAGGCCTCATGTGGCCCCCGGGCCGTAGTTTGCCCATGTCTGATCTAGCAGGTGCAGGGAGCTGGCAAAGGCATTCATGTACTCAACATCACAGGAAAAGTCAGTTGACGCTCTCGAGGTGATCAGGGACGGGAAGGTGACTTCCAAAAACTCTTCTGTTCAAGATCGGCTTTTCGTGGATCAGAACTTTATCTATCAACCCAAAGGCGGAACACACACCACACACCGCAGACTTGGGGTTGTTGCTCAGTTGTTGTCTGGAGAACAAAAGTATAAAATGATATATAGTATAAAAGTATTCACATCCTCTACTGAAGTAAAAGCACAGAATCAACTCCTTAACTCAAAGAAAAAGAGAGTACAGATTCTGAAATGTACTTAAGTAAAAAGAAAACATGTTTTTTTTGGATATTAGTGAAACGTTACATTTGTTGATAAATTACAGAGTTTTTTATTGGATGTTGACGCATTTTTTATAGCAATAACTAATGTTATTTTATGTTATTTAGATGTGATTTAAGTTTAATTTTCTCTGTACTGAAAACGTACTGAAGAGTGACCCCAAAGCTGAGGTGCTAATGGCTGTGTTTATAATCTCACTTCTAACTTCTCAACAGTAGAGTTCAAATGGCTCCACTTCAAGCAACCACAACTATAAATAATGAACGAATTCTTTTGAACAGAATCTGTATCTTTTAAACAGAAACATTACAAGCGTGTGTGGAAAGTACAGAGTCGTCAGTAAAAGTAAAAAGAAAAAGAAATACAAACTGTCTTTTGTACTTTGTTACTTCCCACCTGTGGTTGTTGTTTACAGTTCTGCTGTCATTTGGAAAACTCTCCCCTGACATGTGGTCAAATCCCTGTATTCTTTGTTGCATGAATACCATTTTGCAAATGGTAGAGTAATGCATTTGTATTTGGGTGCAAGTAAAATGGGGAATAATGCTCATCATCAATTTGGTACTATCCAAATTCAAATTGACGATATCGAAGCCTGATTAGAGTGTAAATGTGAGGTTGTACAAAAAAGAATGGTCCATATCAGGAACACAGTTAAAAAGATGGTTAGGCTGCAAAGAAAGAACTTTCCATGAGTCTGTTTGGTGCTGTGTTTACACCTCTCCCAAACTGAGTGCTGTGACAATGTGGCTGTCGAGCTGCACTCAGCAGCACTCGACTCGCCCACTCATCTCACTCACACTGCCAACACAACACCTGCAGGGCCTTCTGTCTCCTGCTGTGTTCCTCTCAGGAGGCTGATGGCTTGTTATGCGCCTGCTTCTCTGCACTTTTCTGATATTTTTGCTGAAATGCGGTGGGTGTTAATGCACACTGACGCCGGTCCCGGCTGGCCTCTGCTGCCGTGCTCCCCTCATCTGTTCTCACCTCCGTTTCATGTTTTTTCTTTTTATTCCACACCCCTCAACCTTAAGCTTAGCTTTGCTGTTTCTGAAACAGGGATAATGTGATGAGTCATGTTGTTTGTTGCGCAGGATAATGTTACATTTAAAAGCACGAGACAAGATAAGATAAGATAAGTTGAGCCTTTATTGATTCCCCTTGTGAGAAATTTTGGTTCGCACAACAGTGTTAACAGAGGTGTAAGCAGCAGTGTACAAAGAAGAAAGAGTCAAGCTAAGAGCTAAGGGAAGGACAAAGAGTACTATATACATAACGAAATGTAAAAGTACAGCGCACAAGGGGAATAAAAGTACTGTGAGACAGAATGTCTGATATCTGCATAGTTTTGTGTATTTGTGCTGCCTTGAATTTTAAGATACTTTCGTGTTTCCCGCACATTCAAAATCATTTGAGCGTGAAATTATCTTTGTACTCAAATCTATCATGAACTTGTGGATCTTCGTCTTAAAGGTCCAATGTGTAATATTTGGAGATTTTGAAGACAAAACAGCAACATCAAGTGGTTACATTTTGGATTGCAGCATCTTTTACTCTCCCTCCCCCTCCTGAACTTGCCAGTGAACTACAGAGGCCTGTGCACACAAACCTGGATACCTCATCCACCTTCTTTTTATTCTTCGGTTTATTTGAGGACACCAGCGTTCACCCTTATACCAAATGCGCAGTCAGGCAGCTGGATTGTCCACACCAGGCTTCCTTAGAAATATGGTGGTGCAAGATGGCAAGGCGCTTAATGATCTATGAATTAATTACATATATATTTGTGTGCGTGTGCGTTTGTGATGACTATCAAATGAGTGAATATCACTTCCCCTCATTTCTGTTTAATGACTTTATAACCTCACGTTAACCTGTACACAACACTCCACTAAGCGAAATTGTCTTCTAATTCTAATTTCATTTCTCATTCTATTTTTTTCCCCCTTCCCCTCCGACACACACAGCGAGGAAGGAAGTGCTCCCGCACGCACAAAGCCCCGGAGCCGCACAGACTGTCCTACGCTGGCTGCAGGAGCACCCGGCTGTACAGGCCCAACTACTGCGGCGTGTGCCGCGACGGCCGCTGCTGCTGGCCGCGGCGCACGCGCACCGCCGCCGTGACCTTTGCCTGCCCGGACGGCGAGCGCTTCAGCAGGTCCGTCATGTTCATCCAGTCGTGCAAGTGCAGCGACCAGTGCAACCACCTCAACGAGGCCGCCATGCCGCCGCAGCAGCGGTGGCTCTACGGGGACACGCACAAGTTCCTTGACTAGCGCACCCCACCAACCCCCCCACTCCCCCCCACCCACATTCCTTCCCCTCCGACCCCCCCCCCCCACCCCACCCCAAAACCTACATCTCCCGCCCCCGTCCGAAAAATAAAGACAGTAACTTTTCCCGTAGTGATTCTTGTGTAGAATAGCGCCGCACTTAGTTTACGAGAGGAGCAGTGAATGATGCGCACACTTCAACACCCTGATGGGAAAGAAATTATCTGGGGGAAGAAGGGAGAGAAGAAGAAAGACGAGTGAAACGGCCACACTTCCAACCCATGGATGTATTATAAGAATTGGACACCGGACTGGCAATATGGCGGTGTGCAGATTTTTTTTATTTCCAGTGGCCACTTGAGGTACTGCAGCTAAAAATCCAAAAGCATTTTCCCCTGTTAGAAACGCCTATAAAATGGCTGAGAGGACGACCTTTGACCTGAAATGCAGTTCATACTAAACTTTCTATTGCAGATTTTCCAGTCATGGTCTTTTAGTCTTTCAAACCGTGATAAAGGCCATAAAATCAACAGCATGACGCCAGGGCTCATTCTGATTGGCTGTCCCATGATGCATTGTCCTGATGCATCATGGGAGTTCCAGATGCACGGCGTGAAGTGCTACAAGCACTATGGGGCCACATAGTGCAGAAGACAAAAACGTTCTTTGGGGGGTGGGCGGGTTTGCTGCAACCTCAGAAGATACAAAGTTCCATTAAAAAAAAGGTCCCAGAGCTCCACAGGCTGTGACGCGTTCTCCAATATGATAAGTGCATCCACGCAGCACCAGAATATCCCGCCAAACTTTTGGAATCCTGGATCCAAAGCTGATTCTTCTGACGGTGGTGTGGATTCTCATCGCAGCTACAGAGCAACGTGCCCAACAAATTGTTGAGCTGACGTCGCCCATGTATGTTCCCCGCTGATAATGTAGTTTGATTTAAGCAGAGCAAAGACTCGAGAGCAAAGACTGTGAGAGTAATTGGGGAGGAGACGAGAATGTGGCTTATTTTTTTCTTTTGTAGTATTTATTCACTGGTATTTATTGTTTATGGAGACAAGAGAGATGGTCGACACAGTGGCCTGCCAGCAGGGAAGGTGAAGGCAGAGCCGCTGTTTGGAACACTGGTGGCACCAGTGGGACCAAACAGTTCCAGAGCTGCCAGCCGTTGAAGAGAAGGACTCCCCCCATGCTATGTGCCAAGGGCTCGAAAAGGTCACAAGGTCACATCAGAGGTCGCGGTGGTCAGGAAGTCGCGTCTGACGACGGATGATGAGGGCGAACTGGAGAGAAGAGGAATAAGATGCGAGAAAGAGGCGGAGCAAAAATCCGTCTGGATGAGGCTTTTTGTACATATTAGTACATGTGGAATATGTCAGAGGCTGTTGACACAGCTGGACACATCATCTGCCTTGCCTCGGCATGAAACTGAGAAATTTAGCAAGCAACAGAAGAACAAGTCTGGAATTCTGGCACCGAGATGTCGAGCACCTAATTTTGTACAAATTGCGATTCTGACTCTGGCGCAGGGAAATAAAGTCCGAAGTCCTTGCTGCAAAGATACATACATACATACATACATATATACGTATGTATATATATGTATATATATATATACATATGTATATATACATATATACGTATGTATATATATATATGTATATATATATATATATATGAACAAAACAGAACAAAAACAATGAAAAAGTAGGAAAACTGAGGTAAATCTGTAATTCGTGACTGGTGGGTGGAGCTGCTTCAGTGTCCAGTCCAACCTATAATCAAGCAGCAAGCCAGCTGGTTGAAACACAATAAGATGAGACTGTTTACGTTTTTTGCAGTGTCTGAGACAGACACTGTCAAGACCGTGCTGTCAGGTGACCCTGCTGTCACGTGGACAGGACATTATTGCATGAAGACAGCAAGAAAACTGTTTGTTATGGCTTTCTAAAGCATTCAAGTATATACAGTACATATATACAGTACATATATATACATATATATATACATATATATGTGTACAGTATATATACTGTTTAACTATGGTTGTTTTAACTATAGCTTTAAATCTCAATGTGCAAAAAAACAAAAGTGCTGTCTTGACTGGAACTGGGGAAAAAGTTAAATGCACCTTATAACAGTATTCATTCATGAGCTCTTATTTTATGCAAGTGTAGATCTTTTTTTTGTGTGTCTTTACTGTTATATATATATATATGCTTAGGGGTTTCCCTTTTTTTTTTTTCCTTTCTCACCCTTTTTTCTCTTGTGCCATAAATAGCAACCTGTTTTCAATTTTCTTATGAACAAAACTATACCACCGCTTGGCTGCAGTTCTTATTCTTTGTGAGCAAATTGCTGTGGATTGAGGCGCTAGACAGCAGGTAAAACGTCAATCATTTTGCATTTGTTAATGTAGATACTGTCGGTATGGTACTGTATTTCTCCTTGTTAATTGTGACTCTAGTGCAGCTATGTACAGACCTATGTAGTGTTTATCTGCTGTAACAGGGCCCCGTACTTGTAACAAGTGATGCTAAAATAGTCAATAGCTAAGCACTGAACAAAGTAGATTTTGGATCCTTACAAGAATTAAAGGCGAATTTTGAAAACATGAGTATTTCCTACCGGAAGGTAATATCACAATCTGTAATAAACTCATGCTTTAAAGAAAGAACAAAAAAAAAAGAGGAAATTGTTTACTATTGAAATGACTTGTATGCATGCTGTGAAATTCATCAGTGACTTGACGGTGAGAACAAAACGGCATTTTAGCACCATGGTCACTATTGCTCCATGAAATGGATCTTAAAGTTGTATAAATGCAACCATAGAATGTCTACAATATTCCATGAAAATTATTGCAACCGTCACGGCGTAGTTTGGCGATAGACTAAAATGACTGATCGTTTCTTTAGCAAACTTTAAAAGAAACACAAAAAGCCTTGGACAGAAATTAAGAGTATGACTGCAAATTGAAATTCAACCTCTGAACATTTGATTATTTGACCAGTGTATATTTTCTTTTTAAAAGCTTTTTTTTTTTATTATTTAATCGGCAAAGTTGACATTATCTGTACCTTAAGAAAAAAAACTCCAAAATTCACTTAATCCACTTGGTGACTTAATTTATTGAATTAAGATGAACATAAAGCTGCCAGATCAACCAAAGTTGCTTTAATTGATGGACACAACTGCATTCCATGATGGACTTTTTAACAAAGAATAAAGAAAACATTGATCTACACTAACTAATATGAACATTAAAACAACTCAAAGTCACTTTCTCACATTTCTCTCAGAGCAAGATCGCTATTATTTTCCCTAAAGCTCTGTCCGACATTAAAACCAGTAATTATAGGGTAGAGATTAAAAAAGTCCCGGAAAACTCAATCTTAAAAAACAAAAAACAAACAAAACAAAAGCAAAAATGTCATTTTGTAAAAAGTTTTAATTCATTAACAAAATAAAACAAAAGACAAAAGGAGAATAGACAAAGAAAGCAAACGTTTGGTAAACTGATGGAGCAGGCGGCGCTTAAGAATAAAACACTTGAAGCATGTCGACTTCGGTGTACGAGACGAGATCCGTGGAGAAGACTTCCCGCTGGACCGAGGCACTCATCTGGACTGCTCAACTAAACGGGACAGAGAGACTTGAGTTAAATATGTGTGCAATCGGAGAAATCAGTAACAGTTTTAATGTATTTCTCAGCTGCTGCCCAACTGGACTGCAGAAGTACAAACCAACTCCAGTCAACAGCGAACGGCACACTTCCATCTTATTCAGCTCTGAAGCGGATACGAACGAATCGCACTGTGCGACGGCAACCAAGGGAGCGTCGGAGCGCTCGTCAGGGCGAGCCGTCAGCGCACCGGACTCGCGGCGGCACCTCGGTACTATCGGGGGGGAATTCGCTTGCGGGAAGACTTACTGTAGGAGGAGATGTCGATTTCGTCCGGCAGCTCGGCCACGTTGACCTCGAAGCGGTCCTGCACGTCATTCAGGGTCTTGGCGTCGGTCTCGTCAGACACAAAGGTTATGGCCAGACCTTTGGTTCCAAACCGACCTGCACGGGCAACCTGACGGAGCGGGGACGCAGGCAGAGCGACGTTGACAAACGCACCGACAAAAAAAAAGAAAAAGAAAAGCAAAACGCACCATAACCAAATCCATGACGCGAACACTCACCCTGTGCAAATAGGTGTCTGAGTCTTCTGGCATGTCGTAGTTAAAGACGATGTTGACTCGCTCGATGTCCATTCCTCGGCCAAAGAGATTAGTGGCTACCAGGATCCGCCTTTGGAAATCCTTAAATTGCTGATAGCGAGACAGTCTGCAGGACAGACAGACGCCAGACGGGACAGAAAGCATCATCAGCACAAATACTGAAGCACTCCATTCTTTCAACGATTTGACCAATGTGAGCGCATGTTTCACAATCTCACTTTGTGGAATGTTGCGTACAGGTTAACGTGACGTTCTAAAGTCATTAAACAGAAATGAGGGGAACTGATATTCACTCATTTGATAGTCATTTCACGCGTCGGCCTGCAGGTGGCAGACGTGAGAAACTCACCTTTCTTCCTGGGCCATTCCTCGGTGAATGGAGATAGCAGGGAAGTTTTGCTCCACCAGGAGCTGGGACAGAGCGACGCAGCGCTGGATTGACTTGACAAAGATCACCACCTAGAGGCAAAATAAAGGTACTGAATTTCCGCTGCGGAGGCAGTGCTTCTGGGGTTATTTTAAAAAACCTTTCAAAAAAACCTGATTTACTTTCAAATGAAAAGACTAGCCCGGTGTTTGTTCCGTTTCTCTAAACAGAACAAACACTTTTCACCTACATCAGACAAAGGTATTCTAGATGTTGTACCTGGTTGAACTCCAATGCATCAAGAAGGTCAAAAAGCTTGCGGTTCTTCTCGCTGTCCTTCAACTTGGAGTAGTACTGTTGCAGGCCGTGGAGCGTGAGTTTTGTCTCATCATCCACAAACACTTCCATTGGCTGCAGGAACAAAAGAATTCCAATGAACTTCACTTGTTGAATTGCTACCACACGGTGTGAGAAAGCCCTGCAAGCAGGAAAAGCTTGCGGTAGAAACCCTACATTCACAACTTACATCTTGCATGAACTTGCGACAGACTGGTCGGATCTCCTTGCTCAGAGTTGCACTAAACATCATGACCTGCTTCTCGTGGGGTGTGATCTTGAAGATTTCCTGCACGTCACGCCTCATGTCTGGTGCAAGGAAATAAAAAAATGGGATTGTGAGATAACACTACATGAAGCAGGACGCGGCGGAATGTCTGCTGACGACAACCTGACTAAAAGGAAGAACATACCGAGCTGCTCCAACATTTTGTCACACTCGTCCAGGACGAAGTGCTTGACGTTCTTCAGGCTGAGGGTCTTGTTCCGGGTGAGCGCGAGAATACGGCCCGGCGTGCCAACGACAATGTGAGGGCAGTTCTTCTTCAGCACGTCCTCGTCCTTCTTGATGGCCAGACCGCCAAAAAACACCGCTGCCTTGACAGTGGGCATGTACTTGGAGAAGCGCTCGTACTCTTTACTGATCTGGAAAGCCAGCTCTCGTGTGTGGCACATGACTAACACGGAAACCTGGGAGAGATGAACAGAGATCAGACGCCCTCGTGTGCATTTATTTTCAAAGGCAATACTGACGGCTTTGCCAGTAAAGAGGATGTAAATGTGCAGTTAAGGCTTTTAATTGTTTATTTCCTGTCAAACAAGCTTGCCCACCATTTCCGATATAAAAACTTAAGCTTAATGAAACCAAAATTATGTTTGTAAGAACAAAATAGACCAAAGGACACACACACAGGAAAAGTGAATTTAACACACACACACACACACACACACACACACACACACACACACACACACACACACACACACACACACACACACACAAAGCACAGTGATGCTAAGTCGTACCTGTCCATCCACAGGTTCAATTTGCTGAAGCGTGGCAAGAACAAACACAGCAGTCTTGCCCATACCAGACTTGGCTTGACAAAGGATGTCCATGCCCAGAATTGCCTGTGGGATGCATTCATGCTGAACTGCAAAAAGAAAGAGAAAAAGTTAAGAACTCTCAACGCTGATGGTGAACGAACCTATGCAAAGCAACGCTCGAATCCATCACGGATTCCTCACCTTCAGATGGATGCTCAAAGCCGCAGTCGATGATGGCCCGGAGCAGCTCTGGCTTCAGCAGAAAGTCCCTGAAGCCTGAGCTGTGGATGGAGACGTAGGAGCCCTTGATCTCCTTCTTTCCTGCGGGGGCTGCACTGTCGGGGGCTCCTTGGGGCTCTTCATCTTCTTCATAATCCAGCAGCTCGCTATCAACGTCATTCTCAGCCATTGTGTCTGCCATCCAGACATGAAAGAAAGAGAAAAGTTTAATTGTGTCACGTGATCAACCCGGCACAACCGCTAAATAGTAACTCGATCACTGAGACGGATAGTGGCTGATTATGATCGTTAGTAAGAAGATTAATTTTGTTGAGGTACGTCATTTTGTCGCTTAATTTTCGCACTTTGAACGAACAGCAAACGGCACAGACTGGACTCAAGTATCTTTCTACGTGTTCAATTATACATATATAAAAACAACAACAACACGAAAACAGAACTAAAATGCTTTTATTTGAAAACTTTAGGGCTCCGAATGTTGGCGGGTGAACCAAAACACTTGGAGTCATTCATTCATTCACAACACCAATAGCTATTGTGTTGCATAACCATCGCTCGCGTGGCAAACTATTTTTTTTTTAAACATATGAACAACGCCACTGTTCTGTTGAACCAACAGAACAATGTTAACAATGCGACAAACACCGTGGCCCCGTGGACAAACTCAAAATTATGCCAGTATACTTGTCGTGTTTATAAGCGCAAAGGACACTGGCGAGTCGGCTAAGCTAGGCTACAGCATGCTAGCTAGTCCAGTAGCACGCAAAAGAGCGCAACGAATGAAGAGGTTTTCGAAAATTAAGCCACTTTACCGTTGATAGCCGAATATTACTGACGACTTAGTCGTCGCAATCCAAAACTTAGTGGTCGTTTAAAAGTCGATTTTAACCCTTACCTTTCGGTGTTAGTTGCGCGACTACAAACAAATCAAAACCGCATGGACAGGCCTCGTCGCTTGGTTTGTGCCGAAGACAGGAAGTACCGCCTTTGTTAAAAGGCGTTCATGCCATTGGTTGATGACCCAAAAGCAGGAAGCAACAATGCAAAAGAGTCCCGCCATCCAACCGAGCACAATTTACTTAAATATTTAAAAAAAAAAAGGAAAGAAAAAAAAGGGACCGCTGCCCTGACTCGATGTTATTGCTTGTGCAGAACGTGCACAAATACGCGAGATTTGTGCTTTTTTTTTTTTTTTGAATCTATATAAATAAATTATTATTTTTATTTTTATTTATTTTTATTTTATTTTTTTTAAGAGGACGGTATTGTAGTTTTATAACAAACGCAGTAAAGTTTACGACGTTGAAGTTGGCACCACATTCGCCGCGGTGATTTCTTAAGTTTGGATTCCACCTTAAAAGAAAAATTCCGCTATTTGATCGCCAACTTCAGCGTCTTAAACCTTACGTGCCCTTTTCCCGACAGTGGTTATATAAGTATTTCACATTATCTACATACAATTTGAATTTAGCTAGCTATTTTAGCTAAGTTTAAGTGTCTTTATTTTGAAATGTTCGTGTTTTTGACAGTTTACAATAATGGCACAAGCACATAGTCCAACAATAGTAATTTTATTATTCCAGATACTGCAATACAGAGTAGGGTGAGATCTTGCAAGGAATCCCAGGTCGAGGGAGATTTTCTGTGATCTTGTATTTATTCCATTTTTTCCTAATAATTACTCCAATAGTCCAACAGACCCTTTTCACCAAGCTGCTTGCCTATTGTAGCTTGGCTCATCTTAGTCTTGTGCAAGTGTACAATCTTGTCCCTGGTGTCCTTAGACAGCTCTTTGGTCTTGGCCATGGTGGAGAGTTTGCAGTCTGACTGTTTAAGGATGTGTACAGGAGTCTTTTAGACAGATAACAAGTTAAAAAAAAGTGCCATTAATACAGGTAATGAGTGGAGAACAGAAGAGCTTCTTAATGAAGAAGTAACAGATCTGTGAGGGCCAGAATTCTTGCTTGTTTGTAGGTGCTAAATACTTATTTTCTGCACCATTTGTACAAATAAATTCGATGAAAATTATATTTTCAACGAATTTATTATATATTTTTCCATTCTGTCTCTCAGTGGGATAGCTTGCAGAATCAGTGGCTGGCAAATACTTTTTGCCCCGCTGTATATGTACATACATACATACATAGGCATCTTCCCCCCTCCATGAAATTAAAACAGCAGCAGGAGAAATGGCATGAAAATAATCTTCAAAAACACTCCTATATTTGTGATTCTGGAGCACTTGAGAAGTTCCACTGTGCCGGGGAAAAGTAAGGGAAACTGTCGCGCTTAGTCTGGGAATTGTCCTCTGCTTTTGAATCAGAAAACAAGCATGAACGCCTCAGATGTTTCCTAACATGTTGGGGTAAGGAAAAGAATAAAGAGTCTTCAACAAGGAGACCTTCCCCATGTAACCTTGAGCAGCAGCCGAGTTCAGCAGGCAGCTCCCTTAGGCTGTTG
Organism: Nelusetta ayraudi; assembly: GCF_046127955.1. NCBI lineage: Eukaryota > Metazoa > Chordata > Actinopteri > Tetraodontiformes > Monacanthidae > Nelusetta > Nelusetta ayraudi. The sequence goes on from NW_027466084.1 coordinate 4,358,933, forward strand.
TCGCGCAGGTCCAACCTGTACAGCCGACTCAAAGCTGCGATCTCCTTTGATATTGAATAAAGTGAGTTGTGCGCCACATTCAGGATGCACAGGTGCAAACAGCTGCTGAACAGCTCGCGGGGAAGATACCTTAATTTGTTTGCACTGAGATCCAACTCTGTGAGTAAGTGCAGCGACTTTACCTCTGCTGGCAGCTTTTCCAACATGTTTCCTCCTAGCAGGAGTCTTTGAAGGCTGTGAAGTGTGAAGAGGGATGGGGGAAGGCTCTGGAGCTGATTGTTGGACAAGTCCAAGATCTGTAGGCCTTGCAGCAGACCCACACTTGCTGGAAGTACGAGAACCTGGTTAAAAGCAACTCTTAGGCAAGAAAGACGTTGCAAATGAGCCAGACGGACAATCTCTCGGATGTTCCTCAAGTTATTGTGTTGCAGGTCGAGCGTGCGCAGGTTTGTGAGACACTGGAGGGCAGACGGCAAACATTCCAGCTGGCAGTCCTGGAGCAGCAGCTCTGTGAGGTTGACCATCTGCTTCAAGCCGGTGAATACCACAAGCCGATTGCCCTCATTGTGGATCTCTAGCCTGGTCAGGCTGCCTGCAACCTCACACAGTTCTGCAGGAATACGGTGCAGTGCACCTCGGATCACGAGCACACGAAGGTGACGTAACTGCCGCAGGCTACTGAGGGACCAACTGCGGCCCACTGCGCTCTCGCTGTCCAGGCGTGCAGAGAGATGGAGCTCGTGCAAACTGCAGAGGGAAAAGACCCAACCGGGGATCTCCGATGCCTGATTGAAGGTGAGGTGGAGGACCTCAAGGCGATCCTGGAGAATGCCGAGTGCACTGGGTTCCACTACCGCTGTGCAGTGATGTAGATGGAGCTCTCTACAAGCAAAGAGTTGACCACACAAGTCAGTTAACCATGTACTGTTGTTTCAATAGTGCATTTACAGGAAAGTTAGCCTGTTATGTTAGCACCACGTGGACCAACCAACACACAATTATCTGAAATTACATGTCCTGCTATTAATTTCAAATTATTTAGCAATTAGACACTGATTTTAATTTCACATCAAAAACTGGTTCTGCCACTATAACAATAATTATCTGTTTCCGCCACATAGACGGTCTCTACTTACGGTGGTAATGTAGATAACACAGATTAAAAACATACATTGTATATGAAATATATTTTGTATTTTAAATCTTGAATGTGAAATAATCTTAATGGTGTTATAAGGCTAGTGGTGTAGTGCAGGTTATACACAGGTATATGGAGTATACCCACTTATTTTTCAGTCTGCAACCCACTTCTCAAAGTTGCTTTAAAGAGTATACCCACTTCTCCAGGGACCACTACATCACTGACCAAGACTATTAATTTAAGACGAAGACAACATACTTTGCACTGATTGTTTTATCGAACTGCTGGAGCTGCAGCTAGCCTTCAAAGATGGGTGAAAATGCACACCTCACATAGTGCAAGGACTTACAGAAGATCTTATAAAGTGGATTTTGCTGTGTTTAAATTTACCTGAGGAAGGTCATATTGACTACCTGCACTGTAAACTTGGCTTCTTCAATGTGCTTCAGTTGCAGAATGTGAAGCCTGTTCAGGGCAAAGAGAGCTGGGGGTAGGCGGAGCAAGGCCACCAGCTGAAGTTTAGAGTAGCCCTCCACATCCACGCTGGTCATAGCACGCAGTCTCTCCTCGCCCCAGCACCTCTCTAGGTCCTCTCCCAGCAGCCTGTTTTCTCCAACTGGGCACAAAAATATGGCCAGACGCAGAGCCAGCAAAGGGTCATACTGGTCTAACATGTGTAAAAGGAAGGCCAGGTCATTTCTCAGGTCAGGGATGTCACTCAGGGGATACGTGCCAAGGAAGGAGTATCGGCGCAGAGGGCTGAGTTAAGATACAGACCAAAGAAAATGTAGAATAATTTAAAAACAGTAGATATTATGTTATACACATGTGTCCCAAAACACAGAATGGTGAAATCATCCTGTGGCATGCTCAACCTTTACAGCCTGCATATATACTGTAGCTTCTAAACATTTCAGCAATGAATCTATAACTATAATACGAAAAAAACACACACTTATGAGTTATTTTAACCCTGCGCTAAGTATTTCAAATCTTGAATCATTGGACATAAATGAATGGAGAAGAAAAATACCCATTTTAAAGAAACAAAAATGGAAGCTAGATGTCTGTACTTGCATAAACCTTGACACGCAAAAATAAAAATTGTGCTTATTTGAAACATGTTTTACTTTCTATCTTTAATGACTGAATCAGAGGGTGAAAGATGCGTCGGTGGTGCTGAACGACGACTCCATTACTTCAGACTCGAATTCTACTTATCGCAATAGATTGCGTAACCGTTTTCAATTTGCAATTTCAAGACATTTGAAACACCAAAATACAATTCACAACCCCAAAAATACAACCTTGTATGTGAGCGCACTGACCTGTGTATAATCCAAGTGAGCGTGTACAAGTTGAGCAGTCCGTACAGGACCAGGAGGACGAGGTAGGCCACCAACAGTTTGTGAGTGAGCGAGGACAGCACGTGGACACACTCAAAGGCAGAGAAGCCGACCATGGCTTGCGCCTCAGGCTCACAGTTGTGGGCAAATGAGAAGGAGTTGAGAAGAGGAATGGTGTAACTCACTACCAGACTGACGAAGACCAATTTCAATACGGTCTGAGCCAAGTAAACCTGCGAGGATTTAAAATGCATGATGAGCGACTTTACACTGTTTCGAAAGGTTAAAGACGAATTTAAATGAAAATCAAATGTATTTATTACGATGTGGAGTTATCTCAGGGCACTTTACAAGTTGAGAAGTCAAAATGAACTTTACGATGAAGAACATCATACACTGTCTTTGCAAGAGGGTTTCCTTACCTTATAGAGGACATCTGAGCTTTCGCAGTGGGAACGAAATTTCCCGACCTTTTCGAACAGCGCCCTGGCCTGTTCCTCGTCACTTTTATCCAAGCTGACTTCCTGCCTGGGACAATGAACTGGAAGGTAGGTCTTAGAAGATGGAAAGTAAATGTGGTTGCTGAAAGGTGTTGATGAAACGGGGTCAGTGCTGGTGGGAGGGCAACGGAAGTGGTGGACAGGCGCAATATCTGACCGACTTAATACCGGACTGCTTGCACCCGAGTCTATGCTTGATCTCCTCGTGGAAGCGGTCCCAGGCACGGGCGGCAAAGGCATCTGGGCTGGTCTTTGGCCCCGCGAGGTGGTCTTCCCTTGCTGAGCGGCGTTGGACACAGCTTGAGATGTCCAGGGTGATTCGCAGCACTTTGCCAGGATAGCCAAGAAATGCTCTATGCGGGATGAAGTGTGGGGGAAGCGAAGCCAAAAGGAGCCACTGGCGACCAGCACCAGAGACTGCAGCAAGGCCATGTAGGGGAAGAACCGGGTGCATAAAGGCAAAGCCTCGTGGTAGCACACCTAGACACAGATGAAAATCCAACTGAAATCATGATTTTTTTCTTTTGCATTGTTGACAAAAAAGGGGCACATTGACTCACCCAAAAGAAACATTAGCATTATTCTTGACTTCTGTTTGGAGAAATAGCATCTACAGTAGGTCAGGGGTCACCAACACGGTGCCCGCTGGCACCAGGTTGCCCCCAAGGACCGCATGATGCCCCCAGGCTACTAGTTTTAAAAATAGCACAGCTCGTTAAGCTGCGTCTAAAATTCAGTTTTATCCAACCTTCTTAAGTCAGTGTTGATAATTATTGAGAGCTCATTAACATGATCAGTGTCTTCAAATAGATCAGTATCATTATTAATAATATACATCCAAGAAAGCTTGTTGTTTCAGGAGAGTGTAGCAAAGTGGTTGCGCTTCACATGGCTCAGTACCCATGAAGCGGCTCTCAGGTCCGAAAAGGTCGGCGACCCCTGCGCTCCGTCATTCAAGTCCCTTTGCTTTGTATTTCTCTGAAAGGGTTCGTACCAGCCCAAAGCTGCACACATACAGTACCTGGCTTATGTAAACATACTGTTGGAAGACGAGGTGTGTGCGTCGACCCCTGGCTGCAGGCTGAAAATCGGGGTTGTCAGCGCGGACGAGGGGTTTTGAAGATGGCGTCGACACTCGGTTCACACCAGCCGATGCTTGATCACCGTCGCTCTCAAGCGGAACTAAGGGAAGGCAGACCACCTTATCCCGGGACAGGTGCTCAGTGCATGCCAGTACAGATATCAGCAGCATCAGGACAACAAAGTAGTCGGTGAAGACCTCCCACCAGGGCTTCAACAATTTAAATCTGCACTGATGCTGGTTAAATGGAGCCAGCTCCGTGAGGGAAAACATGATGTAGTAATAAGATTCCTGTGAGGACAACAGAAAAATATGTCAGTAAATAATTGTGATGCATTATGCAGTTAGAAAACACACTAAACCCAGTGGGGTCAGGGTCAGTTAGAGCCAACGTTGAACAATTCTTTCCCCCTCCTGCTGTGTTTGGACTAAAGCACATATGCTTGCACAAGGCCTGTAGAATACACACACAATGTCCAAAATTAAGAACAAATGTCTCACCACAATCAGGTCTGTCAAGTTGGTAAGTTCCAGAAATTATCTTTTAAAACCAACCTTTAGGTAAAATGTTATGGATGATGTGGATGTTGGTAAAATGAATTTCAAAATGTACAGCCACTGTACAGTCACATTTTAAAAGACATGAAACGGTCAAGCTTTAGTGATGGTTTATTCAGTAGTGGTACCGATCATTACTTTAGTGACACAGGCTGAACGGTATTTTATTTAGGTCTGGTTTCCTGTGCAGGAATCAAGGTTAATAAGAGAAGCCTCAGGCTCATTCTACTCTTGAATTGATTTCAATGAAGACTTGAATTAAACCTGGCCAGGGGTATTTATAACTCCGGCTCAAAGGCTGTTTTCCTCAGAGTAAATGGAGAACAAAACCAGGACCAGCTTATAGAATGCCTGGACAATAGGTTTAGACATTGAAAAAGGTTGTATAAAGTCTATAAGGGTTGAGTTGAGGCAACTGGACTGTTTACAACTGAAGAAGCCTTTTGGATGAAAGGTGAACCGTCTTTAAGATAGAAAAAAACAGTCCAGTTGCCCCCAACTCCTACACTAAGATGACCCGGACGACTGAGAACCTTCGCAGACATATCGTTTACATAAAGGTCTTCAAAAGGTTGAAAAAACAGAAAAAAATAAACAAATCCGAAAAGATCATCTCATGTCATTTTGTTAATTTTCAAGACAGGATTATCCTTTACTCACCAGCAAAAAGAAACGCTATATTCCCTTTCCTGGTTTGAACTGCTCACAGGGGATTCATTCCAGAGCCGGGGCCGTCAGTTCCCTCTGGGAAAAACTCACAAAAAGCCCTTCTCAGCCAGGCACCTCATGGGTCTTGAGCTGTTGGCATGGCAGCTGAGGATGTGCAACTCAAAAATTTAATTCAGCACCAAAAGTCTGTTTAAGATCCTGTGGGCAGAAGTCCTGCGCTCTTTAACTCCTTCAGGGCCGCCCTCAGTCATCAGTATTGGCCGAGTATCCCCTGCTTGGGCTGGCAGCATTCAGAGAGATAATACACTTTGCATTTGGCGCGTTATAAAGGCAGAAGTTTAATGTTGCGTGAATTGAATACATTGGATACATTACAGTTGTAAACTTACTGCCGTAAAATAAATGAAAATAAAAATACATAAATAAATAAATAAATAAATACATGAATAAATACATGAATAAATAAATAAACACATTTAAAAAAAAAAACGCCTTTAGTCTCATACAAAAATCATTTTATGTTTTTCCTATGTTTACCACACTTATCCAACAGGTGTTGCTAAAGTCTCAAAATTCCAGCGCCACATTTCTGTCTAAATCTTGATACAATTCTTAGTCTTGCTGCTTTCAACTGAGTCTGCAGAGAAACAGCAGTTCATCACTCGATGCTCAGAGGGTGAACGCCAAGAGATAAACTGTGGCAGGGGTAGAATTTCTCAAGGAGCATATGAAGCAACATTAGCGCAGGAGGTGGCAATGCCAAAAGAGACGTGCAGTGGGTGCGCTAATTCAGACAGAGACGTTGGTGGGAGGACATTTCAACGATCTTTGTTGTGGTTATTGCTGTCTCTCCTCTGCTTGCATTCAGCTATTAAACCGTCAACATCTCTTTTGAAATTTCGCAACACCTTTGTGAGAAGGTTTGCTCTTTTGTGAATGCACTGTTGACTAACTTTGTGGTTTTGAGCTGAGGTTACACAGTGCCTTCTTGTGCCTCCTGGTACTCAAACAGTTTTTGTGTATTTTACTCCATTGTGGTTTGATGCCACCAGTCGCCAGTCGCTCCAAACATCAGAAAAACTTTTGTTATGTAACACCTCAAAGCGACTCCTGCTCCATTCAGGTGCACGGTCTCTTTATTGACTCCTATAGTATGAAAAGCATAACGTGTGAAAGTCCTTTAGGCTTTTATACGTTTGTCACAAGTATGACAGAATGCAACACAATTGGAAGCTGTTCTGGGATCACGTTACTGTGTTGATGTCTTATATCAAGGCAACCACTGTTTGATGAGTCATCGAAAATCAAAATCAACCAGCAAGGTTTCATTGATAATTCCTCCCTCAAGGAAGTTGATGCATGTTGCAGAGAAAATGTACTTTGTATTGCAGCACACTTTGGTATTCCTGTCCATAGATATGATATTAAGAGGGCAATTACGGTAAATGTAACCTTAAAAAAAACTAATTGGGTTAAAGGTCATATGGCATTGGCTGAGAATTCTTCTAGTGAATCACCTTCTGATGCACTAGAAGAGACCCCATCACAGTAGACCCCATCACAGTAGGGGTCTATTTTATGAAGGCGGTTTAAAAAAAAGTTTGACCATAGTTTAACCATAAACTCTGTGGAAATGTGGATATAGGCTGATGGTGATGGAGTGGATCTGGGCATTAAAGATGTCTGCCAAGACTGAGTTACTGGTAATAAAGCAGTCTAAGCAAGAGTGTACGTCGACATGTCCTGTGTTTTCTTCCAGTGTTAAAACGATGCACCTTAGGAATAAACAAAGAAATATCTTGCTAAGTTCACAACACACTTCGCTGCTGCTTACCAGGACCAAACTAGACCAGTGGCTGTTTAAGGACTTCTGACAATGCTTGGAAAGTGTTAGAAATGAATTTCTTAAAATATATATAAAAATATATATATTGTCACACGCCTGTCAGTCTTGCCTGCTGGGTTCAGGGTGCCCTTGGCTGGCGCAGCAGCTGAGGCACGTTCCCACCTGATTGACACACCTGCTTTCTCTCTGCCATCACTGCTGCATATAAGCCCTGTCCCCCACACGCCCTCGTTGCCAGATTGTCCGCTAACCTTGTTATGACCGTCTAGTGGGTCCTTGCCTGCCTGCTCGCTCGCCCTGGACCTGCTTTCTCCCCCTGACCTGCGGTCCTGTCCTGGTAAACCGACCTCGCTTCTGTGTCCGACCACCAACCTGCTTCTCCTGCCCCGTTACTGCTGACCTGGAACAGCCTTGGACACGAACCCTCGATCTTCTCCCCGAACCTCCGACCCGCCTTTCGTCCCCGACCAACCTGCTCTGCTGCCGTCCTGGAGAACTGACCTGCCTTCCGTCCCTGACCACGAGCTGTTGCCAACTGTCGCAAATAAACCCTCTTTCCTTATCCATCTCGTGTTTGCACTTGGATCCTTACCTGACACGTTGCATATATGGACTTGGTCTTGGCAACATATCAGAAAACATAATTCACAATTATATTTTTCAAACACTGCTTTTTGAGTTCATTCAGAAATAAATGACAATAAGGGATCAATAATTAAAAAAACTCCAACATCACGGGAGCATTGGTTCAGTATATTAAGCCTTCAAACAAATTATTTTTGTAAATTTGGATGATGAAAATGGAGATCAACTGATTAATAACCACTGCCAGTGTTGAGGCTCTTGTGTAGGGGTGAGGGATCTCCTTTGTGGCATGAAGTTTTTCTACTTCTAGATTTTTTCCTCATGACGATCTACTTCCTGCGGTGGTCTCAGCGCCGAAGACCGTGAATCATATTGTACTCTAACTGTTCTACCTTAGTCCACTTGCTTCGCTCAAGATTCCTTGTCTATCCACATTGCACTCTCTTTTGCTTTTTTTGTTGACAGTTGCCATGGTGACTCATAGTATCAGGGCTCCATTATTAAGGACCTTTTTTTTTTTTTTACAGCTGTGGGTGTACACCTATAATTCAGAGCCTCAGAGTTCAACCTTTGTCAACCTTTGTTAGACCTCCTTTGTGAATTAGACACCAGTAATTTCGAGTCTTGAGTGTTTGTGCAGATCATTAAAAAACCTTAAGCATTGGGCGTAAAACCTCCAGTCCACATCACCCTGGAAGTCAGGGGGCACTACAGACACTTTTACCAAACCTTACAATACATGTTAACGTCATAGTTCAACATTTTGGCAAATGAAGTCAAATCAAGCATTAAAAAGTACTGCCTAATAGGAAAGACATAGACAAAACCATTTTTTTTCACACTGTAGGATACTAAAGAAAGTTCTTTAGGAGTTTCTGAAGCACAAAATACTCCACCAATTTCTTTTCTTTGAACATCCAACGCCATCGTTGGATGGCGAACCAATGGTTAGCTTGATGCTAAAAAAAAAACAACGTAATTCCGCGGTTTGGCCAGCAGCCGGGAATGGCGGTGACGCAACCAGGAAATACGCCGAAGGCTAGACCGTCCCATGTGGTTACCGGGGAGGCGGGTTTGGGTTCGTCCTTCTCGGCCGGGTCCTTCGGAGGACCCGCCTTCCGTTGGAGGACGCTTCCTCCGAAGGATGCAGACCCTGAATTGAAACACAGCCTGCGTGTGTGTGTGTGTCAGTGTGAGCGGATGACACTTTGCAGGTGCTGTGCTAAACCTTGGTTGCTGATTGGTCCAGCTACAGCTGAAAAGGAGGAGCATCTGAGCCAGCCGACGGTCATCCCTCCTCTGCTCCCAACTCCTTTGTGTTTCTGTACTTTGTTAGTGCACACAATCGTAGGGGTGGGCTGCCGTTTACTTTGTCCCCCTTTTTCTCCTGTTTTTGTACCTACAGTATGTCGGGGGTGAGGGGGTTAGAATTTGTATTTGGTTTCTCTTTCTTCAGTTCGACTTAGTCTGGGTGTTGTTTATTATTTTGGCCTGGGCCCACCCTGAAGACAACACCCGCTTATGGTTACGTTGTATTCTTCCCATTTTTCCATTTTTTGTAAATAAATGTCTTTTGTTAAGCACCGACCAGCGCTTTGGAGAGATTTCTAAGGCTTGGGAGTGGGGGAAGGTGTCCCGTTGTGTTGCGTTCTCGGTTCCCCTAGACGGGACGTAACACAATGTTGTAATGATACCATTATTGTTTTTTCAAGAGTCCATCTATTTTCTATTACTGCTTGTCCTGCACTCAGGTTTGCTGGGGGTACTCATGCCTATCCAAGCAGTCTTAGTTGGGGTTCGTCCTGGACAAGTCTTTTTCTTATCTTTGCTTTTGTTGTATTTGGGCTAAATGGAATCTCAAAGGGTCAAACTGACAGTGAACCACATTGTGCTCTACAAAAGTGTTTGTGTGCGTGTCTATTTTACGTGTTGCAAGTGGCCTGCATGTTTGCCAAAGGCTATACACCACAAGCTGCACAGGAGACCCACAGTGCCTGTGTTGTTTGTGGTGGTAAAAATGTGAGTGTGTGGCATTTTCAATTCACAACAGGGCCAAAGATGTTAAAAGGCAGCACGCGCAAGTTTTCTCCTCTTGTGTCCACCCACCCGAAAACCACACGCGTGTGCTGACCTTATACGTTCTCTTTCTGCGAACTCCGCCGGTAAATTTAGAACATCGATGTGGCCCGCGCACATTTGTATTGCATTCCATCATGCATTACACCCTCGGTCGGTTGCAGAGTTCTGCTGCTATGTTGCCTGTGGCTTCACACCTTTTTTTTCGCCGCTATAATATTGACTGTGGCCATAGCCAAAATCTCTGGGTGGGGCTGTGTTATGTGACAGGATTCACACGCCTGCGAGAACAGCAGCAGAGAATATTCACTTGCCAGTGAGATGGCTTAAACTTTCGATATTGCAATGCACATCTTACGTTCAAAGGAGATGCTTTGGCCATTCTGCCCATAGCTCTGATGAAAAACAAAAGAAAGAGCGTGAAGGGACAATTATGCCGTATTGGGCCTTCTTACTTGTGGACTGTTAAGTAAACCCCAAGCCACTCCTCAGACCCCCCCAACAAAAACAACAAAACATCTACTCAGTCGACCTCAAGCCTCCTTAGCATACAGTATCAGTGGGAAGGATGCTTTACAGGATATATATCTATATATTTTTTAATAATATTAAGCACAAAGGGGTGTCTTAGAAACAGGTCATCTAAATTTGAAAGTGTAGGAGCATTGCCACCCAGTTAAAACAAAAAGTCCCCATGATTAGAATAAATGTTTCCTCGTTGGTGGGAGGCGCAAACCATGCGAGCTGTGACTCTACTTTTGCACTTTTCTCCTTGTGTTACACTGAGAGTTGGTGCTGCCCCCAGTTTCCATTGCCAAGATGAGTCTAGATGTCGCGCTCGACGAACCGCTCTTCCTCCTCCACCTCGCCAACACGCAAATGAATGTCCAGCAAAATTCCTCACCTTTGCTCTTTTGTCAAGCAAAGTGAGGGAAATTTAAAATGCTGCGAGGAAATGAGTGGGTGGGGGCAAACTGGCGACAGAAAGTCTGAGAAGTTGCTGCCGTGAGAAAGTCGAACTGAGTGCCTAACCTGTTAAATCCCCTTACACAGCCCGCCGCAACAGCAACCACCCAGAGAAACGCGAATGAGCCCGTGGGCCTGGCCCTGACGTTGAGTGACACTGATTTTTTTTCTTTCTTTTATCAATGATGGCATGACTTGTCCACTTGTTCAGTCACAGCCGTATAAGTCATTGCAACTTTAAAATGAAGTTCAATTGATTTATTGATTTTATTAGGACTGGACAATGCAGCACTAATGAACAGCTACGAACTTAAGCTGCTAGCAGCTATAGCGTTAAGCTAATTTGCATTCATAGTCCTCAGAAGAAAAAAAAAAACATTCAGACAAAATACAAACACATGAACACACCAAGAGAACAACACGTATGACAAATTCCCATAAATGCATACAACATTCTTAAATACAATTCCTCTTGACTGGGTCGGACAAAAACATGACAAAAACACACAAAAAAAACACTGTTCTTTGTGAATATATGTATGTATGTATGTATGTATGGGTGGATGAATGGATGGATGTACTGTATGTATCTATGTGTGTATGTATGCATAGACAAAGTCTGTATGTATGTATGTATGTATGTATGTATGTATGTATGTGATAGGCGGAAACAGACAAAACATAAACACATAACTCAGCAAAATTTAGAAAAAATGATTGCACAATCAAAGCCAGACCAACGTCATGAGACAAAAAGTACCCATTTACTCAAGTATCCTTTCATGCAATCTTTACGTAGTCAAGTTATTACAACAGTCTTGCTCATTAGCGTTAGTGAGACTAACTTAGGTTCCTCACCATTTCAAGAGCAGACATCCTGCTGAGATGATGAAGATCTTACGAGGGCCAGACTGCATATCGCTAGCATACTGCTAGCATGCTTGGTTTCTGCCTTTGTCACATGCAAAACACTGTGGTGGCAAATTTATCTTAATAATTTAGGACGTCAGCACCCCTACACCCCCCACACACACAAACACATTAACTAAATGATGAAGAAGTGTGTTTTGTGGAACTTCTCATGACTTCTTGGTTTTGAAAATGAAGCACATTTTGAAAACCTCATATTTGCTGTTCAATTATGAGATAAGTACAAGCCAAAAATAGTTCACAGTGTTTATTTATGTTTGCAATCATTTTATTTAAGCAAATAATGCATGTTGTGACTGGTGCTGACAAACCCATCACCCTGTAGCTGAACATCAGAAACAACACGGTGTTCACTTGTCTTGTATTCGTGCCCCCCTTTTCCTCCCAGAGTTTCAGGTTCCTAGAAAGACACGTTTCCATTGCCACCAGGCGACTAGAAGCCCCTGAAACCTCCCAAAAACCAAACCCACTGAACCCACCAGCCCGTCTCCGCTCCCTGCGCTGCTCTCGCCCGCCTGCTCTCCCTGGCAGCCCCCGGGAGAAGGTTGCGAGCCCCCCACCACACCAACCACAGTGCTCCGCCGAGCCTCTCCACTTGCATGCACATCAAGGTTTTCACCTCGCTCTGTTCGGCGTTTCCCTCCGATGCTTGACGCTTGCAGAAAAAAAAGCAGCCACACGCAGCCGTGTTGGTGCGTCGTTTAATGGAGACCTGGAGGGTTTTGATTTCAATCTGAGGTCTGATTGAAAGTGCCTCAAGTATAAAGTGTGAAGAAGTCCTTACTTGCTTTAGGCTTTTTTAAAAAACGTACAAGATAAAAATGGAAAACATCCACAGCAAATGCTGTGTCAGTCCGTCTTTGCGCTTTCAGGTTGTGTTTTGTTTTTTAGGTTTGATCACATCACTTTTTTTGAGGCTTAAGAATGTTAGTCAAATGTTGCAAAAACACTCTTTTAACTTTATCCATTCGGTTATCACCAATGACTAATTTATCCAGATTTTGTTTTGATAAGAAGAAACATACAGCTTCATTTCCTCAAAGAAACTGCCAGCATTTCTAAAATCTCACAGATCACTTCATCAAGTCATTATCTTCTCAGGACACATCGACTTCTTCTTCTTCTTTTTGCATTTTTCAGCCGCTAGAACGAGAAAATAAATGCTAAGACAAAGAAACAAACAACGAAGAAGCAAGCAAAGCAAGCAAGCAAAGCAAACAAACAAACAAACAAGAAATAACAGATCATTACAAATTTGTGATGACAAGCTGTCGGGCCCTGTACTTGAGTTGTGGTGGTTTGGATTGCTGCACATTTGCAGATATTCCGCTTCCTGGCCATGCTGCTATTTCTGATGTTTTAATTCTGTCCGCCTGCTGCGATGTGCAGCGGGCTCATGTGCACGCCAGCGCTAATACAAGGAGGTGGCCGCCCCATGTCTTCTCAGTGAGGAGGAGGATGTTTGCATGTCATCTGATAAACCCTGCAGCATGACTTGCATGTCTTTCTCTAATTAGCGCTTGTCTTGCGTTGCATTGCCATGAGCAGGGACAGTGAGGGTGGATGGTGGGTTTGAGGCTGTTAATGAAAAAAAACATGAGGAAAATCAACAGGGTCCCAAACACTCACACACACAAGTGGCTATGAAGGCATAGTCAATCAATGAATACATATTGTCATTTTAATATGTCATTTTTCTGTAAAGTTTGAAATGTGTGTAATGGAAATTTTTCAGATCAGTGTTGCCATGCAGTTTTTTTTTTAACCAAGCCTCGCAAAAAGACATATATGTTTTTTTTTAATCATTGATAGCATTCAGTTAGACTATAGGATAAAAAAAAACAACAACTGTCAACTTGTATTGCCAAGTGATTTTTTTTTTTAAATTTACCTCAAGACCCACAATCCTCAGCACTGCTCCATATTCAATTCACATCTTATGATGTTTGTATCAGTTGATGGGTGTGATAGACACAAAAGAGGACGTTGCCAGCTGTGAAGAGACTTGAGCTCTCGACTCTCAACCGAGGTGCACGCAAAGGTAAGACCAGTCAATCTCTTGGATTCTTTTTGTTCCAGCAAACAATTCCTGTTCATATTGTAGTTTTACACGTTTCGTTCTGCACATACGTCTGGAAAAATTACCAAAATGCTTTTACATTTTTTTTTTTAGCAGCACAGAAAATGTTTCAGGGACATTTATTTGTCTTTCTCTTTTTTTCATAAAAAATGAAAAAAATAAAATAAAACCATAAAATTTTGTGGTACAAAATCTGACACACTGGCAATTCTTTTTTTTTTTGTTGCAACATTGTCCTTTACTTTACTTTACTTTTTATCCCTTGATTTTTTTTTGGGAGGTGCAGGGTTTTGTTTCATGTCTCATGATGATCGACTAAAATCAAAAGAAGTGTAAAGGAGTCACATTTTAGAATAAAATAATGAATTTTGCATGAATTAGTAGTTGCCTGTACTTTTGTATTCCGTCTTACTAAAATGAGTACAATTTAATTATGTGATTATGTATGTAATAATCCAAATTTCCCCACTGTGAGATTAATAAAGGCCCTCTATTCTATTCTATTCTATTCTATTCTATTCTATTTAGGCCTAACAAGTGCCCCACTGTCAGTGTCAGTTTAGAGAGAGTAGTGCATCTGCAGACTTATCCTGGTTTGAAAGAAAAAAAAAAAGAAAAAAAAAGCTTTACCAGCTTTATGCAGGTGGCTGCCGGTATTTGTCAAGGAAACCTCAAGCTTTGGCACTGTAACTGAACATGCACCAGCAGGTGTTTGGCATACAAGCATACGAAGAATCATGTTGGTTTTTTTTTTGAAGAAAAAAAAAAAAGCTGTTTTTTTTTGTGCACTACCACTTTTTTTTTTTCTTTTTTCTTCTTCCTTCAGTCATTCGCCCGCCATGCCGCGGTCGTTTCTTGTCAGGAGCAAAAGGAGCCTTCAGCCTGGTCAGGCCAGGCTCTCCTACAGGAAGCAGTGCCGGCTGGAAGCCGACAGCAACCTGCCAGTGCAGCGCGTGATGTGGGGGGGCCGGAGGTCCCCTGGACACCAGGTGCAGCTCCAGACCCACTCAGTCCCAGTCTCACACAGCTCCGCTGGTGCTCCTCCGTCCTGGGACAGGATGGGAGCTTGGCCTCACACTGCCCCAACACACCTGTCCTGGCCTCCAGGTACTCAAGCATTACAATAGAAACAAAGTTGTCCAGTAGTGTTGGACTTGAGATTGGTCTTGATCGGAAGACCAGTCTGCTGACCACAATTTGAGGGTGTCACTCTTGGACTCGGAGGCATTTCTGCTCGGCCTTGGTCTGGGGATTTCTGAACAAGACCAGTCGAGACTCAGCCAACACTGCAATGACGCGATAATAACAGAGCAGGAAGCCTTAGTTTCACTCCCTCATCCCCACAACTGCAAAACTTTGCGGTCTTTCGCAACCATCATGAGTAAGATTGATGAGTGTGTTCTTAGTGTTAAGATACTCAGACATGAAGGGGGTTCATCCGCATTTTATTCCTGCTTGGTGTAATTGCTGTCATTTTCATTTAAATTGTTCCTAGTTAATTAGTATTTAATTTTATGAAGCGAAGTAGCTTTTTTGAGAAAAATATCTGGCAAAGCAGCAAAATTATTAAAGAAAATCACTTAAAGACACCTTGCTGAAAAGAAATGTTGCTGTTCCATTTCATGTAGAAGCAATTTGTTCTCTTTTTTAGTGATTTAAAAAAAATAAATAAATATATATACAGTCTTGGTCTGGTTTCGACCTTGATGCTCTCTAGTCTTGAATACTTAGTCTTGGTTTAGTGCCGTCTCGACTACAACACTAATTTCCACTGCTTCTGATCCCACTGAGTTAATTTAACAATGTTTCCTGTGAAACATTACGGAAGTAGCAAAAAAAAAAAAAAAAAATCTTATTTTTACTTCTTAATGGTCATCACTGTTATGGTGACTATTATGGTCTTTATTCCAACAGATGCCACTGTTGAAAGTCGAGGTGCTCAGCTCGTGGCCTCACCCTGGTCACACGACAGGCCGTCTGAAAGAGAAATAAAACTGGAGAGGCTTGTCTTCATGCTACTCAATCACACCTCCCACACAGACCGCAGAACCCCCGTCAGTGAGTGTCCACTCTGTGAGAAAGTGAGTTTCAACAGGTTTTTATCCCTTGTTTCATTTCAGTGACTCTGAAACGTGATTTGAATCTGAAGGGGAATAGTAAAATCCTTGTACAGCGTCTACATTAATCTATGACAAAGAAATGGAAGAAACAAATTCCATTAAACGACACACAAAACAAATGATGAGCAACGTCAAACAACTGTCATGTTAAACACTTTCTTGCGAGATAAAACATTCTAGGATTTTCATACAGTAGCTTTGTCTTATTTTGGCTGTTTTTTTTTTTAAAAATATGCTTTTCATAGCGCATTTACATTTATATGATGGTCTGTGACAATGACAAGAATATCATTTTACACAATAGTCCATTTCCAACAGTCTGTAGGAAGATAAATAAAAGTCCTAACTTCACTGCATCACTGTCTGATTTTCAGTCCTCTCTAGTCTTTTTCAGAAGTGCTAACATCGGAGGGAGGCCTGCAGACTCCGGTTCACAGCAGCTTTGCTGCTGCATTCATCAGGTCAACCATAGCAACTGAAGTGCCTTATAACTTTAGAACCCCAGGCAGTTTTGGCAGAAATAAGGTAGAGTACCAAGTCAGTGATACACTGATAGCAATGTATGCATCATTCCGTTTTAAAGAAGGTCTCTTTTGATAGTAAGTTGTGGAGTTGAATTCAATTACATTTACTTTAAAGGTCTAGTGCAGGGGTCCCCAAACTACGGCCTGCGGGCCACATCTGGCCCGCTGCCTGTCTCTGTCCGGCTCGCGTGAAGGCAGTCAGAATCCCCCCCCCCCCGCCATGTAACTTTGCCGTTAGTGTCGCGCGACAGCGATGGCGCGTGTAGCGCGTTCCCCCGCTCATCAAAGAAATGCCGGGACGTTAGCGCTATTTCCAGCCAACCAGCAACCTCCCCCTCCCACGCACCGTGGCCCGCTGACATGATGCAGTTCCGTCATGTGGCCCATTGCTAAAAAAGTTTGGACACCACTGGTCCAGTGTGTAATATTTGGAGATTTTGAAGAAGAGACAGCGACAATAAGTTGCATTTTAAATTGTAGCAATCTTTTACTCACCCTCCCTCCCTCTTGAGCTTGCCAGTGAACTACAGTGGCCTGTGCACACAAAGCTGGGTTTGCTTCCACCTTCTTCTTCTTTGTTGGTTTATTTGAGGATGCCACTGTTCACCCTAAATACCAAATGCCCATACCAGGCTTCCTTAGAAATATGGTGGTGCAAGATGGCAGCCAACTGGGAGCAAGACCCTTATTGGTCTATGGACACTCTTACATACAATAAAAATAAGATCCGTTCTAAGGGTAGGAATACCAAATGACTTTCATTGTTCTGAGAGTACCCCCTTTTATGAATGTATTTATAGACAGTATGTCAAGCTTTTACCTATATAAAAATCTTACATTAGGCTAAATATTAGACACTGGATCTTAAATATGTTTATATTTGATTATTACAAAAACAAGGGAGAACATTTTCCCAAAGAAATCAACGTGATAGCTCCGACCATAAAAGGGCTAGAAAGGGAATGCAACTTTATGTTGCATAACCTATTTATGTGTTGGCCTTTTAACATTTAAACAGCCAACATTACTGTGTACTTTTGTTTTGAATTGTTTTCCACTATACATGTGTCCAGGAGCGGAGCTTTAGCTGCAAGGAGTGTGGAAAGGTGTTTAAGCGGTCGTCCACATTGTCCACCCACCTGCTGATCCACTCGGACACACGGCCGTACCCCTGCCAGTACTGCGGCAAGAGGTTTCACCAGAAGTCAGACATGAAGAAGCACACCTTCATCCACACAGGTGGGTGAATACAGCGGTTTAATCGGAATCAGAATTTCCTTTTCGGGATTCTTTTTTGTTTCTTTGAGGGAAGGATACATTGCACCTTACACTATGAGTGTAGAGTTAAGATATTTATAGGAATAAGAGACATTAAGTAATATTAAAAGTATGAAGAGGAATTTAAAATAATGGAATGATTATAGAGAAACATAGAGATTATATAACCCTGCGACAGTGAGTGCAGAAGAAGCGGGTATTGAAAATGGATGGAGTACAAATTACATTCAGGTTTTTAAGTGAATATTGTCTGCACCGGTTAAACCGTGATGGAGCTCATAAACAACTGTTCCTTTGCTCAGGTGAGAAACCACATGTGTGCAAAGTGTGCGGCAAAGCATTCAGCCAAAGCTCCAACCTCATCACCCACAGCCGAAAGCACGGCAGCTACCGGCCGTTCAGCTGCCCCCGCTGTCAGCACAGCTTCCAGCGCAGGGTGGATCTGCAGCGCCACCAAGAGACGCGGTGTGGTTATGGAAACATCTACAATCAAGAGTTAATCCAGTGAAATCACATCCGACAATGTTATTTTCTTTTTTTCTTTAAAAAAAAATAAATAAATAAAAAAAAGATAATAAAAGATGACTTGACTTAGTGAAGCTTTGTGGAATCCAATTTATCGTGAATGCTAAATAAAAGAGAGCAACAAGTCTGTGATGGAGGTCACTGTGATGGTTTAAACTCCAGGCAGCTAATGAAAAGCAGATTATTTTGAGTCATGGTTGAACATCATTAGTGATTTATTCCGATTATTATTTCACTCCTGTTATTTATTTTTTTTACAGCAAAATATTCTAAAATATATTGTGTTTTCTTTTTCATTAGCATGTTTTGTTCCGTGTAACCATTATGTCTCACCTGAAATAACAAGCACCATGCATGGTGCCATGGAGACCTTTGTCGGTTATAAGCCATCAATGTTGATAAAACATGTCCACATCCACTGTTTAATGTTCTAAAAGGTCTGGAAAGAAGCAGGTCAGTTGTGTGGCACATACAGTTAATTGAATCATAATTGATGGCTTCTTTTTTTCAATGTTTATTAAATATGTAAATTATGTGTTATTTGACATATGCAGATTTGATTTGCTCCATAAATGAACCCAGGCAGTTTTGTTCAGTCATGGCAATTCTCATGATTCTCCCTGAAAAAAAGCATTTAAGTTTGTTGATTCAGCGGCACAGCAGTTGCAAGCAAGATAGGTCTGAATTCCATGAGTTATTTTATCCAAGTACAAAGTTGTGATTTTAGTTAGCACAGCGTACTTTAAAAATCAGGGTGACCGTGAACTCCTCACAACCTCGTAGCTCCTGCAAACCATTAAGTCACCTCTCTGGATGATTATGACCCATTTTCCCTTTGAGTCAGTGCAGCCAGTTCGACATGCTGTTCAGTCCATTTCAAGGACTCGCTGCAACACATTAACAAGTTTCACTTTGAATCAAACTGCAGTGCTGCCGGGACTGAGCGTTGGTGTTTTTGCAGAGCTTTGGTCCAGGTTGCGTTTTTGCTTTTTTGCTTTAGGATGACAAACACTCTGCACCAAGGAGGCAGAGCACATGATCAGATAAGCATCCGCGTGGTTTGTTGGCAGCGCAGAGCCAGAGAAGCTTAAGATTGATCTATTTTCTTACATCCTTCTAAGAGGTAATATACATTTTTAACAGAAAGAAAGAAATTTTGATGACTTTTCTTGCTAAAAAAAAAATAAAATAAAGATATGCATGTATTCCCTACACCTTTTCATACCAATAGATATAAATGTTACACCATTCACAAGAATTGCTTGTGGCAGTCTCCCATTGCTTCCAGTGAACACGGGCAAGGATTCATTACACCCAGTATAGTAGAGCAGAACTCTCAGAAACTAAACATTGCTACACCAACAGCCTTTCCCCCATGACTCTTGTTCTTCAAGGAACTCGCATTTCATATCACTGTCATGATTAATCCTAGTGGCAGTGTGTAAGTCTATATATACATTATTCCCAAATCTTTCATGCTAACAATTAAAGGAAAAATTATAGGTGAAGTGTGTAATATTTGGAGATTTTGAGAGGAAACAACATCAAGTAGTTACATTTTAGATTACAGTGCTCTTTCGCTCACCCACCCTCTCCTGAGCTTGCCAGTGAACTATGATGGCCTGCACACCCAAACCTGGATACCTTGGGTCCTCCTTGTTCCTTGGTGGAGGTGGAAGACCTGATTCATTCATTACACACAAAGCCAGCCACTTGGTAACAGCAGGATCCCACAACTCAGCACTAAAAGGTTTCCACAGTAAACAGGCTAGACCAGGGGCCTCACAAAGACGAACATGGATTTCATCCTAAAACCTGACGTACGTTCAAATCCAGAAAACTACGTTAGACCACAAGAGTCGGGATGTTCAAAACGTTGCGAATGCACGAATCCGTGCACGTTTCCTTTGAACATCCCAATCATCGTGGAATTGATCGCAACTGACTTGCCAAATGCCAATGCACGGTAAACCAACAATATCAGCGCTGCTGTTTTTTTTTTCAAAAGATGCCATATCAATGAACCAGCTTCTAGCACGATGGCCTGAAAAAGCTTTCCAAAGCTCCAACCTCAGTGTGAAGCTGGCAAACCACCGAGGCAGGACAGAACTACAACAAACCAACTGGCAAATCATCATCAAAGGGCCATCACTTAACATCACCGTCGACCAAATCAAGGATGAACTTAATAACCAAGGCGTTGAGATATTGAGTGCCCACCGCATTATCAGCAGGAGAGCAGCGACCCCCCCCCCCCCCACCACCACCTTTATCATGGTCTCCTTGACTAACCCTGACGACGCCACTAAATTATTAAGATGAAGATGAAGGATGAAGAACAATATGAAGCCATCTGGAGATGTCTGGAAAAGCACTTTCAATTAGCAGCTATGGAAAGAAGAAAAAGGGGAAAAAGAAGAAAGAAAGAGGAGAGTACATAAGAGTAATATGATCAGACGGAGAAGGGCTACTTCACATTCATCAAGAAAAAGACTTCCCTCAACCTAGATATGAGAGATAAGAGGTGACAGATCGCAAGGAAAAGGTGGAGGAGTGGCCCTGCTTTTTAAAAGACCAATTGTTTACAATGAAACCATCACCTCACTGAGTCCTGAACAAGCTCAGAACAATGAATTTGTCATTGCAAGAGTTAAGTTCTCCTCAAACTACAGCATAATCCTCATGTCAGTTTATTGTCCTCCAGGTGTCACCCACTCTCCACACCTCTTCCAAGAGGCCCTTTTAAAAGAAAAGTCAGCTATAATAATGGGAGATTTTAATGCCAAACATTCATCCTTTAACAATAAAACTACAAATCAATCTGGTATCACATTGAACAATATAACTGAACAGTTGGATCTAGTCCTTCTTAACCATGATGAGCCAACACATTATTCTGCCTCACATAACTCAGTGGATATTTTGGATCTCTACTTTGTCACCCCAGATCTCACAGGAAAAGTAACACAGTTTGCTGTCTGTCCAGATATCGGCCACCTCCCAATACTCACCTCATTCAATCTGGAGGCTCAAGCTGCTCTAAGGAAACCAAGGAGTAAAAATCACGTTTTGGAGAAAGCACCTCCTGCGTCCACGCGTTCAGTCCCGACTGCTCCGCCCCTCAGCTGCAGCGACGGCAGCGGGAGTTCCGTGTCCCTGCTAAGCCCAGTTATGGACCTTTTTTCTATTTCCTGTCTGCAATTTCAAATAAAAGCCAACTCCGCCCACAGGGAAGAGTCTTCACGTCCTTAAAGGGAATTAAAAAGTTCCAAAGAATCTCCCATCCTCTCTGTTGCAACTTATAAAATCAAAAAGGAAACTAAGAAGAGAGTTTATGAAAACAAGGTCCCAAGAAATTAAACAACGTGTACAAGCACAATTAAAGCTGCAAGCAGCGTTTGTGGGACTGAGCCCACCTGGCCACTGCCTGCTGTGAGGTCCGCAGCCTGCCGACGTCCGCCGATGACCTCTAATGCTCCCGACACTTGCCGATGACCCCCAACACCTGCCGACGCCCACTGATGAACTCCGACACCTGCCGACCTTTGTTTATTTAGATTAGCACTTGTTTTTTTCTTCATGGTACAGTGAAGTTAGTTTTGACATTTTTATTTTAATAAAATAGTTTTGGTAAACTTTGACCAGGATGTTTATTTCCATCTTTTTTATTCTGCTTTCATCTGAGTTTTCACTGCAACATCATCCCATGGACTTGCGACTGACAAACTGTCAGCATTTTCACAAAAGATGTATAAACCAGTATATAAGACTAAGTAAAAGAACATTTCAATAATATGAATACTTAAAAATTGCTTATTTGTATTGTAGTGATTTCAAAATTTTAAATGACAAACTGAGACATTAGCAGAACACATAACATTTAGAACAAAAATAAATTTGTGAACTCATTGGAATTTTGAACAACAAACTATATACACATGTCAATGAACTATATACATGTAAATGCAATCCCCCCTCTACCCTTAAACCCTTGCACCGGGTGAGAAAAAACCCTGAAAAGGGAAAAAAGAAGAAACTTCCGAGAGAGCCGCAGAGGAGGGATCCTTCTCCCTAGGACGGGTAGACGTGCAATGGAGGTTGCAATTAACTTATGAACATACACACACACACACACACACACACACACACACACACACACACACACACACACACACACACACATTTAGATATAAAAAATAGACAAAGTATATACATCTAAATATATACAAATGCTTAAAAACAGCAAGTATAAAAAGTCTATATACAAAAGCAGTCCATTTCTATTTCTCGAAGGACATGATGTTCCTGGATGTTGCTGGCTGAAACAACATCCATGTCCTCCAACAGTCCATTTATATACCAAAGGTGATCCTCCAGGATGTTGCTGGCTGAAACAACATCCATGTCCTCCAACAGTCCATTTACCTTTACGCAAAGAGGAGATGTTCTTGGATGTCGCTGGCTGGCACGACATTCATCTCCTCAACAGTCTATAGTAGGACTGGAATGACGTGTTGAAAATACATGCGTCTACCTAGGTTGGCTAAGGCTACAGGTGGGATTGCAGGGCTAGCAAGCCACTATTTCCCTCCTTCCCCTTTGCTACCAAAACAAGAAAATGAAGACAGTGAGGAAACATTAGGGGGAAAAATCAGCACAAGGTTCTTCACCTGCTCTTGTCTGCAGCTACAGCCATGCTGTGTCTCAATTCAGGGTCTGCACCCTTCAGACCGAGTGTCCTCCGTCTGAAGGAAGCGTTCTTCGAGTACCCAGCCTAGAAGGATGGACCAAACCCCGCCTCCCCGGTAACCACTCGGGACGGTCTAGCCTTCGGCGTATTTCCTGGTTGTGTCACCGCCGTTCCCTCCGGCTGGCCAACCCCGGAAGTGACGTTTTTATAGTATCAAGCTGACCATTGGTTCGCCATCTAACGATGCCTTTGGATGATCAAATAAGTAAAATCCTACGTTAAAAACTGGATACTTTATGTTAAACTTCAATATTTAGATTTATATGTCGTGTCTTTGCCAGTACATGCCACTAATTTCAGCTGACTTCCCAGGATCCCACGATGTTTTGCAGCAGCACGCAAAGCATCATGGGATACATAAGTACGCGAAGGATAGTAGCGGGGCATCCTTGGAATCGGAACCACCTGAGCCTTCTTCTTCTTCTTCTTCTTGAGGTTTTATGGCGGTGGGCAAACAACCAACTGGTGCATTAGCGCCACCAACTGATCAGGAGTATGGATCATTCTGACTTACTTTTCTGAAACTACATGAAATTAATTTAACTAAAATGAAAATAAAAATAAATAAATAAAATAATAACAAAATAACAATAATAATAGATAAATCACTAGATAAACATAGAAGCTTCTATATTCTTCTAAACAACCCTGTTGCTTTCACAAATGCCAACAAAATTTTAACACTCTCACCTCGTGCTTCTCACATTGAACCTTTCCTTTTGTCTATTGACTTTTTGTATCATCTGTCTCCTTTGTGTGTTATACTTCTTCCATTTGACTAGAACATGTTCTACTGTTTCCTCCTCACCACAGTAGTCACAACCCCTGTGTTGTGCTTCCCTATCTTGTGCAATGTGCTATTTAACCCTGTATGCCCAAAGCTCATTGGTGAGAATATGACCTCCTTCCTCCTATTTATTCCTGTGCTCCTTGCCTCTCCAACTTCCTTCTGGATTCTCTAATACCACCTCCCCTTCTTTTCTTTCTCCCATTGTTTCTGCCATCTCTCCTTTAGTTTCCCTTTTATTATCATCTTGACTTCTTTCCCACAAATACTGACATTGATTTCCATGTTTCCCTTCTTTGTACAGTGCCTGCTGCATTTCTATGAACACATCTGGTCTACTCTCAGAATGATTGTTATTTAGACTTACAAGTGCTGAACTTTAATCTGAGCATAGAAGTGCTATTCCTAAGACAGCATTCTGGACTTTTTTAACTGGACTCAAGGGCAAATAATGCAACAATGCTTTCTAAAGCCTGCTTATCCCTGCCTCTGCACATCTTTGACTGTCTTTGCACATCTGCCCCTGCTTTGTTGTTCATAGATCCATTTGATTTCTTATATTTTATTGTATATCTTACTGTATAGTTTAACCATTTTTTAACTGTAACTGTAAACTGTAACTACTGTATAGTTTATTTTGATCCTTCTATTTTCACTTTTTGTATTGTCTTTTGATTGCTGTGTCCCGAGTGTAACATTTGATATGAAACCGAGTTCTGGGACTCAAGACTAGCTTAAAAATATGTATCTGGTTGGCGACTCTGATTGGTTTTGGCGCTCTGAGGTTCTCGTTACCTCCGGTGCTCGTACTAGGTGCTACGTGTTTTCCATTCAGGTGGCACCGGAGGCTTGATTAACTGCGGTGGAATGAAATCTGGTTGTCCCACCGTTTGCACACAACATCCTCCCGCTGGCTACTCCATTTTTCCGGAAACTGTGGTGGGGCCGGAGATAAAAACACACAGCCGGGACTGTGATAGCTGATTAAAAAGCTGCTTAAAATCCTGTTTTCGAAGCTCCGGCTGTTGTCTGGAGGTGTCGTTGGTGCCCACATGGATGACGACTGGATTAATCTGGGGTTGAGAGTCCAGAACGGTCGTCAATTTCTCTGTTATGTCCGTAACGGTAGGGCCGGGAAAAAACAAGGTAAGCGCCCTACTCAGACAGACATTCTGGATGATGGAGTCCCCGATGACAAGAGTTGTTGCCCGTTCGGTGGCCGGTTCTGTGAACTCATTCTGCCTATTGGCGGCCCGGTGGTCTTGTGGAACCCAGTGAGGAGAACGAGCCGATGCTGGATGTCCAACCGCTGGGGCGCAGGCAGCCGTTAGTGGGGGAAAGGCTGTGGTGTCCGTCAGCGGGGGCAAGGCTCCCGACGAAGAGGAGGCTAGATCTCCTGTTCCAACACCCCATCCGGCTCCTCGCCCCTGGAGAGCACCGAGTACTTGTACTCAATTATTGATCAGTTCATCTTCATCAGTTCTCAGTATCAGTCCAACACTCCATGGTCACATGACCTCCATATGTTCCACACTTGACATGTGACTGAGAGTCTGCTTCTTCTCACCAGTCACTCCATCATCTCCATCAACAGTCAATGTCTCTGTGATGATGCGTTCAAGGACCGTGAGTCCTGACTCCTGCTGTCTCTTCTTCTCTCTACAGGTATTGAGGGAGGATGAGGAGGAGAGTGAAGAGGAGAGCTCCATCTGGTGGTGGCTGACAGAACTACAACAGGCGGAGCCAAACAGCAAGCTCCACACTGTGTAGGCGTGTCACGACCTTTGACCCCAGTGGAGCCTGGTGGCTGGCGGACTGCTTCGCCCTACGAGCTGCTGTGGTTACTGGGAGAGATGTCCCAGAAGCCCCTGGTGGAGCTGAATCCTCAGTGTAAGAAGCAGGACTTGGAGATAGAGGCCGGAGCAGATGGATCTCAGCATGAAGCCTCCTTTTCACTTTGGATCAAAGGTTCTGGTTGTGTGCCACCACTTTCAATGTTGCTCCTGAGCTCATTGGTTGTTCCTGGTTGGTTGAACTATTTTCTTAATAAAGTTTTTGACAAACTTATTCATTGTGTTGTTTTTACTCCCTTCAGTCTCCAGCAGGCCTCCTCGCTCAAAATTAACCTAAAAAAAAAAAAATCATAAAATGTTGACCGTCCAATCACAGTTCAGCATGAGACGGAGTGGTAGAAAGCAAAATATAGATGAGAAAATAAATGGATTTCAACAGACACTGTCAACTTCCTGCTCCGTCACCTCCTGTCGTCTTTCACCAGACCACAGAGACTCTTTCCACTGACTGATACAATAGAGACATAGACAATATACAGAACATGGAATGTACATTTTTTTCATGTCCAAAAAATTAAAGAAAAACAACAAAACTTTAATTTGCTCAGATTGCATCGTAACCAAGATCTTAGACAAGAAAACAAAACATTCTTATTTCACTTACTTTCACCAACCTCAGGAATTATCAGTCAGCACTCTTCCACCCTGACCCGCCATCAGCTGACTCTTGAAGTACATCCACTGCTACATTTATCCTTCGCTTTGGATCCTTTGTTTTTTCCATTCATTCATTCATTCCTTCATTCATCTTCTATACCCACTTATTCCTATTCAGGGTCACAGGGGTCTGCTGGAGCCTCTCCGAGCTGTCTTAGGGCGAAGGAAGGGTGACACCCTGGACAAGTCGCCAGTTCATCGCAGGGCCACATAGAGACAAACAACCATTCACACTCACATGTGCACCTATGGACAATTTAGAACGTTCAATTGACCTCACATGCATGTTTTTGGAGTGTGGGAGGAAGCCGGAGAACCCGGAGAGAACCCACGCAGACACAGGGAGAACATGCAAACTCCACCCAGAAAGGTCCCAGGCCCGGGCCCCGGAATCAAACCCACGACCTTCTTGCTGTGAGGCGGCAGCGCTAACCACTGCGCCACCGTGAAAATGCACCAAAACAAAAGTCATGTGGTAGCTTAGCACGAGACAACGCTATTCCAAGCAAAATCTCAATATGTCTGAAATTCAGAAAAAAACACATACGATAGTATAAAGTACAAATATATATAGTAAAAACCTGGTCATCTGGTACCAACTGGGATTTGAACCCACATCGCCTACAACCACAGCCAGAGGCTTAGCCTACTGAGCCTTGTTAGCCTGAGGACTGTGGAGGTCAATAGGTCACCCTGTTCATACAGCCTATTATACAGCCCACTGCTTCTGGTAAACACATGACTATAAACTGTGTCATTATATCATACAGTGACCTATATATGATTGATTTGATGCTGATGATCTTCTATTATTCATCACTGATGAGGAAATGAGTTCAAGAATCTTTGGTTTTAGCAACTTATTGTCCTTTGTTGTGTGTCTGTGTCGCTGCTTGTCAGTGTGTGTCAGTGTGTGTCAGGTGAGGCACTGAGGTCTCTATAGTTCTTTGCTTCCTCAGCGCTGAATACGGTCTTGTGGGGAGCAACGCTGACTCCCAACACGGAGGTCATCCGTGGAATTCGAGCATTTCAATCTTCCAGCATTTGGAATTTCCTTCAAGTGAGATCAACAGGAAGCAGCAAACAGGTGAGTGGATCTAGCTAGCTCCCCCTTCCTTCTTTTCAAACTCTGTTTGAATTCCATTTTAAAAGAGTGAGGAGAATTTTCTTTCCTCTTAATTGTCTCTAAAAGGCTTCAGCTCCACTTGTTGTGTTGCACTTGGACAAAGTGACTGTGGCTGTTTGTTTCTCCTGCAGAGTCCAGTGTTGAAACGCACCAATGTCAAGTCACTGCTGTCTATTGATGTAGTGACATCCCTGCACAGACCTCAGGAACCTGCTTAGCAGCTTAGCAGGTTAGCTCAGTGGGTTAGCCTGCTGACTGTGGTGCTGGAGACCAGGGTTGCAATCCTGGTTGTTGGTTCAATTCTCAAGCAAAGCCTCTTTTGTTCTCTTGCTACTTTGAACCAAGCCCAACTCCAACACTAAGTGACCCTCTAATCCAGGGGTGGGCAAACTGTTTGACTGGTGGGCCATAATGGCTTCTACAATATGACAGAGGGGACGCTTTCTTTTCAAAGACATTTGAAAAGATACATTTTTCATGAGATATTTTATTGGCAAGTGGAACAACAGCAATAGTGCTGAGCAGGAAACAGCAGCTGCTGGACGATGTGCCGGTCTGCTGTCAGTCCAGCAGCCTTGTGTGAAAAACACTCTTCCAGGAACGCAAACAACAACTTCCAGCTTCCAGTCCAGTCCCTAAGCAGCTGAGACTGGGAGGTTGTGGGTTCCATCCCTGCCTGGCTCACACAGAGACTGTCAAAATGCTCCCATTGCCTCCCTGCTTCAGTCTTCAGGGTTGCAACTGTGGCTTGGCGCTGTTCTTTTATTGAAAGCATGGTCACCTTTGCTGCCATCTGCTGGTTTGGCAACGCCACACAGGCTCAAATGAAGAGAGTCGGTCAAATCATCAGACTATGCAGCAAAGTGTTGGGCTGCACTTTGCCAAGCTTGGAGAGCATCTACAGACAGAAGATGCTAAACAAGGCCAGGAAGACCACCAGTGACCTGAGGCCCCCCTGGCCTGCACCTTTGACTGGCTTCCTTCAGGGTGACCATACTGCCCCCCTCTGTTTAAACTCCTGAACAGCCAGCACAGTTCCTAACTTTAGCCTCTCAGCTGGTCTGGAGAAGCATTAAAACTACTGCTACTCCTAATAACTGTTCATGACATGTGACTACTGTTCATGATGGATGTCTGGTGACTGTTGATGTATTTTATTGATTGATATATTTCTGAAATGCCTTGTGTGTGTGACCTCTGACCCTCTGGAGTCTGGATCTGCTCCAGGTCTTTTCCCACTGTCGCCCCCTGCTGCTCTGAGGGCCTAGTTGCTTTTTTTCTCTGATTGACAATGAGACGCCTTTGGTTATGATTTAGCGCTGGACAAACAAAAGAGAGAAAACAGGTGCAGCTCTTCAAAGAGGAAATCACATTTTTGGCGCCATGAAGTCAAAACTACCTTCTACTCCAGACTTTACAGAGAAATGAACACATGCTGAAAAAAACTCTTCCAGCAGCAACTACAATAAATACTGAGTGAATGACTTTGAATACAATTTGCATCTTTGAAATCTTTGAAGAAACAAACGTAACCAGCGTGTTTTTCCAATGTGAGCAGTAGAAAGTCCAGATATTTGTGTACAAATGCAGGAAGTCAAAGTAAAAAGTCATAGAAATACTCAAGTAAAGTACAAATACTTGGAAAATGGACTCCAGTACAGTGACAAAGTATTTGTTTGTATTTATGGGTGTACCAGTGAGAACCGGTATTGTTGGAATTTGGCCATCGTCTACATAAAATCAGGCGTGGCAGAAGCAGGAAGAGAAGTCAGAGTTGTTTTGTCAGGATCCATTTTGAGGCGACGCAGCAGCAGCAGTAACAGCAGCAGCAGCAGCAGGTGAGTCGTCACTGAGTAAAGAACTCATGAAATGTGATGTGAGTGGACACCAGCAGTCGTGTGTCTGCTCAGTGTTTCTTCCTGTTCTCTCTTGTCTGAAGTGGAACTCACTGGGTTCTCAGCTCACTGTTGTTGTGGAAATTTTGAAATGTCATGACAGCAGGCGGCGCCACCCTTGGCAGCGGCTGCACCGGCTTGCGACAACGGAACTCTGCAGCACAAACGAAACTCTGCAGTACAAAACTCAAGTTGAGGTACGACAGATATAAACTTCTGCAGATAAACAGATCTGTGAGTCGGGTTACTGTCGGCGACTCCACTCTGGACCGGCTTCGGAGCCTCGGACTTCTACGCAGGCTTCGTGGCGGCGAGAGGAAGCGAAAGCGGGGACGTCAGAGCGTCAGCAGAGCGACCGCGTTGACGCTCTGCTCACGCTCCAGCGGGTCGCGTTTTACTGCTTCTGGGACGCTTCTGAAACGCGGCCGCTCTGCGCCTGGTGTGAACCTGCTCATTGACTTTAGTGGCCGCGTTTCACTGCGTCGACGCGGACGCTCTGCTGACGCTCTGCAAACGCTTCTGGTGTAAAACAGGGGTAAAGGTGCCTACACACTGAACGCGTCAGGCGCAGGGTGGCGTCAGCGCAGCCATTCATTGTGTATGTGCGACGTCGGCGTCAGAGCGCAACGCCGCGCAGAGAGCAGAGCGTCGCGCAAGGGTGGCGTTTGACGCCTTGACGCCTTGACGCTCGATTAAAAAAAAATTGAAATCGGGCGTCAACGCGCTGTGACGACATCTAGGCGCGGCCAATAGGAGAGCAGCCGGCTCCGGGGGGAAAAGTTCCGATGCGGAGCCAGTCCAGTCCAGGAGAATGTGGCAAGGAATACAGACCATCATCGACGATAAAGCTGCTCCACTCCCATGTGACGATGACACCGGCTTCCTCAACCGCCTCAACAACCATTTCGGGAGGTTTGAGATGACCAACTCCACCCCGGCGATGAAATCAACCCCCCATCCCAGCGAACTGCCCCTCAGTCTGGCCACAGCGGATGTCAAGAGGACCCTGAGGAATGTAAATGCACGGAAGGCGGCGGGCCCCGACAATATACCAGGTCGGGTGCTCAAGGAGTGTGCTGACCAGCTGGCCGGGGTTCTCACTGACATCTTCAACACCTCGCTGGACCAGGCTGTGGTACCATCGTGCTACAAGTCAGCCACGATCATCCCGGTCCCTAAAAAACACACCATGACCTGCCTTAACGACTACCGCCCCGTGGCACTCACCCCCATCATAATGAAGTGCTTCGAGAGGCTGGTAAAGGAACACATCACCTCCAGCCTCCCCCCTACATTTGACCCATATCAGTTTGCTTATCGCCCTAAGCGCTCCACAGAGGATGCTATTTCCTCTGCTCTCCACCTGACCCTCAAACACCTGGAGGGGAAAAACACACACGCGCGGATGCTGTTCCCGGATTTTAGTTCAGCTTTTAACACCATTATTCCACAGCACCTGGTGAGCAAACTGGTACCCCTCGGTTTTAATACCCCCCTGCGTAACTGGCTGCTGGATTTTCTGACTGGCAGACCCCAGGGCTGTGCGAGTGGGGAACAACTCCTCCGAGGTCATCACGCTGAGCACCGGATCCCCCCAGGGCTGCATGCTCAGTCCACTCCTCTTCACCATGATGACCCATGACCGCCACGCGAGGTCCCCCAAGAATCACATTGTGAAGTTCGCGGACGACACAACGGTGGTGGGCCTCATCCAGAACAACGACGAGCAGTCACACAGAGAGGAGGTGTACCATCTGGTGGACTGGTGTCTCTGCAGAGTGTGGTGACGACGGCGGAGAAAATCATCGGCTCCCCGCTCCCTTCCATGCAGGTGACGGCCAGGGAGCGTTGCCTTTCAAAGGGCCTCAGTATCAGCAATGACTCCTCCCACCCCCACCATGGACTGTTCTCACTGCTGGCCTCTGGAAAGAGGTTCCGCAGTCTACGGACCAGGACTACGCGGTTCTACAACAGCTTCTTCCCTCACACAATAAGACTACTGAACACAAAATAACCCTCCAACTCATGCAATACATTCAACATACACATTTGCACTTTATGCATCGCACCTTATTACTTGACTGTGTTGTTTCTCCTTTGTGTTGTCATTGTTGGTTTTTATCGGTAGTTGGTGCATCGGAATTTCGTTTTTAAATGGACACTGAGAAGTGAATGTTTTTAAATGACAAATAAAAGTCTAAGTCTAAGAAATGAAGAGACCCAACATCTGAACTGGTCTGTGTTGAGTTTATTTGAGCGGATCCGGGCTCCTACAGACACACTGGAATGGTGTCTGTAGGACTGCAAAGAGGAACGGGCTGCAAAGAGTTTTGAACAAAAGTTGTTGACATCACAGATAAGAGGAGAAGGCTAAAACCAGGGGTGTCAAACTCATTTTGGTCACGGGCCACATAGAGGAAAATTTATTCCCAAGTGGGCCGGACCGGTGAAATCATGGTATGATAATAATAACGTAAAAATAACAACAACTTCCAATTGTTTTCTTTGTTTTACTTTGTTTGTGTTCTTTGAGCACTCTGCACTCTGCATCAGTGTTGCCAGCTCCTCAGAAAGGAAAGTTGCTATTGGCTGTCCTGAAAGTCGCTAAAAGTCGCCAAATGACGTCATGGTCTAATTTGCATAATTGACAATTTGCACTTGATCGCAATGTATTAACCGGGAAAAGTCGCTAGATTTGTCGCTAGTTGCTTTTGACAAAAAAAAAAAACAAACAGTCGCTATTGGGAGAATAGCAACTTTTTTGGGGGAGAAAGTCGCCAAGTTGGCAACACTGCTCTGCATCAGCTTTGTCTGTTTCGACAGAGACATTTTGGGGAAATGAGGGCAGCCAATAGGAGCTTGGTCGTTGGGGCGATCTCAAACAATTTCAAATATCTCACTTCCTGTTTGTCGGATGTTAAAAAATTAGTGTACATGACGTAGAGCTTGATGAGACGAACGCGTGGGTTTTTGTTGCATGAATCTTCGATGTTCCTAGAGGGCGCTAGATGCATTTTTAGTTTTCTGGTGTTTTTTTGGATTTTGGTCAGTTTTGACATCCATTGACTTTAAAGGGCTATAAAATGAAAACGGTGCAACGCATCCGGACCATTCTTTTTACGTTGACCTTCTGACAGTCTAGTCTGTGTAATAAAAAAGGTTTGAAAGTTCCAGCATTCACGGTTGTTGAGTTCTGTCACTCTGGATGATTTCAAACAAGTGAAAGTAGCTCACTTCTGGTTTGACAGGGGTCAAAGGTCAGAGTGTCAAACTGTAGGTCTGTATCTAACAGATGCGTGGGTTTTCGTCCCATGTCGTTTCGACCTTCTAAGAGGGCGTTGGAGGCATTTTAATTTTTGTGGCGGGATTTTGAACGATTTTTGGTAAATTTTCAATGTGTGTCAACTTTGATGATTCCTTGGAGTGAAGGTCCAGTCTATGTCATACTGAATTTTCAAGCCTGTCGGACTTGCGCTTTCTGAGCCTTGTGTTTTCGCTCTGTTCCAAACAAGTGACGATAGCTCACTTCCGGTTTGTCTGTGTCAAAGGTCAGCATATCAGCAAATAGGTCTGGATTGACCGCACGCGTGGGTGTTGGCCCTGTGTCGCTACGACCTCCCTAGAAGAAGTTTGTTTTTGACATGAAATCAAAAAAGTGGAAATAACTCACTTCCTGTTTGTCGGGCGACAAAAGTTAGGCATACGAAATGTCGGGCTTGAAGAGACGAACGCGTGGAATTTTTCCCCATATTTTTTCGCACGTGTGTAAACCTGTGTGTGTGTGTGTGTGTGTGTGTGTGTGTGTGTGTGTGTGTGTGTGTGTGTGTGTGTGTGTGTGTGTGGCTCTTTCAGCGACCTTGACGGCTGTTTGGGTGACCAGGAGGACCTGGAACGGGCCCTGCCACCGGTTGGCTCTCCAATTCTTGCGTCGGAGGTCCTTGACCAGGACGAAGTCCCACGGTTGGAGGTCGTGGAGTGGACCTGTGGCCTGTCTGCCTATGTCAGCTAGTGTGGAGGAAAGGCTGGAACAGTACGTTAGCATGGCATCTTCACACAGTGCTGTTGATGGGAGGGGCCCTTTCCCCCCCAAAGAGAATTTCTTCTTGTAGGCATTCTGAGATGGGGAAAAAAATGTGTCATCAGGCCGTGGCTGCCAATCTGACACTTCATGGCTTGTTTTCACAAATGGGCCGAAATCTTTCCAAGCATCATTAGGCCTCTTAGAAAGTGAGACATGTGGAGAGGAGTCAGGGACCTTGGAGAATGGCGATTGTGTGGGTGTGAAGGCGATAGCGGCGGCGCAGCGCATGGAATTCCAAAACAAACAGGCAGCTAAGAAAGAGTAAGTAATTTACATCCTCGAAAAAGTTGTTTTCGTACTCCTCATCCCTTTCTGGGGTGACGTGTGATGTGCAATGTAAGCTTGGAGACGTCATGAATGTGGCTTGTGGTGAGACTGCATCTACAACAAATTGTAACAGATTTTTGGATCCATCACAATTCAGCAACCATTGATAAATGAAAAGCTGATGAGCTGGGTTGGCCGGCATCATGTGAGCGGATTTTTGAACCTTCAATCCCTCAGGAGTGGAAACCAGGTTGATGTTAAATGCTATTAAAAGGTTGTGACCCAAAAGGTTAATTGGACACACATCAGAGAGCAAAAACCTGTGTGTTTGTTTTGTGTTTCCTCTTTTCCCCGTCAACAAGACAAACCACTGGTAGAGGTGAGGAAACCCACTCTTTGGTGTTAACACCCCTATAGAGTGACAAAACGGCCGCTAAGTTTGCACCCAGACAGGTCGGTTTTGCGGCTAAGGGAGTGTGTCGTGTGTAAAGTCAGTTTTGTAAAATCAGTGGGTGAAGCATTATGTGTATTGTTATTGAAAGCAGCAAGCGAGTCTTCATTGCGAGTGTGCGTGTGTGTCGTGTCACTTCCCTGTTCCGCTGCTGGAGGTTGAGTCGCCATCCCATCGAGCCTCGGCCGCACCCCCTCTTCTTCTCAGTGGGATTGCTTCTGGCCCTGGCTCTGTTGATATTGCGGGCGTTGATTGACACCTCCTCGTCATCCCCCTCTTCTCTGGGGTCCCCCACGGCCACGCCCTCAGTTGCTGCGAGGACGTTGGGGACAGTCCTGAGCCCCGTGGTCGAAAGCTCCGCACACGGAGCATGCTCCGCCGTTGTCGTGCTGTGGGCTTTGTAGGTTGCGACGGTGCTGCCCCTGAAGTGGCCGCCGGCGACAGCTTGCATCATGGGGAGCTGGGCCTGATGTTTGGTTTCCTTTCTTTTCTTTTCGTCGGTGACCGTTTTCATGTGCTCCTGCTCCTGGGCGTGTTCAGCATGGCGGGTCAGTTTCTCCAGGCGAGCCTTTCCAAGCCCTCCAATACAGGTGCGGCGCACAGCAGCGGAGAGTGAAGGTCGGAGGCCCTGCATGAAGTACTGGCACAGCTGTTGTTCCCACACTGTCTTTGCCGGGCTTTTCTTCTCTTCTTCCTTTGGTTTGGGGAACGCGTGGAGCTGGTGGCGATGATGATGATGCGGTAGGGGGGTTCGGTTCCGGGCTAGGTGGCGGTTGTTTACGGGGTGGACACGGGTCGAGGGATGGATCGTCTTTCCCCAGCTGCGAAAGAGAAGGACACGTGCCAGTATACGGTGGTGATGCAGACAAATTCATGCTTGTGTGTGTGTGTGTTTTCTCCTGTCTCTTCTAATTTTTCTAATTTATTTAAACTAAATGAACCGTTCGCTGGGAAGCCGTGTTCCCCAGACCAACCTTTTAACCTTGTGCATGCTTCTGTCCCATGTTTTTCCTCCATGTCTCTCACTATGGGCCCGTCAGGCTCTGGGGAAGGCAGTAAAGGAGGTGGCGGAGGGGGGGGCAGATTGTTACCCCTCTCCTCCCCCTGTCTACTCTGGCCTTTCCCCATGGTTGCGTAACCCCACTACTTTGGACACAGACGTCTGTGTGAACTCCTGCTTTGTTTGCCCAGGTACAAAGGGGAACAAAACCTTGGATCAGATTGACCCTCCTTAGAAAGCCCTCATGGGACTCTCCTTAAATAATTCTCAAAGAATTCATTATTTTTCACACCTTAATAGTTCTCCAAAACTATTCTGCTCACGACCCCCATAAAAGACCAACAGCAGCTCAAAGTCCAAGTCCAAGGCGCCACATTGAATGTGATGTCAGTCAGCTGAGTTATTTCCTCTTGTCCCAGTCTCTGCAGTGGAGGAGAGTTTTAGAAGACACCAAAGGAGTCGCACTGGATTCATTCAGTGACAACAAAGGCTGCTAGGATTCTGATGATACTTCACACTTTCAACCTGTTGAAGGTTCAAAACTAATGTTGGCTGCAATTCCTGCTCATTAAATACTTTGTGCAGTTTTCTCTACTCTAGATTGTGCGTCCACATTGTAGAGTGAAGAGCTGAGGACTGTTTTGATCTCTGTTGCATGAGAAAGAAAAAACTGCAAATCACTTCATTAGATTAATTTACTGGTGATGGATTATTTTATTCTATACACACCATTGATGTTCCATGTTTACTGAGTTTCTATTTTTTACACTGTGTCATGTGATTTCAGGTATTACTGATTGTAAACACTATCAGGGAATCCAAGGATATAAAATATCAGGAGAGAAGCTAAAAGTCCAAGTTGTTCTCTGTCAGGCTGCATGTTGAGTGGAGGCAGCAGCAGCAGCAGCAGTAACAGCAGCATGTGAGTCCTGACTTACTAAATACCTCATCAAATGTGACGCTAGTCAACTTTTTATCAATCAACTTTTATTTGCACAGCGCTAAATCACATCCAAAAACGTGTCAAAGCGCTTTGACCAATCAGAGAAAAAGAAGCAACTGGGCCCCCAGAGCAGCAGAGGGCGACAGTGGGGTGAGGAGTCAACAATGTGACTTCAGTCTGGTTGATTTCTTCCAGGGCTGTGTCTCAATTCAGGTTCTGCGCCCTTGAAGTGCGCATTTTGGAAGGAAGTTGCGTCATAGCACTGCACGAAGGCTTGTCCCAATTCCCGAGGTGCTTAGGATGCTCAAAATGCGCCCTCGGAAATACGCACTCGTTTTAGCCAATTCCAAGGATACACCGCACTATCCTTCGCGCACTTGGGTATCCCATGATGCTTTGCGTGCTGCTGCAAAGCATCGTGGGATCCTGGGAAGTCAGCTGAAATTAGCGGCATGTACTGGTGAAGACACAACATATAAATCTAAATATTGAAGTTTCACATAAAGTATCCAGTTTTTAACGTAAGATTTTATTTATTTGATCATCCAACGGCATCGTTAGATGGCGAACCAATGGTTAGCTTGATACTATAAAAACGTCACTTCCGGGGTTGGCCAGCCGGAGGGAACGGCGGTGACGAAACGAGGAAATACGCCGAAGGCTAGACCGTCCCGAGTGGTTACCGGGGAGGCGGGGTTTGGTCCGTCCTTCTAGGCTGGGAAGTCTAAGAACGCTTCCTTTAGACGGAGGACACTCGGTCTCAAGGGTGCAGAACCTGAATTGAGACACAGCCCTGTTCTTTCACTCCCAAGTGGAAGTCAGAGTTCTGAGCTCACTGCCTCACTTCCTGTTTGACCTCCAGCTCAAGATGAGTGTTCGAATGGAGGAAGAGGAGGACGGAGCAGCAGCGTCTCCAGGGTTCAGCTGTGTGTCTCTGAAGAGTCACTGGTCCAAATCCCTTCCTCCAGACTTCAGTAATGAACCTGGACCTTCTGAGACACAGTAAGAACACTTAGTGACTCAGTAACTGCAACTGCTGTTTGACTCACTGTTCAAACTGTTGGTGGTCTGGAAAAACTGGAACCTGATGTGAGAGGAACAACCCTCTTTCTTCCTCCTGACTGGAAACATCAGTATGTGACTCCCAGCAGATCATTGATGAAAGAATCATGTTTTAAACACAGACATCAATGTTTGTGTTGCAGAGTTCAAGACAGGACAAAGAGAGCAGAGTCTCCAGGGTCCAGCTGGGAGTCTCTGAAGAGTCACTGGTCCAAAGATGAACCTCCATTTTTCAGTAATGAACCTGGACCTCCTGAGACACAGTAAGAACACTGTGTGTGTGTGTGTGTGTGTGTGTGTGTGTGTGTGTGTGTGTGTGTGTGTGTGTGTGTGTGTGTGTGTGTGTGTGTGTGTGTGTGTGTGTGTGTGGATCCAGTGACGTCAGTGTTGACACTGCAGCTCCTTCACATTTCAAAGTGTTGAAATCGAGTTCAGTCCAAAGCCAAACAAGCATCACTGGAGAGAAACACAACCCAGTGTTGACTTCAAAACTGACCAGAGCTGATGAAATCATTTCTACTGGGTAGACTGGGAGCAGAGCATCATGGGAGTTAGAGCTGATTTAGAGCCAAAGATTAAAATAAAGTTCATGTCAAAGACAAAATGAAGAATTTCAATAAACAAAAATTAAAAAGTGACGAGTTGATCAAAGTGTCTCCATCCACAGGAGGAGGAAGAGGAGGAATAGGAGAAATAGGAGGAAGAAGAGTGGTGGGTGTGGAGCAGCACTGCAACCTGCCAGTCACACCCAGACTGATCACAGTAAGACTGTCCACCTGCACCTCCTTCACTTCTCCCTCTGAGATCATGTCAGGACCTCCAGTGAGAAGATTCACTGAGGGACGTTGAGAGCAAACAGTCACACAGCAGCTTCACCACAGCAGCTAAAAAGTTGTGGAGAGAAAATGATGCTCACACTGTCACACTGATGTTTTCTTCTCCAACCTTTTCTCTGCTCCAGAGGCTGATGATGGTCTGCAGGAGCTTCTACAGCAGCAGAAGATCAGTCTGGAGAGGAGATGTGAACGTGTGACTGAAGGTGAAGAAGCAGGAAGTCAAACCCTCCTCAAAAGCATCTACACTGACCTCTACATCACTGAGGGACTGAGTGAGGAGGTCAACAGACAGCATGAGGTCAGGCAGCTGGAGACCAAGAAGACCACAGAGACTAAGGAGACCAAGGAGACCGCAGAGACTAAGGACACAGAGGAGACCAAGAAGAGCCTCCACGATCGTCCAATCAGGTGCAGCCAGATCTTTGAAGCCTCACCTGAGCAGCAGGGACTCATAGTCAGAGTGGTGCTGACCAATGGCGTCGCTGGGGTTGGAAAAACCTTCTCAGTGCAGAAGTTCACTCTGGACTGGGCCCAGGGCCTGGAGAACCAGGACCTTCAGCTGGTGCTTCCTCTCTCATTCAGGGAGCTCAACTTGGTCAAAGAGCAGCACTACAGTCTTCTGGAGCTGCTCCATGTTTTCCATCCAACGTTAGAGAAGCTCACAGCAGAGCAGCTGCATGTCTGCAAACTTCTCTTCATCTTGGACGGCCTGGATGAAAGCAGACTGGCTCTGGACTTTGAGGACAACCAGGTGGTGACTGACGTCACTCAGGAGAAGTCAGTCAGCGTCCTGCTAACAAACCTGATCAGAGGAGATCTGCTTCCCTCGGCTCTGCTGTGGATAACTTCCAGACCTGCAGCAGCCAATCACATCCCTCCGTCATGTGTGGACAGGCTGACAGAAGTACGAGGCTTCACCGATGACCAGAAGGAGGAGTATTTCAGGAGGAGGTTCAGAGATAGAGAAGATGTGTCCAGCAGGATTATCACCCACATCAAGGCCTCCAGGAGCCTCCACATCATGTGTCAGATCCCGGTCTTCTGCTGGATCACTGCCACAGTTCTGGAGAGCATGTTGAACTCAGAGCAGACAGGAGAGCTGCCCAACACCCTAACTGACATGTACTCACACGTCCTGCTGGTCCAGACCAAGAGGAAGCAGCACAAGTATGGAGGAGGTCTACAGGAGCTGACGGAGGGTGACAGGGAGCTTCTTCTGAAGCTGGGCCAGCTGGCATTAGAACATCTGGAGAGTGGAAACATCATGTTCTACAGTGAAGACCTAGAGAAGTGTGGTCTCAGTGTGACTGACGCCTCTGTGTACTCAGGAGTTTGTACAGAGATCTTCAGAAGAGAGAGTGTGATCTTCCACAGAACCGTCTACTGCTTTGTTCATCTGAGCGTCCAGGAGTTTCTGGCTGCAGTCTACAGCTTCCACTGTCACACCAACAGGAAGAGGACAGAAGATGATCACTCTGGAGAATCCCTGGATGGGTTCCTGAAGAGGATGATGGAGAAATCCCTGAAGAGTCCAAACGGTCACCTTGACTTGTTTGTTCGCTTTCTCCATGGACTCAGTCTGGAATCCAACCAGAGACTCTTAGGAGGCCTGCTGGGTCTCACTGACAACAATCCAGGAACCTTACAGGAGGTCATCAACAACCTGAAGGAGATGAACACTGGTGATGTTTCTCCTGACAGAAGCATCAACATCTTCCACTGTCTGCTAGAGGTGAAGGATCAGTCAGTGCAGCAGGAGGTCCAAGAGTTCCTGCAGTCAGAGAACAGATCAGAGCAGGAACTCTCAGTGTTCCAGTGTTCAGCTCTGGCCTACATGCTGCAGATGTCAGAGGAGGTTCTGGAGGAGTTGGACCTGGAGAAGTACAACACAACCAGTGAGGGACGATTGAGACTGATTCCAGCTGTGAGGAACTGCAGGAAGGCTGTGATATGTTTAGAAAAGTACGTAAACACTGTGTGTGTGTGTGTGTGTGTGTGTG
The DNA here is from genome assembly GCF_046127955.1 of Nelusetta ayraudi. Lineage (NCBI taxonomy): Eukaryota > Metazoa > Chordata > Actinopteri > Tetraodontiformes > Monacanthidae > Nelusetta > Nelusetta ayraudi. The sequence continues at coordinate 4,398,866 of NW_027466084.1, forward strand.
TGTGTGTGTGTGTGTGTGTGTGTGTGTGTGTGTGTGTGTGTGTGTGTGTGTGTGTGTGTGTGTGTGTGTGTGTGTGTGTGCTCTTGGTGTTAGCCACCCTGCTATATCAGCAGCTCCTCCAGTCACAGGGTGGATCAACATCAGCAGGTCCACTTGTGGCTGCAGGTCTCCAAGAAAACAATGAGGGCAACACTGAGTGGTGACTTTTAGCAGCAGGCTGTCAACACAGGGCTAACTCAGCTGCTTTGTGTTGGATGGTGAGTGAGGTGTTCCGCTACACCGGAACACCGGACAAGAAGTTATTTCAATAACAGGTTGAACAATACTGTGTCACTGTTTAGAAAAGTCACCTGTGGGCCACCACAGGGTTCCATTATGGGACCCAAGGTATTTAGACTTTATCTTCATGATATTCATACTGAATGGAAGAAGTTGAATTTGATTTCATTTGTGGATGACACCAACTTATTGTGCTCAGGACCTGACATGAAGGTGTTGTTGAAAACAGTAGAAAAGGAGCTGATGGTGTTCATAGAATGGTTTGATAGCAATAAGCTGAATTGAAAGAGTACATGAAACTACATTTTGGGAGTCATTGTGAATCATAAATTTAGCTGGAAAATTATTTTTTAGAGTCAAAGATCTTCCAATTCATAGATATAGTGGACTTGAAAACATTAGAAATACTATTTCCAGGAAAGAATGAAAATCTTGCGCTCAGTATTCTAAGTTTTTTAAAGTGAGAGAAAATCAATCCATGTTCAGAGGGTTGAGTGTCTTTGAATGATGGAAGGTGAGAACCATTGTTAAATATAGATGTCTTTCTTTTTTGGGAGTTCCATTTTGGAATGGGATCAGTGACCATTTGAAAATGTGTGTTCTCTTTCCTAATACTCGTTCGATGTGTCACTATGGGACGCACGCCCTCGCTGCAGCCCTCAGAAACATTAATCTCATTACGCCAATCCTGATTGGCTGGTGAAGTGTGTCCGTCCACATCAGGTAGTCCCACCTACCATAAATGCCACCTGCGGGCAGTATCACATCATTCAAACACCTCTTCTCACTCGAAGCTTATCTCTGTCTCTTGCTAGCTAGCTTAACTGTCCATAGGCGGACCCGACTGGATTCCGTCGCCGGGCGCTAGTTAGTTCGGAACATTTTTTCTTTCAATTTTTTCGGTCTTACCAGATCGAACCAACGTCTTCCCTACCCCTCCACGGATTGGTCGACGCACGAGCCGACTCCTCACCACAGTGTTCGAGCTGAGTTAGCACACCAGCTAATTGCCTCTCCTTCCTACCGGCACACCTGCTCGTCAGGAATGGAGAGCCATCCTCACACCAGAGGGGACGGAGACTCGGAAGCCCGCCTCTGTCGCTGAAGGAACAAGATCTCAAGCAGGGATCCACACCAGGTCTGCTTGAGCTGCCTTGGGCTGGAACATGCCCGTTTGGCGATCGACGTTCCCGGCTCATGTCGGCATTGCGCGGTGTTCACCCTCAAGAGCCTCCGCAGACGGCTACCTCGCCAGGCTAGCCTGTCTGATCATGATCCCTTTCTCCCCTCCGCCGGCCATGTTGTCGGGAGTGAGGAGGAGAAGGGACCGGCAGTAGTGCTGGCTGCTAGCGCCAGCTGGGGCTCCCAGCAGGACCTAGCGGCCGACGACCTGCCAGTGGAAGATGTCCTGGAACTGGACATGGGGGAGGACGAATATGATGCCTCGGACCTCCTCATACCGTGCGAGCGGTGGCAGTTTCGCTACGAGGGAGCACCGTCGCTCGAGAGTTGGGGCCGCTCAAGTGTCCTGCTTTAGCTCCGCCGGACGGGGTCGCTACGGCTGGCTTCACCCGTGATGGCAGAGATGGGTGGACGGCTCTGCTCCAGCCCTTCCAGCATCGCCCTGGGTGCTCAGAACGATCTCAAAGGGATACAGGCTCCAGTTTGCAGATGTTCCCCCGAGATTTGTCGGCATAATTCATTCCCAGGCACAGGCAGAGTCAGCTCGCGTTTTACAGGAGGAAATCCTCTTGCTGTTGAAAAAAAGAAGCGATATGTGTTGTACAGAGTCAGAGCGGTTTTTAGTCCTGGTATTTCTTGGTCCCCGAACGGGGAGGGACCGGAATTCACCCTATCCTGGATCTAAGGGCTCTGAACAAATATCTCAGGAGATACAAGTTCAGGATGCTCACACATGCATCTCTCTTGCGTCTGGTTCACAGAGGCGACTGGTTCACCTCTGTCGTTCTGAAAGACGTGTATTTCCACATTCCAATATATCACCCTCACAGAAAGTATCTCAGATTTGCTTTCTGGGGGATCTGTTACGAATACCGTGTTCTTCCTTTCGGGCTGTCCCTCACCCGAGGGAAGCGGCCATTGCCCCGCTGAGGCATCAGGGCATCCGCTTGGCTACTTACCTGGATGATTGGCTGTTGCTGGCCCAATCGGAAAGGGAAGCCAGAGTGCACACGCGTATTCTCACCTGCTAAGGCTGGGTTTTGTGATAAACACGGAAAAGAGCGTACTCTTCCCGTCACAGAAAATAATATTTCTGGGATTGTTTCTGGATTCGGTGAACTAACCTAACTAACCCTAACCCTAACCCTAACCTCTCTGCGACATGAGTGGACGCGCTCAGGAGATGCCTCACGCTTTTCCACCCGGGGCAAATCGAACGAGTATTAGGAAAGAGAACTTAAGGTTATTTACATAACCCCGGTTCTCTGAGTAATATGAGTGAGATGTCTCACCAGACAACCCTTCTTGCTTGGGCGAGTGAGAAGAGGTGCTTATTTTGAATGACTTGATACCGCCCGCAGGTGGCATTGATGGTAGGTGGGACTACCTGATGCGGACGGATACACTTCACCAGCCAATCAGGATTGGCGTAATGAGATTAATGCTTCTGAGGGCTGGAGCGGAGGCGTGCATCCCATAGTGAAACATCTCACTCATATTACTCAGAGAACCCGGGTTATGTAAATAACCTTAAGCTTATTTGTTGAGTTGAAAAAATCTTGAAGGGCAAAATACTTGATGATGATGATGAGGATAAATGATTGAATTGTGAATCAATGATGAAGAATAATGTCAAGCATATTTTGTTGCGTTGCGTTTCTCTTTTTTTCCTTTTTGATTTTGTCTGACTAATTATTCCAGCTAATCTTATGGACTGTATAGGAGAGGCAAGAATCAGCTTGGGCTTCAGCCTGCTGCTTTTTCCTTCACACAGTTGTTATGTTTTTGTTGTTGTGAGTCTTTATAATGTGCACATTTGTTTTGGAAACTTCTTTTTCATTGTTGTCAGTTGATTGAAATCAACTATTCAATCATTCATGATGATGATGATGATGATGATGATGGTGGTGGTGGTGGTGATGATGATGATGATGATGGAAGCAGCAACTTCTCACTCTGCTCTCCTTCATTGCAGATATGGTGATGAACTCTCAGAGCTTCAGTGTGCAGTGGTGTCTTCAGCTCTGCAGTCCAGCCCCTCCCACCTCACACTGCTGGACCTGAGTACCACCAACCTGAGGGATCCTGGAGTGAAGCTGCTCTGTGCTGGACTACAGAGTCCAAACTGCAGACTGGAAGTTCTCTGGTCAGTTCCTGCTTTCTACTGGTGGACAGTGTGTGTCAGCAGATGACAACTGGTATGTAATGCTGCTGAGTGTGAAGACTTTGAAGCAGATATTAAAGACTCATCTAGACAAAGTGGATGTTGTTGATATTTTCATGTCAACAATCTGCAGCCAGAAAAGACTTTGGATGGTGGAAGAATGTCTCCAGTCACTTTGGAGCTCAATGGAAGTTGTTGATTGGTGATGAAGGTCGCATGACTGAGCAGAAGATCCTGTGAAGAAATATTATTAATAGTGCAGCAGTATTTCTTCAACTTGTCCTTTGAATGTGTTTGACTTGTAACGAGACTCTGATGACTGAAAACAGCCACAAGCACACAAAGGACTCACTGATTATTTTCCATCTTCACTGCTGATTGGCTGCACACTGACTGACACACTGCTGTTGTTATTGTGTTGACAACACACTGGCACAATGACTCCTTTGAGGGAATGACTCAGTGATCCCAACAGCTGCACATCTGGATCATCAACAGGGAGAAATGACTCTTAATATGACATTTACACCACGGAAGAAATCAAATATTGGTTCTCTATTCAGGTTGGAGAAGTGCAGGTTGTCAGAGCTCAGCCGTGATTGGCTGCTCTCAGCTCTGAAGTCCAACCCTTCCCACCTCAGACACCTAGACCTGACTTGGAACCAGCTGCAGGATTCAGGAGTGAAGGAGCTGAGTGGTTTTCTGCAGAGTCCAGACTGTAAACTGGAGACTCTGGGGTCAGTTCACCCTCTTCACTCTACAACTTCTATCACTCTTGTTATTGTTGTCATGATTTTCACTTCACTGCTGTTGGAAATTCAATTTGCAATCACTGGTTTTTGTTTGAAATGAGTGAAACTGGGTTCAAAGGTACAGTGTGTAAAATCCTGCCATCAAGTGGTCAGATTTCAGATTGCAGTTCTTACTTACTGGCCCTCCCTCTCCCCTTCTTGCCAGTGAACTACGGTGGCCTTCCAGCATCATAAAGGATGTGGTTGACAGCATAGGTATCTAGTTCTCTGTATAATGATAAAGTTCCATCAATACAAATATTAGCGTCACAATCAGTCATAGTCACAGCAGACAGTCCAGTGTTAGCATGATTTTCAGCTAGCGCTAGCATTAGCCACCTGTACTGCAGAGGTTCACAGCACTTAGATACTGTTGATAGATCCAGCTGGACTCAGCAGAAGGTCAAGGGTCAATGCAGGTTCTATCATCTCAGTCAGTTCAGTATTGATGAGCAAGATTGTTGGTTTGGTTCCTTTATCTAATGTCCTGCTACCAAACCGCGTGTTTGTTTAATGAAGAAAAGAAGACAAGTAGAATCTGATGAAGTTTTAGTGAAAAGAAGAACAAGACATTTGTTACAGAGATCTGATGGAGAGATCTCTGGAGTCAAGTCCTGGCCGTCGCTGGAGTCAGACTGACAACTTTCTTCCAAGAAAGTCCTTAAATGCAAAGACAAACAATCTGACTCCTGATCTGAATGTCTTCTCAAGTGTCGTCCTCTGATTGGCTGCCCATTCTTCCTCCTTCAGTTGCTGGGTGTTAATGTCATTGTTTGTGAATGAGGAAGCAGGTCCTTATTTGGCCGTGAGCCAAATGGTCCATCCTTCCTTCCGGTGTGACCTGTTGAAACCATTTTGTGGCAAGACAAGCTCAGGCCACAAGTTTCCTTCCCTGTGACTGTATGGGTCGCAAACTTTATGAGGGTCGCAAAGGCAGTTCCTTCAGCTGACCACTCTCTGGTCACCCCAGGTCACTGTTTATGAGACTTAATGAGTTACACAGTCTTTGCTCACAAGGTTTTCAGCACCCCCAGGGCACTGATCATAATCATCAAATATACACCAAAGCACTACATATAGCAACATTCAATACATTTATACATTCAACTCAATGTAATAACTCCAACATATACATGTAATGTTACAAATATAATAGCACGATATACAATGATGCATGATGTTAAATGTCTGATTGCAACAAGATGCAGAAAAGATTCCACTGCATTTCAGTCACTTAATAACCATTTGTTCTCAGCATTTGCTTTATTAGAGGATTCCAGCCTCCAACCATCAATATGAAACTGTCTCTCAAACTGATCTTCCCAACCAGCCGCCTACAAACATGGCGGTGCAAGATGGCCACGACCTTTGACCTTCTGTCTGTTTCTATAAAGAACCGTTCTAACGGCAGGAAAACCAGAGGACTTTTATTTTATACTAATCAAAGACTTCAAACTATATTGACGGTTGTATATGAAGCTTTGGGCAATAAATGTGCACTGATTTTACACACTGAACCTTTGAGACAAAATTACACCATCATTTGTTCTCTGTTCAGGTTGGAGAGCTGCAGTTTGTCAGAGCTCAGCTGTGATTGGCTGCTCTCAGCTCTGAAGTCCAACCCCTCCCACCTCAGACTCCTGAACCTGAGTGACAACCAGCTGCAGGATTCAGGAGTGAAGGAGCTGAGTGGTTTTCTGCAGAGTCCAGACTGTAAACTGGAGACTCTGAGGTCAGTTCACCCTCTTCACTCTACAACTTCTATCACTCTTCTTATTGTTGTCATGATTTTCACTTCACTGCTGTTGGAAATTCAATTTGCAGTCACTGGTTTTTGTTTGAAATGAGTGGAACTGGGTTTAAAGGTACAGTGTGTAAAATCCTGCCATCTAGTGGTCAGATTTCAGATTGCAGCACTCATTCACTCACCCTCTCTCCCTTCTCTTTTTCTGTAGTGTCAGATTCTGAAGTCGACATTTCACTTTGATTTTCAGAGTGATGACACCCTGGAAAACTCTCCATCATTGTAAACTCTCCATCATTTATTCTCTATTCAAGGTTGGAGAGGTGTTGTTTGTCAGAGCTCAGCTGTAATTGGCTGCTCTCAGCTCTGAAGTCCAACGCCTCCCACCTCAGACACCTGGACCTGACTTGGAACCAGCTGCAGGATTCAGGAGTGAAGGTGCTGAGTGGTTTTCTGCAGAGTCCAGACTGTAAACTGGAGACTCTGAGGTCAGTACTGGTTTGGAACCAGTGGATGATGGTTTCAGCACCAAACACAGTTCATCATACATGTTGAATAAACATTGAACTGAAGGTTGATTCATTTCAAAATGACATCCAGAAATATGAAAACTTTACATTTGAAGTTAAAACAGGTCATCAGTGGTCATGTGACCAAACGTCATTTCAACACACATTAGTTTTGGACTGAGGATTTAATTTCAAGGTGACATTTTCTGTAGTGTCAGATTCTGAAGTCGACATTTCACTTTGATTTTCAGAGTGATGACACCCTGGAAAAACTCTCCATCATTATAAACTCTCCATCATTTATTCTCTATTCAGGTTGAAGGAGTGCAGGTTGTCAGAGCTCAGCTGTGATTGGCTGCTCTCAGCTCTGAAGTCCAACCCCTCCCACCTCAGACTCCTGGACCTGAGTAGGAACCAGCTGCAGGATTCATCAGTGAAGGAGCTGAGTGGTTTTCTGCAGAGTCCAGACTGTGAACTGGAGACTCTGAGGTCAGTACTGGTTTGGAACCAGTGGATGATGGTTTCAGCACCAAACGCAGTTCATCACACATGTTGAATAAACATTGAACTGAAGGTTGATTCATTTCAAAATGACATCCATTGATTTTCAGAGTGATGGCACCCTGGAAAAACTCTCCATCATTATAAACTCTCCATCATTTATTCTCTATTCAGGTTGAGGAGCTGCAGTTTGTCAGAGCTCAGCTGTGATTCGCTGCTCTCAGCTGTGAAGTCCAACCCCTCCCACCTCAGAGAGCTGGACCTCAGAAGGAACAACCTGAAGGAATCAGTGAAGCCAATGATGGATCTTGTCCACAGCAGAGACGATCAACTGCAGAGTGTGAGGTCAGTACTGATTTGGAACCAGTGGATGATGGTTCCAGCACCAAAGCCAGTTGATCCCACAGCAGAGGTCCAGTGTTCCCAGTCACAGTGTGAGAGGAGGATGGTGACGTCCAGCTGCTCCTCATTCATCCAACTGTTGCCAAACTGCTTCTTCTCTCAGTTCACCACTCAATTATTGATCAGTTCATCTTCATCAGGCCTCAGTATCAGTCCAACACTCCATGGTCACATGACCTTCATATGTTCCACACTTGACATGTGACTGAGAGTCTGCTTCTTCTCACCAGTCACTCCATCATCTCCATCAACAGTCAACGTCTCTGTGATGATGCGTTCAAGGACCGTGAGTCCTGACTCCTGCTGTCTCTTCTTCTCTCTACAGGTGGTGGTGAGGGAGGATGAGGAAGAGAGTGAAGAGGAGAGAGCCATCTGGTGGTGGCTGACAGAACTACAACAAGTGGAGCTAAACAGCAAGCTGCAGCACACACACTGTGAGTGGGCGTGTCACGACCTTTGACCCCAGTGGAGCCTGGTTTCTGGCGGACTGGTTCTCCCTACAAGCTGCTGTGGTTACTGGGAGAGACGTCCCAGAAGCCACTGGTGGACCTTGCACTGCCACATATGGACTCTTGGATTGTTCTTGGCCTTCCAGTGTACCACTGCGTGAGCACTGGAGGTGAACCATGACTGACTGCTGTCCTCCTCTCTGGACACCACAATCTCACTTCCCATCTAAAAGTCATGAAAAACCTTTGTGGGTGAGATCCTCTCACCATCTGATCACTGTTGGGAGTGGAGCCTTCAAACACTCCAATGACTGGACACTAATCAGAGACTGACAAATCCCACCAATAATAAATATATATTTGTATGCGTACCCATATAAGCACATCAATGTTTAATGCACCTTTTTTCTTGACCAATATCATTAAATCTCCACCTGCTTGTGTTTGCATGTTTAGGTAGATTGATATGTATGTAGCTCTATGTTAGTGGCTTCAATGTGCTGTGAAATGTGGCATCTTCACAAACACTTGCATCATTTCACTCAGGTGTCTCACCTCAGCAACAATCACAGTTTTTGCTTCTTCATGTTGTTCTTTGATTTCTTGTTGATTTATTTCTTTAGCAGCAGTGAAGCCCACACCACATCCATATTCATCACATGTATACAGCGTAGGATGATCCACCGTCTCCAGTGTCGGGACAGCCTTCTCATTGGCTGTTGGAGTACCAGACCCCACCCCCGTCCCCAACCTTCAACTAGTGGATTTACTTCTTTGACCTAAGTTCAGGTTTATTTTTTCCTTGTGGTTCTTGTTTGGTTCTGATCGTCTTCGTCCTCCCTCCAGGAGGGAGGACTGATTCCAGTGTTTTCAGAGTCATTGCAATAAAGAGCTAAACACCCTGGTGGTTCTGGATGGTTCTGGATGGTTCTTAGAGCTAAACACCCTACTGGTTCTGGATAGTTCTAGGGGGTTCTAAGAGCTAAACACCCTGGTGGGGCTTCAAAGACACTGATGTGGTTGCAACTTTGCTTTGCGTTATTGTCCATTGACATTAAAGGTGACCTATTCTACTCATTTTGGGGCCTTTGTATTTGATTTGTGGCTCCTCCAGAGCAGCAACACACGATTCCCAGCACTGAAAGCTTTGTAGATCTGTGTATTTCGCTGCATCGCTTCCTCCTATTTCCTGCATCCTGTGAATGTCAGTTTTGCTTCACTCCACCCCGGCCTCCTCCGTGTCCGCCTCCCGCCCAGCCCACTGTGCTGTGATTGGTCAGACTCTTGGTCGCTGCTGAGCCTCACTTCCGCAGTTTGCCGGTGCAGGAGTTGAGAGTAAAGGGCAAACTTTAGGAAACCGGCACAATTTAAAGACTTACCGTCGGGAAGGCTTCATCTCCTAAAGGCCATTTCAAAGGCGGGCTGATCGATGTGCAAACTTCCAAACAAATCCACCACACTCAAAAACGTAATCTCACTAATTGCAGCTTGCTTCACAGTTGCCAAAATAATCTCTGCCCTCTCCTTGCTAATGGCACTGTCGTCCGTGTTGAAGCACGCCTCTGCTTCCGGATTCGGAGTTCCTCTTGGTTCCTTTGGACTTGGATTTCCCGCAAGTACACTCTTTAACGCGACAAATGAAAGTGCGCTGTGAAACGGGTTTGGGGAAATTGAAACATTCGAAGTCTTTCGCCAAGACTTCGAATGCCGTTTGGAATTCGTTTGTACCGATGACACAATGTCCAATAATGCATCATCGTTGGAGGGTGTCTCGCACGAGACGTATTCATCGATAAACTTAACTACCTCCTCATCGGTGTTACTAATTTGGGGTGCACCCTCAACCCAAAAAAAACAATGAACATGAGGAGAACCGCGCTGCTGAAACTCTACCCTATAAAAGTGATCGACGATTTTGCCAATTGGTTTGGCAGGAGACTTTAGCACCTCGTTCAGAAAACAATGCCATCTGTAGTCAAACATGCGTGCAGCTGTGACCGGATTACGATGCAACAACTCGCACTTGGCCACCCAGTCCAAATCCTCAATTGTCTGCGTTCTGCCTTCCTGCTTCAGGGTGCTGGTCAGGAGGTTCTGCCAATGCCAATCCGCAGGGGAAAAGGAACAAAACCACGTCGGAATCCCTAACTGACGTACGCAAGCAAACCTCTGGACCGAACTCCAAAAAGCTGGCGTCCTAGAAGATAGCCTAAGACACTTGTAGCCCGCATCAAACTGCAACAACTTCTTCAACGACGCCTCGTTCATCAAAGTCTCAACGCTAACCTTCTGTGCACCCTGACCAACATTGCCTTTGTGCAACGTAATGGACACACTCGACGATACCTACTGAACCTCTGCCATATACTGACCTGAAAAGGTATATTCCATGTTGCGCACAAAACAACCATCGGCGTGCATGATCCTATTATTTAAATAACGCGACAACGTCAAACCACGGGGCCGACTGTCGTGGAACGTCCCTCTACCCTGCGAAAACAACACCGGAAAAGACTTGGCCTCGTTTGTCTCATCCCTAAGCACCCTAACTGGACTGCTGCCTTCTGCAGGCGCAATATTTAAAATCTGACCAAAATGTTGATCCAACAGTTCCTGGCCTACATCAACAGGCATGAGACAAGTGTCCTGATACATGGAGTGCTGCTGCTTGTCATGTAACTGTTCATCTTGTAACATGTCTGCATCCGCATCCTCTTTCTGACCCTCATCACCTTCCTTTTCCTGCACTTAGACAACTGCTTCCTCCTCTTCCACTCATCCACCTCCTCCCGACAAAACGCATTAATCCACGCATCGTTGAACTTGATGTCCTTGTAATAAGGGTTCAACCTAACTAAACACTCTAAAGCTCGCCTGACACACATGGTATCCCCAAACTAATACTCATAGTGCCCTTTGTATGTCAACTTGTGCTTCAGCTTCACCAGTAACAAAGACCCTTCCATACTGGAACGTGGCAACACGTTTGCAGTCTGAACAGTATTGGCTGGAACACAGGTCACTGGTCCGTGCACTCCGTTCTGCTCCCCTTTCCGCAGCATTTTCATTTTCATAAAGGGTATATGCAGCGCAATCAAATGCTGCTCTAAACTGTTCAAACATCCCAGTTCGGGTGGAATGGGATCAAGCTGCGAGTTGTTATTCCAGCATTCAGCTGGCTCCTGACCTTTAAGTAGCTTCTCGTGGCACGTGTAACAGATCCACAGCTGACCTCTACAGGAAAGCAACTGACACGGTGCAACACAGTCAACAGCGTATGTGTGCAAGTACTGCTCACTAATGCAATTGTTTGCTACACTCTCTGCATAAACCTGCCTATCACAAGCATGGAGCTGACTTCTGAAGAACAACCTGAGACAAACACAACACACAAACTCAGGTCCATCTTTGACCTTCTCATTAAACTGCTGCATAACAAAATGAAAGTCCTTTGACCTATTTTTCCTCTGCTCCCTACTCATCTGGACCTTAGCAATAATTCTATGCCTGTGGTCTGAACTGGCGTGATACTTTCTCCTACTCCTGTCCTTTTTAATTTTCCTGTGCTGAGTATTGTCCCTGTATTTCACAAGACTGTCTGCCTTGACTCTATCCCTGTGTGGAATATTGTCCTTGTATTTCACAAGACTGCCTGTTTTGACTCTATCCCTGTGTGGAACGTTGTCCCTGTACTTCCTAATCCTGGCTGCCTTTTTCCTGGCCAAATACTGGACGTTGAGAAGATATTTTGTGACTGATCTTGATTTTATTTTTTGTCTGAACTGCACGTTTTCAAAGTATGCTTACCGCGTTTCTCCTGTTCCCTTTTCTTTACACTCAAGTACCTTGACTTCACTAAGTCCAAGCGTAACTTGTAACTAATCAATCACAACTTGGACAGCTACATGTTCACCCAACTCACTTTTAATGCACGACCTAAGACTGTAACCTGCCGCCTTGTTAAGTAAACAATAGCCATAACAATGGTGCTGTCCTGGTTGACTAACACAAACAACGTTCTCAAAATGTTTCCCGCCAACATTCTCTACATGAGAAATGCTTCCTACCAGCACTGTACCTCAGCCAACGACCATCGATAAAAGTGTACACATCTAGTCCTAAACAATCTGCTGCAACCTGAATTTCCACTTCTGTGGCCCAACTATGAACATACCTCATTCTGGACTGCACAATGTAGTCAGAGACAGAGGAATAGTGATTGCGCAAAATACTCTTGTATTCGTCGGCATTCCCTTCCAAATCTTTACAGACAGCCATTCATATCTTGCGATGGTGCTTCTGTGAACCACTCACAGCCTGACTAATGGCTCTGAAGAAGCAGTTCCCATCAGCCACAACACTCTCATTTTTACAAGGAGCACCTAGGGACTATCACGATCAAAAAGGGGAAAACTAGCGCATTCCAAATAAATATTCAAATTGCGACAAAGGTCAACACAAAGGTCAACAACAAGAGGACAGAAAGTAAACTCTTCATTGGTCACAGCACCGACAAACTATGCGTCGGAATTATCTGCATCAATGTTCAGTGCGTTTACATGGCACTAGAGAAATTCGAATTATTGCCTTAGTACGATTATGATCGGAGAACTCACGTGCATGTAAACACCTTAGTCCGATTATGATCGGAGTTTGAGAACTCCGATTGGAATCGGAGAACTCCGATTGAGACACCCAGATAATGCGATTGGAATTTTCGAATTTCTCTGCCATGTATACGCCTTAGTTGGACTATTAACTGGACAATGCGAGTGCGCACGCGTCACGCCTCCCTCTCGCGACTCATGACCGCACAACTACGTCATCTAACAAAACAGACGGCGCGAAACAACCTGGCAAACGCGAATAAGAATGTTCACATTTGGAGAGAGGATCAGACCGAGGGATGCTTTCTCTTCTAAAAGAGATGGACATATTAAAATAACGCGCAACAGAGACCTTTTTAAAAAGGTAGCGCAGCAAATGCAGGGCTACGGCTGTAAGAGGCAATGATAAGTCTGCCAAAATGAACCAAAATGTACCAAATATGTACCAATATGTACCAAAATGTACATATTGAACTAACAGCCTTTTGTTTCAGATTACTTTCAGTTGAACGTGATTATTTGTTCATTATTTAGGCTGCAATGGACCGTTTAAATCCAACGCTGGCAGCACTGTGGCTTTAAGAGAGCCAGCAGCCTCGCACGCAGGTGCTTTTGATTTTTGTGCCACAAACGTGCAAGCAGTGGAGACACACGGTTTCTTACCGTGTCCCGTCCTGTTTTTATCCAACCTGTGTGAACCCTTGAAACGAAACTGGAATAAAAGAATTTATGTTAAACGTTCTTCGAGTCTGGAGTGGATCCCTGAAGGCAACGGGGCCGGACACGCGTAAGCCAGCTGTCCCCCTACACCGGCTTTGTGCACCCCTGAACAAATACGTATTCGTTCGTATTTATATTTCTACCTTTTCGTTCACATTTTTTGAACTTTGTAAATAACTTTGCAAATAAAAGCACACCAAAGAGATGTTTTTCTGATTTGTTTTTATTTTGGTAATTTCGCTGTTATTCTGCTGGAAACGGCGTGCAGCGGCACCAGCTTCCTCCACGGTCGGCACTTTAATGAGCGTGTGTATAACTGAAGACACCGTTCCTTTGCAAAACCTGTACACAAACTCTCCCACCAGTCTGCTCCGAACCCGCATCCAACAAGAACGAGAGTTTCGGGTCCGTAGCGATGGCACAAAGCGTAGCATTGAAGTGTTGTTGTAGCCCTCCAACAGCAGACGACGTTCTTGTCTGCCTTTTAAAATCACCATGAGCACAATAAATAGGGTACAGCTTATCTGCAAAGCAAGTAACACGTACATCATGAACTATCGTTCCATATCATAATGATTTAATATGTCAACCGAAAGCAGCTGACCAGCTGAAAAGACTCACTCCACCCCCTAGTGTTGGGAGGAGGACATGTTCCCGTCAATAATTGGAATTTCTCAGCTGCATGTATACGGGGACAAGGTGGGAACTCCGATTGGACGAGAAAACCGAATTATTGCTTAGTCCGCTTAAGCTCTGCATGCAAATGTACTGAGTGTTGCAAGTCTTCGTCAGCGGTGAGTTTGTTAAGACGCCACAACCAGACCCACGTTTGCCAGCTGGTGCTGAACTAACAACACCACTGTGAAACACACTGCTGCAAGTCGGTGCTGGCTTCTCAAAAACACCACACTCAGACGCATGGCTGCCAGGCGGCGCTGGAACTTGAGCGACCTCAGAGTCTGACATATGATCCCCAACACCAACCTCACTCTTGCCACTAACCACAGAAATGTGAAAACCACACAATTCAAATTCCTTGCCGCCTGAGCTGAGTGTGTTTTCCAAGCAACAAAGGTAATGGTGCATGTCATCAAGACACGCAAAGTCAGAATCACACTTTTTCCATTACCATCAGACAAGCCAACACGACTACGTTGGTGACTGTCAACCACCACAAAGCGGCCATTGTCGTGGATGATGGCTGAAGAATTGCCATACACTGTCAAAATACAGGTGCTGTACTGACTAAACAGCCTCTCCAGTCCGTCTCGAAAAATAACCCACGAACCAACTTCGATGGCATAACCTTCTGTTACGCCTATTTGGCCTGACACCGTTTCTCCAGAGAAGCACCTCAATAGCTTGGCATCTACCGCCAACTCTTTAGGCAAATCTGGGACAGAAAGGCGGTTTAATGGATGGTTTAATGAACCTCGTGCTCACAGCAGGTTAATAACCTGGGAAACACTCTCTCACTCTCACTCTCTCTCAGTCACACTCTCTCTCTCTCTCTCACACACACACACACACACACTCACTCACTCACTCACTCACTCAGGAGGACTCATTCCTGCGAGTTTTTCCTCTAATCCTCTTCTTTTGTCTTGGTCCCTGCAGTCACACAAACTGTTAAAAAAAAACAAACAAAACGACAAGTTTTCGAACCTGCAGGAAGTTGTTGATTGATGATGATTGGTTCTGATTGGCCCCACACACACACACACACCTGGTCGTCACCCGGTCAAGCAAGAAACTTTTCAACTAAACTCAGTTCTGAAGAGTTATTGCTGTGTGTGTGTGTGTGTGTGTGTGTGTGTGTGTGTGTGTGTGTGTGTTTGTGTTTGTGTGTGCGGTTGTGTGTCTCACACACGCCCACACACACGCGGTGGCAGACTCTAATGAGGAAATTCTTCCTTGCTGCTGCTGCTCCGCCGCTCCTCCACTGGCCTTCTCTTTGTTTGCCCAATCGAACGTCGGCTGGAAAAACACTGGAGAGGAAGTACGGCTACGGCTGTGGCAGCGGCAGGAGATAATGACGCTCAGCTGTGGATTCCATTGAAGGGGGCGGGGCCGAGGTGAGCTAGTTAGCTAGCTGCTGTTAGCTCGATGGTCTTAACCCCAGATATCTATTTATATGTATATTTGCATTTACAGCAACTCGAAAGGGGAACTAGTGTAATTAAAGGCATGACATGTTCCAGACTATAGTATCAAAAGAGATAAAAGTATGGTGTAAAAGTAAAAAAATACTGTCCAGATATACAGTATATATATGAATGTATCTTCTTGTCCTCCTTCCTGAGTGATTGTTATCACGTCCATCTGAAACACAAATCCTCTAAATATTCCTCCCACCCGCAGCTCCCTCCTCCCTCTGTGCGATCTTATCAGGAAGATTTCTTTCATTTTTTTCCCCGTTCACTCAGTTTGCCAACACGCTAACTGAACGGTGTCGCTGCAGCGTTAGCAGTGGATTGCTGGAGCTCATTTGAACCCTCCCACGCCCCCTCCTGGTGTCAGGTTGCATTGCTTCCAACAGATCCCCTTGCCATGTTAGCAGAAACAATTTAAATATCTCCTTTTGAAAAATTAAAATATTGGCAAACTATCTAGTTGGAACGCAATTGCTATCATGCTAACGGTCTATGCATTTTCCTTCTCGGCCCAGTCAAATTAAGACTGATATTTTAAGATTTTTGGAGGTGAAAACAAATTTTCAAATCATTCACTGACAGTTCAGCAGTTTTAAATTTTTAAATTCAAAAGTATTCGATTCCTCCATGTGGATGTGAATGAAAACCTTTCAGAAAAAAACAAAATATTCATTCTTCAAAAATCTAAATGAACCCATTGCTCTGCGTCTGGCTTTGATTCTGCTGCCTCTGCTGGCTGTTTTTAGGCACTTCAGGTTTCAAGGCTGAATTTTGTTACTCGAGAAATAAAAACTTGATGAAGTGTAAATTAATTCAAAAAGATTTTTATTTCCTCTTCCTGCAGAAGATAACCGTGAATTATTTTATTGATCGTTGCGTCTCACAACTCGGAGTCGACTAGTTTCTCATTTCTCTCCACTTTGTCGATGGAGTGTGAACATCCGCCTGAACCTGAACCCTTCCTTCTGTCGACTCTGCATCACGTCTCAATCGGCTACCTCGTTAGCGCTGGCCGGAGGGTTTCAATTAGCTAATAAGGGAGTCGGACAAGGTTGAGGACGGCTAATCAGCGCCGCGGGCTAATCGCAATTAGCGCAGTGGCTAATGAGTGCCGGGGGGAAAGCGGAGAGCGTGACACTGGTTCACTGTGACTGGACATGAGACCAGGGCCCAGAAGGGAGGCAGTATCACAATAATCCAGCAGGTGTCAGCGCTCCGTTTGAGGATTTTTAGTGCTAACTCATCTGCTCCCCCTGGTGGTGTTGGTGGCTCAGTTTTTAAACTGCCGTAAACATCCAGATGTCAGTCTGATTACAGCTGTCATTACCTGATCTTGCAATTCCTGCGTTGGCCTCCTGGGGGAGTGGGAACTGGGGCGCTTGCTCACATTCTCAATCAGTCGACCAAGGTCATATGTTGCCCCTCCCCCTGCTTGGTTTCCCCTTCACAAGCCCTGCCCACTCAGTTTAATGCAGCTCAGTTTCAGAGCCAATCAACCTTGATTTGTTGCCCTCTGTGGAAACAGGATTGTCTCCATGCTTTGTATAATGTGTGTGTGTGTGTGTGAGTTCAGTTTTCCCATAATTGTCCCTATTTATGGCCTCATTAATTGACTTTTTTTCAATTACAAGAAACAACAGATTGCCAAAGTGATCTTTGTGTGTTTTTGTGTGTGTGTGTGTGTGTGTGTGTGTGTGTGCGTGCGCTTGTGTGTGTGTGTGTGTGTGTGTGCGCTTGTGTGTGTGTGTGTGTGTGTGGGTGTGTGAGTGGCATCATCATCTTGACAGATCTTGACAGAAAAGAAATCTACTAACAAGCATATACTTTTCATCTTTTTCCCAGCATTCTTGTATTGTAGGATATTTTATTGGCATATGAGTGAAAATAAAAGCCTGATTAATTTTTTAAATTCCTTGCAGAACTGCACTCTTTTACAAATCTGCTAAATCAGGTGCACACAGATATTCATTTCAGTTTTACATTTTGATTGCTCAAGCCTATTGCAGGTATTTTTAATTTTTGTTTAAATTAAAGATGAATTAAAAAAAAAAAGATTATTGTCAGGGAAAAGAATTACATTTTGAACATGAAGAAAACTGTTTTACCAAAATTAGAAAATGTCCAGTCTAAGTGTTGAACAGGATCCAAATTTACTAAAAAAAAAAAAAAAAAAAGCCTTTTTTATCAGTCATCATTAATGTCACTGACAGAGAGGAAACAAGAGACGCTCAAACGTATAGCTTATAACTCATAACTTATAACTCATTCTTTACCTGACATTTTGGAAACATTCAAGACAATGTCGTTCATATAGTACTGAATCATCAGTGTGGTCATTGAGGCATCTGAGCCTGTTCAGTTTGTCCTGTTTGTGCGAGTGGTGTAGCTGTATTTTACGGTCCAACCACTGCAAGGAAACACTTAAACTGCTATCTGGATTGTCCTGTGCAATATAGACTGATGGCATATTTCACGACTTATTGATTCACTTTTGTCACATTGAGCCCAACAACCAGAATCAAAAGACAAAATTCTCTCACAATATTTACATCCATTAATCTGATTCTTGACAAACGGATGAACAGTCAGAAGGTTCATCAGATGGATCCGTTGTTGAAAGGTCAAAGGTTAGGAAAGGCCTCAGCTGTGTTTCCACAGTAATAAAGTTGTCATGTGGACTAATGACACGTTATTAATCTGTGGGTTGAATGGGCTGCAGAGGAAGAGAAACAACGTGGCACAAACATCCAGCAGCCGTGGAGGCAAACATCAGGTGGACAACAGTCACCAGGAGCACAAACAGGAAGTGGCGTCCAGGCCCCGCCCACCCTGTTTGACTGACAGCCGGAGACACTCGGCAACAAACGTGAAGACAGAAGAAGAATCAAAGGTGAGAATTCAGCTCAGAGTCTCTCTGACGACTTCAGTCACACTTTCATCAACTCAGCTGAAGAACCTGAATCAACTTCAAGTCCAACATGTAGCGGCTGAGTGAAGGTGGTCTGGACTCTGTGGAGGAGCTCCATGGTTCCAGAGACGCTGTAGAAGGACAGAAGACCTGCTCTGTGGTCCAGGTACACTCCCAGTCTGCAGGACTGAGGACCTGAGACATCAGTGCTGATGCTGTTGTGAACAAACACATATTTACCTGAGGAATAAAATAAACTCCAGGTTTTGTCATTTAATCCAAATCTACTTTCCTTTGACCTTCCTGCTCTGCTGATGTTCCTGTAGGCCACTGCTACACCAACCCAGTCCCCTCTCCATTCCACCTCCCAGTAACATCGTCCAGTCAGACCTTCTCTACTCAGGACCAGCTGCCAGTCAGTGAATCTGTCCGGATGATCACAGTAAGACTGAACTTCCTCCATGCCTGTCACTTTTCTGTTCTCCTCAGATAATAACAGACATTTGTTCACTGTGTTTGGATCCAGAGTGATTTGAGGTGAACATCTGAGGAAGTCCTCTCTGCTCCTGGGTTCTGGTACCTTCAGTAGAACATCAACATTGCTCACTGTCCATGAGATGTTTGTCTGAGTGTCCATCAGAACTTGCTGTATTTCATCTCTCAGCTTGGTCACAGCTGCTGCCACGTCTTCAAAGTATTTCAGAGGACGGATCTCCAGGCTGGAGGAGTCTGGAGACGGACTGAGTGCTGGCAGTGAGGAGAACCTGTGGAGAAACTGGCTGTGGTCCAGTGTGTGTGAGGTGTTCTCCAGCTCAGCGTCTCTCCTCTTCAGCTCCATCATCTCCTGCTCCAGCTTCTTCTCAAGCTCTTTGACTCCACTCACTGCTGCCCCCTGTGTGGATCTGACCTGCTGCTGCACCTCAGAGCTTCTTTTCTCCAGCAGACGGATCATCTGGGTGAGGATTTTCTTGCTGTCCTTCACTGCTTTATCAGCAGAGCCGTTGATGGACTCCACCTCCTTCTGAAGCACCTTCAGGTCTTCCTCTTTGTACCGGATCTTCTGCTGGATCTTCTGCCTGGTCTCCTCCAGCTCTCTCTGCCTCTCAGTCCTCTCTGCTGCTGCTGACACTGTGTCGTGACCTTTATGATCATCCATACAGCATAAACCACAGATGATCTTCTGATCACTGCGGCAGAATATCTTCATCACCTCATCATGACGAGGGCAGATGTTCTCCTGGAGCTGCTGGCTGGGTTCTACCAGCTTGTGCTTCTTAAATGTTGAAGACTGACGATGAGGCTGGAGGTGAGAGTCACAGTAGGAGGCACGACAGACCAGACAGGAGTTGAGGGCCTTCAGTTTCCTCCCAGTGCAGACATCACAGGCCACATCTCCAGCTCCAGCATAGCAGTGATCAGCAGGAGCATCTTGGAGTCCAGTGTCCTCCAGGGTCTCCACTAGAGTTGCTAACAGGGGGTTCTTCTCCAGGACAGGCCTCGGTGTGAAAGTTCTCCTACACTGAGGGCAGCTGTAGACTCTCCTCTCCTCCTCTGCATCCCAGTGGTGTTGGAGACACTTCCTGCAGTAGTTGTGTCCACAGGAAGTAGTCACTGGATCCTTGAGAAGATTCAGACAGAGGGAACAAGAGAAGGTTTCTGGGTCCAGCTGAGCTGCCATTTCACCTCTGAGAGTCACTGACTGACTGACTGGGTTCCAACTTCCTCAGAAACAAAACCAGTTTGACTTGAAGGGGAGGAAATGACCAGTCAGGGCTGTGATTGGCTGCAGGGAGCACAGGGGGCGGGGCTTCTAACCTCCCGACTCATTCCAGGAAGAGGAGTGTCACTCAGTGCGTTTACATGCAGAGCTTAATCGGACTAAGCAATAATTCGGTTTTCTCGTCCAATCGGAGTTCTCACCTTGTCCCCGTATACATGCAGCTGAGAAATTCGAATTATTGACGGGAACATGTCCTCCTCCCAACACTCAATCATTATGATATGGAACGATAGTTCATGATGTACGTGTTACTTGCTTTGCAGATAAGGTGCACCCTATTTCTTGTGCTCATGGTGATTTTAAAAGGCAGACAAGAACGTCGTCTGCTGTTGGAGGGCTACAACAACACAATGTCTTTGATGCTACGCTTTGTGCCATCGCTACGGACCCAAAACTCTCGTTCTTGTTGGATGTGGGTTCGGAGCAGACTGGTGGGAGAGCTTGTGTACAGGTTTTGCAAAGGAACGGTGTCTTCAGTTATACACACGCTCATTAAAGTGCCGACCGTGGAGGAAGCTGGTGCCGCTGCACGCCGTTTCCAGCAGAATAACAGCGAAATTACCCAAATAAAACCAAATCAGAAAAACGTCTCTTTGGTGTGCTTTTATTTACAAAGTTAAAATTCTTCTAACTTACAAAAAATGTGAACGAAAAGGTAGAAATATAAATACGAACGAAGACGTATTTGTTCAGGGCTGCGCAAAGCCGGAGCCCTGCATTTGCTGCGCTACCTTTTTAAAAAGGTCTCCGTTGCGCATTATTTTAATATGTCCATCTCTTTTAGAAGAGAAAGCATCACCCCGGTCTCATCCTCTCTCCAAATGCGAACATTGTTATTCACGTTCATGAGCAGTCATGAGTCGCGAGAGGGAGGCGTGACGCGTGCGCACTCGCATTGTCCAGTTAATAGTCCGACTAAGGCGTATACATGGCAGAGAAATTCGAATTCCAATCGCATTATCTGGGTGTCTCAATCGGAGTTCCCAAACTCCGATCATAATCGTACTAAGGCAATAATTCGAATTTCTCTCGTGCCATGTAAACGCACTGACTGTGTGTGTGTGTGTGTGTGTGTGTGTGTGTGTGTGTGTGTGTGTGTGCACTTTGGGGCAGATCCTCAAAGAAGGGCGCGCAGCGGTAAAATGCGACGCGTTTTGCGATGAGATTGCGGCTGCAATCTGCGCCACAGATGCGGGTATCCACAAAGGTTTTTGCACTCATGACATGCAGGCGCAAACATGCCCACAATTGCGGCACCTGAAACAGGTGCGAATGTTGCGGTCTGGCAACCTGTATCTCTTTAAAATTTCCCGTTCTCGGAGGTCAAACAGCGACACTATGCTAGGATAAACGCGCTCCTGTGCACACCTGGCATTACAATGCCTCCTCCGTCTTACCAACACTGCTGCCATAATGGAAAGAAAGTCAAGACGCAAGACACGTTAGTCATTATATAAGCAAGACATTCACCAACACCTGAGTACCATTTGTATTTTTCATAGCCTATCTAAAATATTGGCATATATACTGTAGTCTATGCCAGGGGTGTCCAAACTACGGCCCTCGGGCCAACTGCGTCCCACAGTCCATTTTTAATTGGCCCGCAAGAAATTTTATAGATAGAATAGAATATGGCCCGCACTTCAACTCTTGCCTGAGTGTATTGCACTTCTTCGTTTTAACACCAGGGGGAGCTGCTCCCACTGAGTGCAATGCCGTTCCCACTTTAAGTGAGTAAAAAATATATTCCACAGTACCCGTGTGCTAATAAGCATGCATGTGCAGGTACACATGCAACAAATATCAATAATGCGCATCAATTCTGTCACTACCCTGCTTTTGCGCACCACTTTCTTAGATGCGTTTTTCTTGTTAACGCACACAGCAGCGTTCACACTGCACACGCAAAGTCAGCTGATCTCATCTGATGCGGAGTTGCTCCTTGATCAAGTGACATTTGTCCGGATTTTTGACACGAGTGGCGTCGGATCAGCACCGCAGCTGGATGGCCCGGTTTACATACCCAGCGCAGCTGATACTCACCAGAATAATGCAGCACTCCTGTTATTAAGTCCAGTTCAGTCTGCTAATGTTGACAACCGTTTCAAACGAACGTTAATAGCTGTGTCGCTAAGCCTAATAACTTAAATAACAAGCTTGAAATTTACCCGTCCCATTTTCCCCTTTATTGTTTTTTCTCTGTACTGTAAATCTTCTGTCTAAGAAGAAATCTGAGGCTGCTGTTCTGAGAATGAGCTACCAAAGCCTTTTCTGAATAAATCAATAAAGATCCATTTGTGGAAAGCTGTGATGAAAGCAGTTTCATCTTTAATTATATTCAACAGTATAACATATTTGACCACTTTTAATTGATTTTTCTAACTTTAATACACTAAAGTTAAGGCTATATACCTAATTTCTAGTAAGTGGCCAATCCCCTCCTATATTTTTATGTATGTGGCCCTCAGTGAAAAAAGTTTGGACACCCCTGGTCTATGCCTATCTATATATACGATTTCGGGAGCCATATATATAAGTATTACAAATATTTAAGGCTTTTCAGAGAGGAAAGTTTCACTCAGAAGCAAGAAACACTTTGACAGACAGAAGCTGCGCCTGGTTTTGGCTGGCAGTGTTTCCGGGCAACGGGGCTGCCTCCTCAATCCCCAGCAGCGGCGTTCATCATCGACAGCCGCTGCCAGCACCAACACTGGCCGGTAACCTCTGGAGGCATTCACAATGCCAACCAGAGGCTCAAAGACCGAGGCAAAGACGGATGAGGAGTTTGTGCTTCTCTCACAGGTAAGCGAATTGCTTCAACAGCAGAAGGAGACGTTTTTAGCCTTGCTACAACAACAAACCGACACCTTCAGAGGCTTTGTGAAAGACATTATGGACTAAACCAACTCAAGACTAGATACATTATCCAGAGAGTTACAAGATATCAAAACAAACCTGCAATTTACACAAAAAGAAGTAGATGACAAGCAGAGCGTTGCTTACACAAAATGTGCGACAGTCTCCTGACTGTCACAGACAAAATGGAATATCTGGAGGGTCTCGGTGTAAGAACTTGATAATCGATGGTATTGCGGAATCACCAGGTGAGACTTCCGCTGAAGCGGAAGTGAAGGTGAGAAAGATTTTCAATGAAAAAGTACAGCTTCATCAGGAATTCGAAATGGAGAAGGCTCACCGCACAGGGAAACCTGGTAGCGGAAGACCAAGGCCGATTGTTGTTAAACTCATCAAATATAAAGACAAACTATCAATTCTCCAGCACAACAAGATACTGAAAGGAACTAAGATTTACATCAACGAAGACTACACTGATGCTGTGAGGATGAAAAGAAAGGAGCTAATTCCGGACCTGAAAGCAGCACGTGACAGAGGAGACATTGCTTATTACCATGTTCTCCGCCTCTATTGCTAATGCAGCTGCTCGTAGTTGTGGTCGTAAGGTCTCCGGTGCCTGTCGTGGCGGTAACCCCCGAACCCGGTGGTGGACACCTATCGAGCCATGTTGGCTTGTGGGACCCCGGAAGCATCTGACGGGTACCGGCAGGCCAAGCGTGCTGCAGCTCGGGCGGTAGCGGAGGCAAAAACTCGGGCTTGGGAGGAGTTCGGGGAGGCCATGGAGGAGGACTTTCGGTCGGCCTCGAAGAAGTTCTGGCAAACCGGAGGGTGTGCTCTAATTATAGAGGGATCGCACTCCTCAGCCTCCCCGGTAAAGTCTATTCCAGGGTGCTGGAGAGGAGGATACGGCCGATAGTCGAACCTCGGATTCAGGAGGAACAGTGCGGGTTCCGGCCGGGTCGTGGAACACTGAACCAGCTCCATACTCTCCGCCGGGTGCTCGAGGGTTCATGGGAGTTCGCCCAACCAGTCTACATGTGTTTTGTGGATCTGGAGAAGGCGTTCGACCGTGTCCCTCGACGCATCTTGTGGAGGGTGCTCCAGGAGTATGGGGTCCGGGGCCCTCTGTTAAGGGCCGTGCGGTCCCTGTATGATCGGAGCAGGAGTCTGGTTCGCATTGCCGGCAGTAAGTCAGAGTTGTTCCCAGTGTGTATTGGACTCCGGCACGGCTGCCCTTTGTCACCGGTTCTGTTCATCATTTTCATGGACAGATTTTCTAGGCGCAGCCAGGGGCCGCAGGGAGTCTGATAGGGGACCACATGATTGCGTTTCTGCTTCTTGTGGAAGATGTGGTCATGTTGGCTTCATCAAGCCAGGACCTCCAATGTGCAATGGGGTGGTTTGCAGCCCCATGCAGAGTGTGAATGGCAGGGATAAGAATCAGCACCTCCAAGTCCGAGGCCATGGTTCTCGACCGGAAAAAGGTGGTTTGTCCTCTCTGGGTTGGTGGGGAGATCCTGCCTCAGGTGGAGGAGTTCAAGTATCTCGGGGTCTTGTTCACGAGTGAGTGGAAGATGGAGCGTGAGATCGACAGGTGGATCGGTGCAGCGTCTGCAGTGATGCGGTCACTGTACCAGTCTGTTGTGGTGAAGAAGGATCTAAGCCGAAAGGCGAGGCTCTCGATTTACCGGTCGATCTACGTTCCCACCCTCACCTATGGTCACAAGCTTTGGGTAGTGACCGAAGGAACAAGATCGTGAATACAAGCCCCCGAAATGAGTTTCCTACGCAGGGTGGCTGGGCATACCCTGAGGGATAGGGTGAGAAGCTCAGCTACTCGGGAGGAGCTTGGATTAGAGCCACTGTTCCTCCGCATCGAGAGGGGCCAGCTGAGATGGCTCGGGCATCTGTTCCGGATGCCTCCTGGACGCCTCCATGGGCAGGTGTTCCGGGCATGTCCCACCGGGAGGAGGCCTCGGGGAAGACCCAGGACACGCTGGAGGGACTATGTCTCCCGGCTGGCCTGGGAACGCCTTGGGGTCCCACCAGATGAGCTGGAGGAGGTGACTGGGGCCAGGGAGGTCTGGGCATCTCTGCTGAGGCTGCTGCCCCCAAGCCCGCATAATGCGGCAGAAGAAGAAGAAGAAGAAGAAGGTTTGATAAAAACAAGTTATCTATAAATGAAAAAACAGACATCCTAGATGATCTAGAACAAATGAATGATCAAAAATAGGGATGCGTGGCCTCCCTTGGGAACATTGTTTCCAGCAGCAACCGTATAACAGTAAAATCTAATCTTGGAGCCCGATTAGTAGACATACTAATTGACACCGGTGCTGCTTGCTCCTGCACTACAGATGGATTTCGTTGGTCCACTTCCTAGTGCCAAAGGGGGGTACCTTTCTTGCCACGTCATAATTGACAAATTTACTTGCAACAACACTGCAAGAACAGTGGCACAGGTTTTAACGAACCAAATCATCTCTCTGTTTGGAGCACATCTTCAAATTGAATCCGTCAAGAGCAGCCATTTCGCAGGTTTTCTTTTGCCGTCCCAGGAACTCCAGATACCAAGAAAGTATCCAGAACAACCTGCATCCAATTGGCCCAACGAGATCTACTTATCCATAGCCATCACTGTGGGAGATGGGTATGGAAATATTCTACGGGGCCATTCACACCTCAAATCACACTTCTTTCAAAAGTCAGTCAAATGGTCCCCCGGATTAGAACCGGAACAAAATTGTAACAATAAAATTTGCTGTAGAGAGACATCCACCCATCTCCCCACTCTCAATATAACATTATATTTCAAATTTCCACAATTTCACAACTTGGTAACAACTCCAAGACACACCACACTCCAAAATTGGCCCTATTTAATTAATGTTTCAAGCGCAGAACCATGGACTAGATCCTAAAAAGTGTTATTACAAAAAGGATCTAGAGCAAAAATTACATATAGCCAAAACGGGAGGGCGGTGAGAGGGCTGTGGCTTACTTCAGCCGTGCCTTGAGTCGGCCAGAGAAGAACTACTGCGTGACTCGGTGGGAGCTGCTGGCGGTTGTCCTGGCACTCCTCCACTTTCGGCCCAACCTGCATGGCAACCGGTTCCTTCTGCGCACTGACTACGCTTCACTCACCTGGCTCCTGAACTTCAAGCAGCCGGAAGGTCAGGTTGCCCGCTGGCTGGTAGCTCTGCAGGAGATTCAACACAGAGCAGGCAAACACCATGGCAATGCCAACGCACTTTCCCGACATGCTTGCGCCCTGGAGGAGTGCCGGCACGGCTGAAGACAAGAGGAGCACGACCATATGACCCCGATGGTTGCAACCACCCACCTCGCCCTGAACACGGAGGGTTGGCTTCCACTCACGGCCGAGCAGCTGAAGCAGCAGCAGGAAACTGATGACACCTTGACACGAGTGAGACTGTGGCTTCAGTTGGGGCGGCGCCTTGAGTGGACGGAGGTGTCGCGCTTGGTCCGGAAGTCAACGCCTACCACTCTCAATGGGGCAACTTCGAGCTCCATGATGGTGTGGTATACAGGAGGTGGCAGGCTCCGGGTTGTGGAGCTGACCTCCTGCAGCTTCTGGTGCCACAGACTCTACATGTCCAGGTCCTCAAGGTAGTCCACGGCTCGGTGGGGGTGGGGTACTACGGAAATGCCAAAACCTTGCATCACCTCAGACAGCAGTTCTATTGGCCAAACTGCCGACAAGATGTGGAATTACATGTGCGACACCTGTGCAAAAGGGTTCTTCGCAGCGCTTCGATGCCCCGCTGCAGCAGTATCTGTTAGTATCTGGGGGCCTCAATGGAGCGAGTGGGGGTGAACATCCTGGGCCTTTTCCCGGTCACTGAGTCAGGCAACAGCTATGTCCTCGTAGCCATGGATTATTTCACAAAGTGGCTCGAGGCAAACGTGGTGCCAGATCAAAGTGCGACCATGATGGCAGAAAGGCTGGTGGAGGCGGAAAGGCTGAACTCCACAGTGACCAGGGTGAAACTTCGAGTCCCAGGTCTTTGGTGAGGTCTGCCGGCGCCTGGGGGTGAACAAGACAAGGACAACTCCTCTTCAAACCCAGAGTGACGGTCTGGTGGAGCAGTTTAACTGCCCATCCAGCTAGCCATCCTCACCAGTCAACACCAGCGGGACTGGGATCGCCACTTGCCTCTTGTTGTATACGGCAATGGTTAAGGACGTCCATGAATTCATTAAATAGTCGAGGTACGGAGCTCTGCTTTATTTTAGCCGGCCCAGCTAACACACTTATAACATTCGGGTTTCCCACCAGGCATTGCACTTGTAGCGACGGCAAGCAGTAAAGACCAAAACATAACATCTCCTTCCCCCTGCAACTGGCGCATCATCCACCTGACTGAAATAGAAGATGTCTGCGGCTCGTGGCTCTGGTCTGGTAACAGGAAGTGGCAATCTAGACAGCGCATCTGCTTTGCAGTGAGGATCAGCCTTGCGATACTTGATATCATATGAGTGCTTGTAGCGATGGCAAGAAGTCAAGACCAAAACATAACACCTCTGGTCCTGCTCCACTGCTGTTCAGGAGTCCAGCCAGCGCACACCTGCCGCCCTCATGTTTGGCCGGGGGCTCCAGATGCCTGTGGATTTGGTGCTTGGCACCCCTCCCGAGCCCAACATTGTTGGGGGCAGAGAGATGGACTACTTTTGTCAGCTGAGAGACCGCCTGCAGGTGGTCAATGACTATGCCCGTGAGGCACAGTCCAACACAGGGATGCGGCAGAAGCGGGCCTATGACACTCGGTGCCGGGGCCAGATCTTCAAATCGGGGGGCAAGGTGTGGGTGTTCTGCCTCATTCGCAAGAAGGGGTTCTCCCCGCAGCTCCAGAGCCACTGGCAGGGACCTGGTGAGGTTGTTGACAAAATATCTAGGCGTTGGGGAAGTGGGAAACTCCTTAAATAAGTAATGAAACCTGATTTCAAGCACTGGATTAAGTCAGATACACTCAAAAATAGTTTACAGAGCTCTTCAAATAAGTAGTTACAACTCATCCCAAGCACTTTATCAAGAGAAATGGACTCAAAATTATCTTGTAAATCTAATTAAATAAGTGGTAAAACCTCACTCCCAGCACTGTATTAACTGAATTACACTCAAAATAAGCCTATCTGGTCTTCTTTCATAGTTAGTTTCTCACTCAATTGAGGTAAATAACCTTAACACAAGAGTTTTAAGGTAGTTTTAAGGCATTTCTCCTTCAATTTAGGTTGTCAGGTGCTTTTCTGCCTTAAATCTGAAAGGCATTCCCAATAAAGAAATAAAAGCATAATGAACCTCAAACATGTAAACATTTTATTAAATATCCACCAGCACAAGCCAAACACACAGCAAAAAAGAAACAAAAAAAATTAAATAAAAAAAGGATGCGAGCCTTTCATGTAAAGTGCAAGAACACTTTTCTAGAGGTTTGGGTTGTGTGGTTACCTTGCATGATGTAACTTCAAACGTGGACAAGAAATAATAATAATAAAAAAAGCCCCATTGGTTAGAAATGGATAATTCAAAATATGAGCTGTTTTGGTGTGAAATCTAAGTCAATGAGAAGCATATTTTGAATTATCAATTTATAATCAGTGGAGCAATTATTTTTGATGTCTTGTCCACATTCATGGCAAGGTAACTACACAACCCAAGCCTCTAGAAAAGTCGGTAGGCCTGTTCCATTGAAACCATTACAGTGTCAGTTCAGTAAAAGGAATCACTCTGGGTCCCATTTATCTGCCTCAATTTAACATTGCTCAAGGTTGTCTTTAACCATTGAGTTTCCTGATTTAATATAATTATATGGCTATCCTTGTGAAAATGGGGTCTGTGAAAAATTGGAGACCTCTTTTATTGAACTAACAGCAAAATCACAATACAACTTAACACAAATCTCTTACAGCAGAGCTTTCTTTAGCTTAACAAAACACTATCACAGCACAAGATAACTTTAACTTAAAGCAATATCACTTACAGCACCGTTCAGCCACTTATAAGGCATGGTTAGCAGAACTACAAGAACAACACAAGAAAAACACAAGAACACAAGAAGGTTCTTTCAAAGTGCATGACACTAACATAGTGCCTTTTCTTCTGAACAATACCCATATTCAAAACAATACGCCTCTGACCAGCTCTAGCCTACAGTCCAAAAGCCTTACACTCTGCCATGGCTTTTTTGTATGCAGCTGTTGTGTGACGGTCATGGATGGCGTCCTGTAATATTTCTGTCTGCGGGACAGACAGGACCGTTGCCACACACTTCGGGTATGTGAGATGCAGAGTGTAGTAGTATGCTAGTAGATAGACCAGGCTTTCTAGGAGTTCTTCCTCTGCAAAGGTGGTGATGGCAGTGTTTCCGACAGCGATCAGACAGTGGGGTCTGTCCAAGACCAAGACAGGGCTGCGAAGAGGTCTATTCTGGAGGAATACGTCCGGATCTTCATTTGGCTAGGGAAAAAGAAAAAAGAAAATCAGAATCAGCAGTCACATGTGGAATGTTTGTCCATATTTCCCATAGCAAGAAGGTGGTTAGCAAGGGGGAAAGGAGATCCAACAAAAAGAAACAAAATCCTACATATTTGCACATGACCTGAGAAAAGTTCTAAAGGTGATACACCGATGGACGTTAGTTAAGGTGCTAGAATATAAAAAAAGAAGATTCAAAGTCAGTGCATAGTACGTGGGTTAAATGTGACAAGAGTCAGTGTGTAAACAGAAAAGACTGTCACAAGTAGGTCCATGAGGTAGAGCAAAGAATACTAGACAAGTGATTAGGTGAAAAGAAAACAAAAAACAAAAATACCTACCTCAAGGTCATGAAGCAACGCTTCACTGGGTGCCCCCAGCTTCTTTGGCGGGGATGTTGAGGATGGGAACAGAGTTGGGAGCGCTTTGATGATCAGTATGGCCAATTCAACTATGATAAAAACAAAAAAGCAAAAACAGTTTCAGTTCAAAAGAGTACAATCATTCAGAGTTCATTTACTCCACATGCAATCCTATTTGCAGCCATGGAAACTACAGTGTGCAAAAGACAACACCTTGAGACTCGGGTTTGCACTGGCAGCCTGAAGCAGATATGTACCAGTCACACCGCAATGCATTTTGTACATCTGGTACAGATCTGATTCAGGCTGACAGTGTAAACCCAGCCTTAGGTTCCTATAGCCAACAACCTTTGTGTCCTGGAGTCAGTTCTCATTCAAGGCACACATCACAGCAATACATGTGCACTTAAAGGAGGACTTCACCAATTTTCAATAAATCTTCATATTAGATCTTCATATCATATTATATTACATTTCACTAATGTTCGTGATAAAATGGCAAATTTTTTCCCACTTGGTCTGTGTTTCATAGGAGGGCTGTGGGCAGTTCAGAAACTAAATAGCGAATCCAAGCTAATAGAAATGCCAGTCATTTAATTCCTGAAAAGTTACCATGTTATATTGAAAGCGATCATTCTCGTAAAAAAAAAAAGTTAATACATATGTGTGTGTGTGTGTGTGTGTGTGTGTGTGTGTGTGTATATATATAAAATCTAATAAATTGAAATTATAATTACGATGATGTCTAAAGCCCTCTATGAGACAGACCAAGTAGGGGGGGGGGAAATGGGACATTTTATAATGAACATTTGAGAGGACCAATTATATGAAGATGGGTTGAAAATGTATGAACTCCTCCTTTAAGCCTCTCCAAATGATCCAGAATGCGGGAGTGAGTAGACTGATGTATAGACTCTTGGTTTACTTATGATCCTAGATTACCATTTGGTAATTTCCATGGTGAGGAAGGTTGCGGCGGGACAACACAGGACAGGTCAGAGAAACCTCGATTTAATACAGGCGCAGTGCGTTGTGACGACATCTTGGCACGTCCAATAGGAGAGCAGCAGGTTCTGAAGTGTGCAGATGCAGAGCAGGACGCCAGTTAGCGATAGAGCAGGAGTCTGTGAAGAATTTTTTTGCGTGTATCTGTCCGGCCCGCGTGAAGCCAGTCATAGACCCCCCCCCCCCATAACTTTGCCGACACGTTAGCGTAGCGCGATAGCGATACCGTTCACCGACACATATTTAAAACACTGGCGCCCTGCTCTGCATCTGGGCAGTTGTTTCACGGTATCGGCCGTGAGAAGCAGGTCTGGGAAGTGTAGTGTTCCTGAGTTCAGAAATTCAGCTCAGCAAAAAGTATGGGTAGTATAGTCGAAGACAGAGTAGCCAAATCGTTTATGTAAACAAGGAATAATAACGGACCAAGTATAGAGCCCTGGGAGACACCATATGTTAATTATGCTTTGGAGGACGCACAACCATTAGCATAGACAAATTGTTCCGGATTACAAATATAACTAGCAAGCCAACTAAATGCAGAATCCTGAAAATCATAACAATTTAATTTAGAAAGCAAAATAGTGTGGTCAACAGAAAAAGCTTTGGATAAATCTTAAAAAATATACCTAATGCATACTCATTGTTATTAATGGCTGAAAAAATTTTTTTTTTCTACTGGCTGTAATAGAGCCATATCAGTTATTTTTCCGAAAACCATATTGGTGCTTGTAAAAAATACAGTGTTTATTTAAATGAAATAACATTCTTTTATATACCAGCTTCTCTAATATATATATATATATATATGTGTGTGTGTGTGTGTGTGTGTGTGTGTGTGTGTGTGTGTGTAAGAACCATACTAAGAGTAGAAAAACCAAATCACTTGTATTGCTCTGCAAGTACACATTTTTATTAATGTATTTATGGGCAGTATATGAAGCTATGACCAATATAAAAATTATACATCAGGCCAAATCTTACACACTGGACCTTTCAAGACAGTCTGACTTTGTGCCATTGCTAGGAATTGGAGCGGCGTCATATCAGAACTGTGCTAAATATGAAACACACAACACTTCAGTGTATGATTGACATCTTTACTGAGATCCAACAGATTTTGCCAATAAATGACAGAGGCGGAAACACAGACGAGGAAAACAAAATAACGTTAAAGAGACAGCGTTCCATCAATCTTATTTGTTGCTGCGTTGATGATACGTGAAGTGGTGTTTCGAGATAGTCGGAGAGAAGGAAGGACAGAGACAGCAGAAAACCCTTCTCCCGCCCGCTAAACTTGTCGCAGCAGAAGCTTCATGTGAACATGAGAAGAACGTCTTTTCCTCGTGTAAGCAAATAACAGTGGTGCAGCACATCCATGAGGCCGGGAGTCGACCACACTGAAACACGTCAGGTGCAACAAGTAACAGAGACCAGGGGACAAAGGACTTGAGTGAAAGGGTATAAGACGGAAGGCAATCTCTTTTGTTGTACTTTTTCAGGCAGGACACACAGCAGGTTCCAGCATCTCACACACACACACACACACACACACACACACACACACACGACTCATTACATAATCAGGATTACTTCCACTTCTCCACTTCTTCATAGTCTATAAACCACACGGTGTTGCTGGTCCGCTCACCCCGAGAGGTGAGCAGACCTGTGACACAGCATGTTGTGTGTGTGCAATACGGGATTGAAAGCCACTGATTGCCTTTTAAAACTCTCAGCTCGGCTCAGACTCGAGTCGCTCACGTCACCGTGAAAACGCCGACGCACCCACCCCCCCAAACCTTACACAAAATCACAAACAGACCAACGTCTCTTGTCCTCGCCAGCAGCATCTCTTTCCGCAAGGAAAACCTACACGGCCGTTTCAGTGGGCAGCACCTTCAGCGGTCCAGCCCAGCCTTGCCGACCCCTAGCACAGGTCGGAGACATAATCAAAGTCCTTGAAGTAGTCTTGCTCTTTGCGGCCCAGGTTGTGGCGCTCCCGGGGCGGCGTCAGGGCGGGACGCTCTGCCGTGAACTCCACGTCAAAGTTGCTGACGTCCTCCCTTCCTTTGATGGTCGGCACGAATGGGGGCGGGACTTTCCGCTGATAGAGCGCCTCCCAGTCCATCCCCTAGACATTCAAAGCGCGTTAGGTTTTCCATTCCAGACCAGACCAGTTGAATCGCTGCGAGGAGATTCTTACCCTGAAGAAAGGCTGTTTCTTCACATCTTCAGCATCCTTCTCTCCAGAGCCAAGACGTCTGTCAGGGTTCCTCCTCAACAACTACATCCAAATGAATAGTGAGAATTAGGCATCAAGTATATGACGTCAGTATATATCTTATGCTATTCGGGGTCAGTAAGCGTAGCCGTACACGTCTCATGATGCCGATGGCTTCTGTGGAGAGGAAACGTGGGTAGCGCACTTCATCGTTAACGATGCTGTCGAAAACCTCTTCCTCATCATCACCTGGGAATGGAGACTGGGGAAAAAAACAGAAGATCAGTCCTTTGTACTCCCCCCCCCCCATCCCCAAACAAAAAAACCAAGCAAAATCTGTTGAGGCCGTATTTTCTGCCATGAACCATATTTTGGCCTCAATCTTTCCTCCACACTGTCTGCCCTTATATTACTACACTTACAGTAAATCCAGCTTTGAACTTTGGGGTAGAATTTTTTCAAAAACTTGAAATGACTAATGTTTGCTACATGACCAGGTCAAGAAATCGATGCATCCAAATAAAACTTCTCCTCAGCCTTCTTACCTCCCCAACAAGCATCTCATAGACAAGCACGCCAAGCCCCCACCAGTCCACAGCTCTGGTGTACGAGGTGTCTGTCAGCACTTCCGGGGCCAAAAACTCTGGAGTACCGCAGAATGTGCTGGTCCTGTCTCCATATCCCATGCCTGCGATATGAAATACAATGCAGATTTAAAGTCACAGAAAATAAACTACAGAAAATCCAAAAAGTCATTTGACAAACTCTTCATTACCTTCTTTGCAGAGCCCAAAGTCGGCTATCTTTACAAAACCGTCTTTGTCAAGCAGCAGGTTGTCCAGTTTGAGATCCCTAAAGATTAAAAGAAGATTAAAAAAAACAAAGCAGGCTCCTGGGAACGAACGACAAGACAATTCAAAGACTTACCGATATACAATTTTATGGTCGTGAAGAAACTGTAAACCCAAGACCACACAGGCGGAGTAGAACCTGTTGGGTCACCAGGGTGTGGTGGGGGTGGTGGTGGTGGTGGTAGAGGACAGGGGGAGGGCGGGGGAGGGCAGAGAAACAGCACCCACGTTAGAAAACCCTGTTGAATTACGACTCTTCTCGCATTAGCACGAACGTCTGAACGTATGACAAAGACGATGCGGCGTCTCAGAATACACGTCCCCGTCATCTTGTCTACCAACCCAGGCACAACAAGAACTCACACGGCGCGCGGCTCGGAAAAGACGTCGGCATGGATGTGCATCATGAGGTCTCCTCCCGCTGTGTACTCCATGACAAAACACACATGTTCGGGCGTCTGGAAGCATGCAAACAGGTTGACCAAGAACGGGTGGTGGGAACCGTTGACGGTCTCAAAGATCCGCTTCTCACACATCAGACTGGAGACAGAAGGGGAGTTGGGGGGGGGGGAGGGAAGGGGGCGGGCGGGAGTGGGGTAAGACGAGCATGACACAGTAGTTAATGTAAGGAGGTACGTTTATGAGGTGAGTGAGCTTCGTCACGTCGTGGAGATTTCACCCAGCGGCTGTCTAATGTGGCGTCCGTCCGCCCGGCAGCTACCTTTCCACCTCGTCCCTCGCCACGATGTCGCCCTTCTTCAGGGCTTTGATGGCGTACAGGCTGCCCGTCCGCTTGTACTCCGACAGCAACACCTGCAAGGAGAGGAAACGTGCAAATCGGCTTTTTAAAAAACTTCCTCTTGCTGCCCTGCGCCGCCTGCAGCACTCTGTGTTTCCTCGGAAGACCTTTGATGACTCAAGTATTTATGGGTTATCAATTATTTCTAACTTGCAGCAAGTATTGGGTTCCAGATCGCGCAGCGTGCACTTAGTGCCACGTGTGCTTGCCAATGAGCAAAGGCAAAATGTACTATTTCCTGGTGTTACTTCCAAGTACTCGAGACTGTTCTTGGTCCGAAGGCCTTGGAGGTTAAGTGTGTAATAACGCTAACGTCCACAATCTCTGGATGAATCTGGACAAGATTCTCAACTGGGGAAACAAATCAAGTTCCCCTAAAACAGGGGTGGCAAACTCAAATACACAGTGGGGACAAAATTTCAAAGTTGGACAAAGATCCAACATTGATTTATTTTTTTTTTTAAATCTTCCTCCAGATAAAACAGTGAACCTCTTCACATAGACTCAAACAACCTGAATATGGAACAAGCAAAGCTTAATACGATGCAATATAAATGATGTCATATTGCACACATGCATAATTGAAATTCAAATAAATAAAAAAATCATCAAAATAAATAAAAGTATATAAAAATCATATACCTCTTTTTTTAGTTGCAACCTTCTTATTTAAATTTCAACAGTAACCTTTTCCCACAGGATAATAATACATTTAAAAATAAAATAACAACAATAAAGCAATAAAGTAGTAATAGTAATATCCTTCAATGAACGTCCTGTCCTGATTGTCGGGCCCAAATACCAATAATTCTGGGATTTGTAGCATTAGCGGGACATGTGCTGTATAATATCGCCGGCCAAATATAAAGGCAATCAGGCCAGAGTTTGACACCTATGCCCTAGAATGTCACCGAGGTCACATTCAGACTTGACATCATCACCTAGTGTCAGTGATGACAAGGAGCTCTATCATGCATCTGAAGATATACTAGGAGCTTGTTAGCGGCTGCCACAGACTCGCCCCAGTAAGGCTGTCTAATGATTTGAAAGACACAAAACACCCGAAGACATCGGTGATGGAACAGATTTGTGTTTGCAATACCTTGCCAAAGTGGCCCCTGCCAAGCACTGCTACCAGCTTGAAGTCTTGCAGGCACAGAGGCCCCCTGCTGGCTCTGCAAGAGAATTTTCAACCAGGTTAAAGGCACAGCTTTCAGCAAAACACAGCTCGAAAAAAAAAAAATATATATATATGTACATATACATATATATATTTAATGCAAGCCATCTGCTGTTAACTCAAGAGAGGGAAACAAACAGCACAAACGTGTTTTGCATGAGAAAGAGGGTGTGAGTGTGTGCTGGTGAGTTAGTGTGACATATGCTGTAATCCACAATAGTGATGACTTGGCTTGGCTAAAGATAGTTACATCACAGGGACATATGTGCAGGGCTTTTTTTTCTCTCTCTCTCTCTCTGCTGTCAAGCTGTTTGAGCCATAATGCCAATATAATGCATAAGAGTGTTTCCTGTCTATGTGTGTGTGTGTGTGTGTGTGTGTGTGTGTGTGTATGTGTGAAAGAGAGAGAGAGAGCATTTCCTGTGTATTCTGGCACCTGCGGAGGGAGTTCTGGGACAGTGATCTGGGCGGCTCCTGGGCAACAGGGACGTGAGTCGTAGTCGGTGGATCAGTAACTGCTGTCTGTTCCTGCAACAACCGCAAACAGCAAAACAAAAAGGAGTTGGAAGATTTAGTTTGAGAGTAAAACAATAAAACATTGTGACAAATGGTCAGCCTTTCCCGTTTCCAGTCCGCCTGGTGAACAGGATCGTTTCTTCGACGCTTGTTATTGACAATGAATTAGTTTTCTAAAAGCATCAGAGCAATAAATGTTTAAATCTTATGATGCTACGGCCGCTGTAAAACACGCCATCAAGGGCCCGCATTAATTCTCTCTACTGCATAATTCATCGACTTTTTGCTACTCTGCTCTCTATGAAGTATTGAAGTGGTCAGAATGTAAGTACTGTCCAAACAATGTTGCATAACAAGCCTCTCTGGCGCAATCATTTTGAATTTAAGGCAAAGTTTATTAGAAAACCAAACCAAAAAAACAACAATTTAAAGACCAACGTTGTTTGTCTGATCATCAGTTCGTGTGCCGTGCACTGTCTGACTGCTCTGTGGAGGAAGCCCTGTGTCTTTTTTGAGTGACATTCATCATCAGTTGTCATCTAGTTTTGATCTCTATCTGTTTGGAACTCCTACCAATGACAGTGACTCTGTCCAGCCTGCTTGTATTTGCTTGCCTGGACTCATTTTTTTGCCTGCTGGGACTTGTAAATAAATAACTTTCTGTACTCTTCAATCTGAGGCGTAGTCCAGGTACGAGGTTCAACAAACTAGTAGAATGCTCAACTCTGAGTTTACTGACCCAGTGCTGGGGAAACTCTGAGTATCCTGTTCCAGAGCAGCTGATTTGAACCAGTTCAACTGGGAGCATGTCCACCGTTAGTTAAGCACAAAGCCTCACTAATGGAGCCCTGAGACGATGAGTCAGCACAGCAAGTCAATGTACTCCAAAAATGATTAGAAGTGCACTGAACATTAAACTCAATTTTTTTTTATTGGCGCAAGTCCAGGAGAGCAAAACCGTGTTGTTCAATGAAGTTTGTGAATCAATATTTACAGAGTGAATGTGTATCTCTGCAAAGTAATGCAGCCTCCTCGCTACAGGATCATCCTCAGTTGGACATTACATGTCTGCCACAAGCAAACCAGCGTTAAAGGTCCAGTATGTAAAAGTTTTAAGGAAGCAACGCATTTCGTATTTCGGCCACTGGCAGACAGCTTCCTTAAAAAATGTATTTCTTGATCTACACATATTCTTGTATGTATGAGAAGCATTCTAATGGTAAAAAAAAAAAAAATCAAAATCACTTTTATTGTACTGCGACTAAACACTTTCATTCATGTGTTTATGGGCGGTATGTTAAGCTTACACCAATATAATAAAAAATAAAAAAAAATCATAAATCAAGTCAAATTTTACACACTGAACTTCTAATGTATTATTGGAGGAGCAACGGTGTTTCAGGGAGGAGACGACAAGACAGTCTGGTTTTACTGACTAAAACCCACTGTCGACCAGGTTGCTTTCACAGTTGACTCTGAACTGAACGAAATGCCCTGTGGTTCCCTCATTTCCGAGGTAATAAACTGAGCGTTTTCATCAAACCTACTTTTTGGGAAATACCCTCCTGATCTGCTTGTGGCTCCTGATCTGTGTCTCTCCTACCAGGGCTCTGTCTCAGACACTCAGTCATTGACTCTTTGTGTCAGGTAGCGTAGGAAGAAGAACGTGACATTGCAGAGACGTCAGACGTCTTCCCCCCCGATGTGTCTCCTCCTAACTTACCTGGGTGCAGGGGCCGTCCACCACATCTCCTCTGATTTCAGCTTTGGGAGGTACATCAGTGTCCAGGTTCAGCTTCTCCACTGAGATTTCTCTGGGGTGCACAGGCAAACAAACATATGAAGACGACACATACACAGCATTTGCTGATGGGTTTTGCATCTGACAGGGAAACGTGATCCTCAAGTGACTTGAAAAGCAGGAACATTATAAGGATTCCCAGCTTTGACAAAATGTGCCTTCCTGGTGTTCTGGCACAAGAGCATGCAGAGAGGTGCTGTCACCATGCTGGTGTGATGCCCTTACAACAGATGCTATTCAGCTGTCCAGAGCCATGGGTGCACTCTGTTGCTCATATTGCCTGTGACAACTGAAATCCTGCTATTCGGAGGGTCGTGAAACACCTAAACAGACGCTAACTGAACAAGAGAATTAGGTGCACATTGAGCACTTAAAGGTCCCGTGTGTAATATTTGGAGATTTTGAAGAAGAAACAGGGACACCAAGTGGTTACATTTTAGATTGCAGCGCTCTTTCGCTCGCCCTCCCTCTCCTGAACCTGCCAGTGAACTATGGTGGCCTGCGCACCCAAACCTGGATACCTCGACCACCTTCTTCTTGGTTGGTTTATTTGAGGATGATTTAGTCCTATAAAAAAAGAGCTTTTTTGGTAATATTTGCTAAGTTCCATGAAAATTATATGCCACAATGACAGTGATTAAATGCAAAAAAATGCAGCGATGGCCTTGTGCATAGAACAGCTGGAAGGCTACACACTTACATACCCTGTGCTGTTGTGCGTGAGTGTGTTGCTTGCAAAGCCAGGTGTGTAGGCAGGCGTGTTGCTTCCGCTGGGGATGGCGTTCCTCAGCAGACGGACCCAAGTGGCAATGTCCACGTTCAT
This sequence comes from Nelusetta ayraudi, assembly GCF_046127955.1. NCBI lineage: Eukaryota > Metazoa > Chordata > Actinopteri > Tetraodontiformes > Monacanthidae > Nelusetta > Nelusetta ayraudi. The sequence continues at coordinate 4,437,965 of NW_027466084.1, forward strand.
CTGACGGGCACGCAGGAAGGCTTTACCTGACCCACAGAGAAGGGATTTACCAGGCAAACAGGTTAACACAATATGACAGGCCAGCTCATTTTACTAACATCCCTAAACCGTGTTTGAAAAGAAAAAAAGAAATCCCAACTACGTCTGAATCTCAAAATCAATTAATTTCCAATTACTTTGAAAAGCGTAAATCAGTTATTAAAAAAAGAAAAATTGACATCAAAGATTAACCCATTTTTCTTCCAACAAATGGTCCCATGTGGGGATTAGCACAGATTGCTCCGCTCTAAAATGCTTTTGGGATTAGATAGCAGAGGCAGCAGAGCAGAAACCACTTTAGTTTTTTTGCAGGAACGGGACCCACAGGAGACATTCAATTCTAGATGAGGGGTTATGGGGGGGGGGCGAAGCCTTGGCTGGCAGCAGATCATTGGGACTAAGCTAAGCTAATTATGGGAGACAGGTTTTGGCTGATCCATGACTGATAAAATATACTGATGTAATCAGCTGCCATCTGACACGTTCATGCCCTGCAGAGATTCTTTGTTTTCCCATGAATAACTCATCAACCTGTCCAAACAATTCTTGCTGCTCTTAGCAACAGCTTGGCGCTCCATGCAACATTGCACTGACCAGAAAAATTTGGGTCTTGGCGGTTTCAATGTGTAAAAAAAAAAAACAACAATGGATGAGAAGCTCCGCTATTGCAGACGCACAATATGAGACACTTTATGGCAGATCTGTAGCAAATGCCTCTACAATGAATGCATTTATATGTACCGTGCTCTTTAGAGAAGATTTTCTTCTGCCTCTGAAGCCTCCCCCCTCTCTCTATCACAGGGTTGAAGAAAGTCACCTGGAAACAAAGGATGTAGGATCTATCATATAACCTTTTAATTGGTACATGAGAAATCAAAGATGCTGATCATTACTTTCACTTTGTTCGCAAAGTGTTGACAACTAATACGACACAATGTCTGTGCTAAATATGCAGGTATTCAAATGCTTTCTTACTACCCAATGTTGCAAGGTGTGACTGACTGGACTTTTAAATGCGTGTGCCAAACCTCAGCCAGCAGCAGCCCCTGTGGCTCCAGCTCCAGCTGAACCTGGTGCCTTTGGTTGTCCAGGAACTCCTCCAGCTTCAGGTACTTCAGGGCACACAGGGAGCGGTAATCTCTCCAGTACACGGCAATCTCCATCTCCCTTGACTGAGCACACAACACATCATAAGCAATGTAAGTGAAATACAATTAAAATACAATTAAAATACAATTAAAATACAATTACATTGTAATTACATTGTAATTGTATTTCCTGTAATTGTAATGCAGTGAATGAATTGTATTTGGTCGAGCATTAAATTGTTCTGGACGCTTCAAAATGCTGAATGCCAACGCAGGGAAACACAGTGTGGGCAGCCAGTGATGAGAAACGCTGCAACGCGACTAAGAGAACCAGGGACAAAACAGGTTGCTGAGCTGCTGACAAGTCTGTGGCAACCAGTGTGTTACTTTGGAACAGTGAGGAAGGTCTCACTTCATTACTTCATTACTGTGTGTGCACAGCATATTGTGACATCCACTTCACCATGTTCGGGTTTATTTGAATATGAAACACATGTAACAAAAATATCAAACAAAATAACGCACACGAATCAAAGCCACAATGGTTGTACTGTATATATTACTTTACACTTTACTAAACACTGCTTGTTGTACTTGCCTTGTATGTTTGACTTCCTGGATCAGTTTTTTTTTTTTTCTTTGAATGTTCGAATGACTTTGAAACGCTTTTGGGTGCGATTTAGTGCTTTGTAAATAAAAGTTTATTGATTGATTGATTGATTGACTGATTGCTGAATTCCATATCTATCCTCCACATTTAGTCCCTCTCCCCAAGGGAGCTGTGAGCACTTGAGATTCGTTGGCTGAGCTCACTCCCCAAGCCTCCAAACATTAAAAACCTGGGAGGCAAGAGGTCGTTGGAATAAACCAGGCTGGGTATCAAACCCACACTCTGCCAGTCTCGGGGCTGTGAGTCGAAGTCATTCGAGGCCAAAATTGAAAGAGAGACAAACTCTTGATTACATTCGCACAGACACATCCAGTAAGATCAAACCAGGGGCCTCCGTAGCGAAACAAGCGCTAACAATTCAGATACTGCTCAGTTCCACACATTGTATGTGCAACAAGACACAGCAGCAGGGGCATCTTTGATGAGCAAGTGGACACAAAACAAACTGCATTATTTGATGTCCTTTTGACACAGAGAAACCTGAGCTGCCGCCTCTGTGGTGAATTCATTAACATACAGTACTTATACATTAGGGGTGGGAAAAAAAAATCGATTCTTAGATTAATCGTGATGATGGCATTGCCAATTAAGAATCGATTCACAAATTTTAAAAATCCATTTTTTTTGATGAGGCCGGAACTCATGCGCGACTGTACTGCAGCGTTGTACCGGACCGTTTAAGAAGGTGACGCACACTAGACACACGAGCACGCAGATCCAAACCAACTCATGAGACGAGACACCGACACACACGGCATTAATCGCAATTCTTGATCAATCACAATGAATTGCATCGTAGCCCTCTGAAACGGAATCGAATTGAGGTGAGGTACCAAGCGACCCTTGTGATCCGTATATACAGTGGCTATAAAATTATTTCTCTTGATATTGCAGTGCAAGTTGAAAGCAAGTATAGCATTGTCCACAGAGACTAAATAAAGTTCATCGATCTATCTGGGCACAAATACACTTGGCTCATCCGCTGAGCAGCGTTCACACTGTGACAAAGTGTAATGTGTGTTTGCTGTGTGTGTGTGTGTGTGTGTGTGTGTGTGCTTGCTGCGTGTGCGTCTTACTCTCTCCAGGTCGACAGTGAAGCTCTGGCCCCAGGTCTGCTCTCCAACTGTTTTCCAAGCTGTCTGTCCCACGACTGTGTTCTCCAACTTTAGCACTGCACTCACTTCCGCTGAAACACACACACACACACACACACACACACACACACACACACACACAGAATGATGATAAAATGTAGCTATTTTAGCTTTGGTCTGCTGAGCTCTGGTTTGTTGTTGTAAAATGTAATAAATGGTTATAATGTTAATAATACAAATAAAATATTTTTTTTTTAATCTATGTTTAAAAATGTATACAAACAAAAAAACAAAAATTAAAACAATAATAACATAATATAGTGGTATGCAAAAGTTTGGGCACCCAATCACTGCATCCATGTGTGCCTTGCTAAGCTTTTAAAGCAGCAACTTCATTTTAAAATATGTTGTACCTTACGGAAACAGAAACACATCTCAGTAGTGAAATCATTTGCATTGGTAGATTTAAACATAAATAGGCATGTGCATAAATTTGGGCACTCCAAAAAAAGAAGTCCATTAATATTTAGTGGAACCTCCTTCTGCTGCAATAACAGCCTGTAGACGCCTCCTGTAGTCAGAGACAAGTCCCTGAAGTTGGTGGTACTTTGGGCCATTCCTCCATGCAAAATGCCTCCAGTTCAGTCAGGTTTCTTGGCTTCTGTGCATAGACAACCTGCTTCAAATGAATCCATACATTTTCAATGATGTCAAGGTCTGGGACTGTCATGGCCATTCCACAACATTGTCCCTGTGGCCCCTGCATGAATTCCTTGGTGGATTTTGAACAGTGCTTAGGATCTTTGTCCTGCTGAAAATTCCAACCCTGGCGCAGCTTCAACTTTGTGACTGACTCTCCGACATTCCTGTCAAGAACCCGCTGCTGATACCGAGAGGAGTTCATGCGGCCATCCACATTAACAAGGTTTCCACCAAGACCCTCCACCAAAGTTCACAGTAGGCATTAAGTTCTTCTCATGGAATTCAGTGTGTGTTTTTTTTTCCCGCCATGCATACCTCCTCTGTTTCTGACCAATTAACATTATCTTAGTTTCATCTGAGCACAGTATTTATTTTGAACATGCTTCTGGCTTGTCCAGATGTGCTCTTGCTTACCTCAAGCGACTCTCTTGTGGCAAACACTCGTGGAAAGGCTTTCTGCGCTTTGAGCTTTTCCTGGTGCAAAGTGAGCTGGATTGTAGAGCGATGAACAACTACACCCTCAGCAGCCAGACGTTCTTGTAGTTCTCTGGAGTTGGTCTGTGGCTTGTCTGTGACCATTCTGTCCATCCTTCGTCCGAGCCTTTCAAGTATTTTTTTTTCCGGCCTGCCACATCTTTCCTGTACAAGGACGGTTCCTGTAGCCTTCCATATCTGCACTACATTTCGGACTGTGGAGACAGACAGTCCAAACCTCCCAGATAACTTCTTGTACACTTCTCCTATTTCATAATAATCAATTATCTTAGTTTGAAGGTCAGTGGAGAGTTGTTTAGAGGCCCCCCACGTTGCCACTCTCTCAGAAAGAAGCTCGGACAAACACAGCCAGCGACTACCTGTGTTGTGCTTTGCTTTTGCTCCCCAAAGCACTGCAATCCTGCTTCACTCTCTTGTCACCTCCCGTCTGGACAACTGTAACTCCCTTCTTCTACGGCCTCCCTCACAAACTCCTCCATAAGCTCCGATCGATCCAGAACGCAGCTGCCCGGACCCCTGTCATCGGCCACATCACCCCTGTTCTACATCAACTCCACCGGCTCCCAATCAAACACCGCATCGACTGCAAGATCCTCCTCCGCACGTTCTAAAGCTCTCCACGACCTCGCCCCCGCCACACTTGTCCGACCTTCCCCACATCAGCGTTCCCTCCCGGTCTCTCAGCTCTGCCTCCACTATCAACCTCTCCGTTCCCTCTCTCCGTCTGTCCACCATGGGGGCCAGAGCCTTCAGCCACTCTGCCCCCCCGCCTCTGGAACTCTCTCCTTCCCGGCATCAGAAACTTAAGACTCCATGTCCACATTTAAATCCCACCTCAAGACTCACCTTTTCAGGCAGGCATATACCTGATTGTCAGTACTTTGCTATGTTTTGTATTGTTTTATCATGTTGACTGTTATTTAATTGTTTCTTTTGACTGTTGTTCGGCGACCTTGAGTGCCTTGAAAGACGCCTTATAAATTAAATGTATTATTTTATTATTATTATTATTATTATTATTATCATTATTATTATTATAATTATTATTATTATTATTATTATTATTAAATAGACCTTTTCATGATTGGTTCTACCCGTCTTTGTGAGTGACGGTCTAATGAGCTAATCCAAGCAATGTTGTGGTGCAGCCTGTCCACTATAAATCCCTACAGGTCTTGAAATGAATGTGATTAAAAAGGTGCCCAAACCTTTGCACCGCCCATCATTTTTTACATTTTATTTTATTACAATACAACTATGTAATGCTACTCTAGACAACAATGCTACTGTAGGACAACAAGTGTTGTTGCTGTGATCTTCTCTTATATGAAATCTCAGAGGGGTGCCCACACTTTTGCATGCCACTGTGTAATCATTCAGGAGACGCTTACTGGAGAGCTCATCGTTTTTGCTGGGGATCTTGAGGCTCATGCTGCTGGAGCTGCGGCTGTACAGACCGCTCAGCTTGAAAGAGGAGCGTGCGTCTGGGAGGGATTGATGGGAGGGAAGAACCACAGCAGTCCCTCTGCCCCTCCCTGGGACCACCTCCAGAAGCCCCACACAGCCCAGCAGGTGCACCTGAAGCCTCCCTGAAAGGTAAAAAACATTCAAATTGCATGACGCAGTGCCATGGGGGAGAAAAGAAAATCTATTATTCATTCATTTCTTTATTTTTTGCACCTCGTTCAATATCTCGACGTCATCTACCTGTTAGTGGTGATGGCTTGCTAAGGGTGCTGTACTGGTTGTGGACGTACGGCGTGCTCTGGTGGGAGCTGAAGGCCAACGAGGAGGCCAGAAGAAGCTCCTCCTTGATGATGCAGGCCTTGGGATGGTCCTCGGGGAGCTCCAGCAGCCTCTGCTCCAGAGCGCACCTCAGCAGGTCCAGGCGCTGGGAGGACTCACTCAGACCAGACTGTGCCTGAGGGACATGTATAACTCAGGTTACATGTGTAACTTGAATGCTCAAAATAGAGCTTTATTAAAAAAAAACAAATCCATTTTAATTTCCGGGTCAACTGGAACAGAAACGCACTCTTTCCGACAGCTTCAACGATGATTGGATTTTGCGCTTGTGAAGTCCGTTCGTGCTTCATGTAATTTACAAGTTCGGCAATTCATGTTTTTGATATAGACAATGGCAAAACAGTCCACTATAATACATCAATGTCTATTTAAATTTAAAAATAACTTTAGGTATAATTACAATAACATTTATTTATATCCATATCCATATATACAGTATATAGTGTAGTGTACATATACGAATATTTGTCTTTCTATATCTTAAATTATTTATTTATATACATATTTATGTCTATATCCATACAACGAGAGCTTTGTGGGTATTCATGGTGTTCATGGTTGTTCACCCTGCGACTCACTCTGGCCTTTTGAGTATTTCACCTCAACCGCTCAAAGCAGATGAGCGCCCTCTGGAGTCTGGATCTGCCCTAGGGTTTCTATCTGCAGGGGAGTTTTCTCCTGGCCACCCTCGCCCCTTACTTGCTCTGGTAGAATTTCACTTGGTTTTCTCCTGATTGTGCAAAGCTCTTCAAGACGCCTTTGGTTGTGGTTTAGCGCTTTTAAAATAGAATCGCATCGATTGAGTCGATTGATCATAGTGTAGGTAATTTTTCAGTTTTCCCCAAAAGCTGTTTACTTATCAAACAACGACCGCTTCCATAGTCTCGTCTATCAGTCATATCTATGTACAATGAATACTTGCTCGCAAAGACCATATTTGCCATTTTACATTTTTGCTCCCTAGTTTTTTTTTTAAATGTTATCTGAAATAAGTAATTCTTTAAGTAACAGTGGTCGATGTGGCATGACGTCGTATCCGACCTCTGACATTGCCTTCTTGTCCTGAACCTTCCCCGCCCCCAGCAGTCGCAGAATGTTCTTCGCGCCCTCTGCCATGGCGTGTTCCACTCGGTAGTGATGCCACAGCTCCTCCACGCGCAGCTCCACCCCAAACAGGTCTGGCTTACCTGGAAGAGAATCGCAGTGTTTAATAGCAATGCGCTGAATCATTCACGCAAGAACGTTTACACTGCAGGCTTGTTGGGATTACTCCATAAAAGTAATCTAACTACTGATTACTGATTACTCCTCCAAAAAGTAATCTAATTACTTCTTTATATACTTTGTTTCATAAGTAATCAATTACTAATGACTTTATTTAAAAAAAAAAAGATAAAGCATGTCAATGATGTTGCATGCACGGCTGCATCATCAATCTGCGACATCATTGTTTTCGGTTGTTTTTCAGACATTTTTCAGACATTTTGTTGATAATAAGTTATTCCTAGCTTGCAAAAATATTTCAGAAAAGTAATGGAATTGTGACTTGAAAAAGTAATTGTGATAAAAATGACCAGTTTTGCCACAGTAATCCCGTTACATGACTCTGTTACTAAAAAAGTAGTTTAATGACAGTAGAGGATTACTTAGTAATAGATTGCTTGCCAACACTGCTGAACGCTATATGTAGCTGCTGGCGTATCAGTGCACGGCTCTGAGCTTTAAAAGATGCGGAACAAGTATCGGCTGTTTGAGCACTGTGCATTTAGACAGCCCACCATGATTTTCTGTGGGGGTTTTTTCCATGCAAAAAAAATAAATTAAAAAAATCGTAGAATGGCAGGAGGTTACTGAGCCCGAAAAATGCTTAAAAAAAGAAAGTTAAAAAAAGTTTAAAGATGACTGTATTCCAATAATGAATAAATAGATCCTGTTTTTAAGCTCATGAGACGGGGGGGGGGGGGGGGGGGGGATCTTCTCTTTTTCGTATGCGTTCTTTAAGTCTGGTTTGAGTGTGAACGAAACTGAACCACCTAGGGCTACCAATGAAACAGACTTTTCTCTGGAACTGTCCCATGGAATTATTGCACACGTGCAAGTGTGGAGTAAGGCCGCCTTAGCTGTAATGGTCACACTCTGGTGACGTCAGCCGTGTCACCACGTGAGCCATGTGAGAGGGGGAATTGCGGACAGTGTGTAAGCATGTAAACTACAACCTGAAGCATTGGATTACAGGTCTTCTGTTGTTGCATGATTACCGTTGAGCACCCAGTCTCATTAACTGTAGCTTGTGGCTATAAAGAAAAACTACAGAAATACGTTTAAATGTTGATTTACTTGTCATAACATCTTCTGAAGACACCTGATGAATGCGCTGTCATTCGTTGTCGCAACTTATTTACCGCATCTTTACTCTTTGCAACAAACGTCTGCAGCACAATAGTTCACTTTCAGATTGAGAATAACTCCGAAGCAGCTTCAAAGGAAGCCACACGCTGGGAACAATGCTAGCAGACACAATGTTGAGCTAAAATTGTGATTGTGATAAACATGGGTTTTCCAGTACGCTGGGTGGATTTTTAGCAGAACTGGCTTATTTTCACCCTGACTGTAGTTAACACCATGTGTTTTGCTGATACATTGTCGTCTTGAGCAGCCCAAATTCCATTGCAAGGGCTTACTGATGTAAATATCAACCGGATGAATGTGCTCCGTGGTTATTTAGACACACTAGATTTATTTGCATAGCTGTTGTGTGCGCTTGAGGTTCTGGATCGTGTAAATATATTTGTGCCTCATGTAATTCTAGATTTTGTGCGCACCTGTCCAAGGGACTGCTGATGGAAAGTAGCTGATAGCTAAATCTGCCACTTTGCATCTCATCCCCTCTTGAAAGTCTTGAGAGCAATGATATTTTTTTTGCTCATTGTGCTTCTCCACTAAAGAATTAACAAACAATCGCTGAATTGAAACTTAGAGCTAAGAGCACTAGAAAATTGAAACGTGAATGACAAAAAAAAAAAGGAGATAAGAGGGATTTCCTGTTTAGGTTCGGCCGTGCTCTTTTTCTTTTCATCCTCTTTAATCTTTGATGGCTTCCTTCCGCTCACTGCAGCCTGCCCGTCGGCTCCGGCTCAGGCCTTTCAGTTTCGCCCCCTTCCTGGCTTCCCACACGTGTCCTGCCTCCACCCTGACCTCTCTTAAATGAGCCGTGGCTTTTAGTTGTTGGGCAACATCAAAGGGATGCGGGAACATCAATACGGTCCCTCAGCTTTGAGAGCCGGACGGCGGTAATGCTCAGTGTGTGTGAGGTTCTGAAGAAAAACATTGATCCACTATTATCCGCATCATGAAATATGCAGTGTTTATGAGCTAAAAGTGTTACAGGTAGCTGAGAGAGAGAGAGAGACAGAGAGAGATGAAAAAAAAATAAAAGCGTCATAAGTACACTGGTTGTCCTCGGACTGCTCTGTGGCCTGCATGGCCTTTCGGATCTGCATACGGATGATGTCAATCTTTGTCTTGCTGTCCCGCAACATCTGCTGAGCCGTCTGGAGAAGCTTCTTGTCCTTGAGAGGCAGTGGTGAGACAGACAAATCAAATATTACAGCAGCATGAAGGTCAATAAAAAAGTGTGCTGGAATTGGAGGTCCAATGTGTAATATTTGGCCTGATTTACAATTTTTGTATTGGTAAAAGATCAATATACTGCCCATAAATACATTAATACAAGTGTGCAACTTGCATAGCAATCAAACTCATTTGATTTTCCTACACATAGAAAAGTTATTGTATGTGTATATGTATATATATATATATGTATATATATATATATATATATATATATATATATATATATATATATATATATATATATATATATATATATATATATATATATATGTATTTGAGAATATCTATAGATAGCTAGATAGATAGCTAGATAGATAGATAGATAGATACCATTTAGCTGCCATCTTGCACCACTGTATTTCTAAGGAAGCCTGGTGTGGACAATCCAGCTGCCTGACAGTACATTTGGTATTTCGAGTGAACGCTAGCGTCCTCAAATAAACCAACCCAGAAGAAGATGGACGAGGTGTAAGAGGTGTGTGGACGGTGTGCGCAGGCCACCGTAGTTCACTGCCAAGCTCAGGAGCAGGGGGGAGAGGGCGAGCGAATGCGAGTGCTGCAATGTAAATTGTAACCACTTGGCATCGCTGTTTCATCTCATAATCCCCCTACATTACAAACTGGACCTTTCAGAACGGTTGTTCACGTCAATACCTTGGTGCCTCCGTTGGCATATATTGGAATCATGTTCTCGGCTCCCTGTTTGACCTTTAGCTCGATGTTAAGCTGCCGTTGAAGAGCTGCGATGCGTTGCTGGTTGGCTGATGTCCGATTGAGCGATCCCGGGGACTGGGGGTCATCTGGCGTAAGGGTCGGTTGAGGAATCATTAGTTCTTTTTGGCGCAGTGGTTGACAACACAACAGTGACATACAGGTGATTTCACGTGTCAAGACTGTTCCGTTGTGAAACTCTCATCATGTCATTACAAGTACATAAAGTACTTTTTTTTTTTACATAAGGGCTTGAAAAAAATGAAGGTAATATAATTAAAACAGCATGGTGAGTTCATGGGTTTTTATTGTTGCATAACTGAGAGATCCTTCAGGTCCTTGCTCATGTGCAAGGAAGTGCGAATACAAACACACAAAGAAGCAACAAAGAGGACCGTGGTTTCGCATAATGAACCACGCATATTGGTTTGACAAGTAGCAAAGTTAAATGGTTAATTTGTCTTAAAATTAATTAAAATTCTAAAATTCTTTTACAATTTTTACATGATGTTAAAATTTGCCTGTTGCCAGCAAGACTAGGGAGAGGTGTTTATGCCAAAAATAAGTCCAAAATATTCAACAAAAGTTCATTTCATGCTGTTTGGAGAGCAGAAAGAATCTTTAAGCTTTTGATTCTTTCCAGAAAGCAGGACGTGAGTCTGACCTTTTCCTGAACCTTCGTCACAAGCCTGACATTTGTTTTGTATTTTTCAAAGTCATGGCTCATTTGCAAAATGGACTCTGTTTGTGCTGTACATAAAACGTTTATCTAATATGTTTTGGGTAGCATTACAGTTTGACCAACACTTGGTTTTATTTGTTTTTTTTTTGTTTTTATCAAAAAAGTAAGGACTTTGAGAGGTTTCATATCTTGTTTATGTGTGATTATTATGTATTAATGATCTTTTTATTTAGAACAGGATTTCGCATGCACATATCATACTAGCCCAATGACAATAATATTATTGACCAAAACATAGACCAGTGAATGACAAGCTATTAAGATTAGGCTGAATGTAATTGAGAATATTTTTAGTCCTTAGATACTTAATATGATTAGCAACATTATCAACAATTTGGGCAAAACTTCCTGCCACTGGATCTGGTGCCAGTGGTACATGGAAATAGATGAATGTGCAATAACATGTGGTTATCATCAACGCGTAAGTGAGAATGTTAAATATAAAACCTGCTGGAAACATGAAACATTCGATAATGTCAAGATGACCCCCATTTTAAAATTGTCCCAGAAGCAAACACACCATGTCTTCTTTGTGGTATTTACGGTACCTTTGTTGTCATCGGGGCCTTTGACCACAATGTGTGCGTCAAGCTCTTGCAGCTGAGCGTGCAGAGCCTCCAGCTTGCGCTTGGAGCTGCGCAGTTGCGATTCCACCTGCTGGGCGTTCCTCTTGTCAGTCGTGGCCCTGCGGAGGTTCTCGGCCCCTTCTTTGATCTTCAGCTCCTTGCGGATCTCCCTGCGTATTCTCTCACGGTGCTCGTCCAGCCGCTGCTGCACGCTGGAGTCCGAGAAATCAGAGTTCTGGTCCAGACCGAGCTGCTGGAGCACTGACAGCCCGCCAGGGTCAGCCTGAACACAGAGGGAAAGAAGGGAGAGGAGACTGTGAGGGGGAGTAGCTTCAAGGAAATGAGGGAAGCAGAATACAAAGTTTGACTTAAAAGAGAAAAAACATAACAGATTAAAAGTCGTGGACACCCGGTGGGAAGCTGCTGAGGTGAGGTGAGGCTACAAAAAAAAGCGCCATGTGCATGAATCACACTGAAAGCTGCCTGAACTGGGAGACAGAGCAGCAGACAGAGGACGGAAAAGTATGAAACTCACTACTCACAACCCATCAGTCATCTCACTAATACTCACTAACTGAATGCCTAAACAAAAGAGAGCAACAGTAACAGTGGTGGTGGTAGCTAGAACGCCATGACGCAGCTTTACAAACATAGAGGTCACTGTCACACTGAAAAGGCAGTTCAGTTTTATTTTCACTTTTGCTTTTTGCTGGTGCAGTGGCTCGCAGTGGGTTGTTGACAGCAAGGGGCTCCAGCCAACTTCTCAGGCCACTGACTTTCATTTCTTGAAACAACACTGTGAATCATCACGGCCATTCGCCACAAGCCATGCTCTCGTCGGATGTCACACGTATTGTTCTGACGGCTGATGGCAGTAGCTGCACTGTTGCATGTTGCATGTTCTCCCTGGGTTCACCCCACATTCTCCAGGTTCTTCCCGCACCCCAAAAACATGCATGTGAGTCAAATTGGGAACACACTGTTTGTGCGTGTGTGTGTGTGTGTGTTTGTGTGTGTGTTTGTGTGTGTCAGCCATAGACACACACAGCCAGCCAGTCTTTGTCCTATGACAACATGGATACCTGCACATCCCTGCGATCCTACGTACGGGAGATAGCAGGTATTGGATGGAGGTGGATGGATGGATGGATGGATGGATGGATGGATGGATGGATGGATGGAGATAGATGGATGGATGGATGGATGGAGGTGGATGGATGGATGGATGGATAGATGGATGGATGGATGGATGGATGGATGGATGGAGGTGGATGGATGGATGGATGGATAGATGGATGGATGGATGGATGGATGGATGGATGGATGGATGGATTGTCCGGCTGGCAAATTTATTTATGCCATCAAAAATGAATAAAGCTAAATATCTGACAACTCGTTCTAGTAAATGGCATTTCATCTCAACTCATGTTTTGGCTTTTTAGGACATATGTTGTATATGAAGACTGCAATGAGCCCCGACTACATTCACATCTAGACATTCCCCATATGACGCAGGGTAAAGGTGTAAAAACATGCAGATTTTTTTTTTTCCAATTATCAATTTCATCAATAAAGCTCCCAATTTCCAAATTCCATTTTCTATTTCTTTTTTCTTTTGCTTTAAAACCCATGCAGATTTGTGGTTTTCCGCTGCAAGAACAACTTCAGGTATCTCTAAGAACACAGTTGCGAACCGCTGAGTGAGTCGGGCTAAACAGTGTCACAGGCACACTTGAGGAGCGTGTCTTCACGTGGTGAAAACCAACGGCAAACCTGACTAAATATAACAAGTACAGACCATTCAAATTTCTCACACAACAAACAGCATGAGATCATAAAATTAGATTTTGAAGTCCTACCATCCATGCACCATCTATTGCGTGTTTCTGTTATCTCTCACAACACTGTGTCACATCTCGTCCCACTGACTGTCTAACCAAAGACAAACATTGTGTAAACTTTTCTTATCCACAAGGGCCAAAGGGAAAAACGAGGGTAGACAAAAGTGGCCACCTCCTTTATTTACTGAAAAGGAGACGTAAATCCTTGAGACGGCACACATTATTTAAACGTAATGACATCAGATCAGACACTCAGTGGACCTCCTGCCTATTTATCCTCCTGCCAAAGTGTAATAACTGGGACTCGCCCCCCCCCCCCCCCCCCCCCCCCCCCCCCACACACACACACACACACACAACCCCACAACCCCACCCCCCAGCACTCTGCAGCCAGCCGTCCAGCTTAGCAGATCTGATTACAACTTCTTAGCTCTGGCTGTCTGTCTGTCTACACGGAGGCTGGGCCCTCAGCTCGCCGCCCATTAAAGCCGTAATCCATCTGCAACACAATACAGTTGCGAAAGCCCCCCGACGGGGGTAACGAACCCAACTGCGGGGGTTTTGGCCCGACTGGATTTGGATTGCAACGCGACGTCACTGCGAGTGGAGTGAGACTGATAACAACGATGGGAACTTCGGCAACACTTGGTCTTCAAAGTCCAAGTGTGTAATGTTTGGAGATTTTGAAGAAGAAACAGCTACATCAAGTGGCTACATTTTAGACTGCAGCGTCTTTCACCTCCCAGGAGAGCTGGACTGTCCACACCTGGATTGTCTACACCAGGCTTCCTTAGAAATATTGTGGCGCAAGATGGCAGCTAACTGGGCGCAATACCCTGATATATTCTGAAATATAAATGAGAACTGTTCTAAGGGTGGAAAAACCAAATGAGTTTTATTGAACTGCAAGTATACACTTTTATTAATGTTTATATGGGCAGTATGTTATGCTTTTACCATTATAAAAATCATAAATCAGACCAAATACACACTGGACACACTATGTATACATATATATATATATATATATATATGTATATATATATATATATATATATATATATATATATATATATATATATATATATATACATATATACATATATACTTATATATGTGTGTATATATATATATATATATATATATATATATATATATGTGTATATATATATATATTTATATATGTGTGTGTGTATATATATATATATATGTGTATATATATATGTATATATACATATATATGTATATACATATATATATATAGATATATATATATATGTATATACATATATATATATATATATCTGTGTATATACAAATTATGATTATCTATATATACATATCATCATTTACTGGCACATGTAAGTGTCACTGGCACACATAAGCATGTCGGCAAGAAAATGCGGCAGGCCAAAGCAGCTTTGAGCTCAGGGCTCAGACGGCAGCAGCAGCAGCAGCAGCAGCAGCAGCAGCAGGTCAGAGGTGTTCAAGGCAGTCACATACCATAGAGAAAGTGCGAACCAAGCCTCACAAGAAGGGCCTACAAAAAATGTCAAAAATCAGCAGCAGCAGACAGGGAGGGAGTCGAGTCGGCCGCCATTTCGCAGTCATGCAAGAACATTTCTATTTTTTTTTTTTTTTGTAGTATAGGAAGAGAACAAGGAAGCTGAGAGAGGAAAGGAAGGCGGCCATGTTGGCCTCGCTCGGGGGCCCAGCAGTTTCCTACCAGAGACTCTGTGTCACTCTGCTCAGGGTGAAGTGTGGAGTCGAACGGCTGATCGAGCTGCAGCTCCTCCGCTGCCTCCTCACTGGCCATGGTGTGGCCTCCCTGGGTCTTCACTCCACCTCCACCTCCACCTCCCCGACCACACCGCGGCTCTCCTTCTGCTCTCTGTTCTCAAACCAGATGCCCCCTCTGGCACCACAGCACCAACGCCACCGGGCCGTTTCTTCCTGGTGTTTCCCAACTTCAGGATGTATTTCCTCCCGGGCGGGAATTTAAACGTAAAGAACGTAAAGCCAGACGGAGAGAGATGGAGGAGGAGAGGAAGAAAGCGCAGAGGCTGCAGACTCGGCCCCACCTCGCGGCTTCCTCTTCCGCTCTTTGCCAAACACAGAGTGAGGCGTCATGCACTTTGTACAGGCTTACACACACACACATGCACACACACACACACACACATACACTGTGGTAGTTCCGTAAGCGAGAGGGCTTGCAGCCACTCTGTTTCCTGCTCCTCTGGTCCTCTCAAAGCTCAGAGTCTCAGCCTGCTGCAGTTGTTGCTGCTGTTGTCTAGATTGCAGTGGTGTTGGTGAGCAACACTGGATCCATGTGCGTGCAAAAAGCACGCTTGCAACTTCCTCGACTTGCACGAAATAAAACAAACAATTTTTTTTTTTAAAAAAAAGAGAGAATTGCTGGGTTGTTCTTGTTCTTCCAGAAAGAGTCGCCAGCGTTTCTCAACTACTGGGTCGTGACCCAAAAGTGGGTCGATGAGCTGTTCACAGAGCAGTATCACAATATATATTTATAGGGAAAATGTTGGCCTTTTATTTTGCAGGATACACAATTCAATTCAATCAATTCAGTGATTTATTGACCAGATGTGATGGAAAGTGGGCCAGCGTTTTTATAACGGCGGAATAAATTTGGGTTGCGTCTTCATGACGAGGAAAAAATGATGACGGTCCCATCAGTTGAGACCCACTGGTTTGACCCTGGGCCCAATCCGTCCACCTCTAGCTGCTGTCAGAGACACTCAGCAGGCTGACAGGACTGACACCACAAGCAGACGTGGCTCCACATTCCTGTTTATTTATTTATTTATTTATTTTCGGCATCAGCGCGATTAAAAAAAAAGATGCTGACCTGTGGACAGAAGAAGGTTGCGGGACGCAAACGCACAGTGCCACTGAGTCACATGTTCTTCTCATAGCGCCACACTGGTATAGAGGAAGAGGAAGTGAAAGAAGCAAGCGTGTGCAAAATACGTGTGGAATCACTTTAACAGGCTGGTTCAGATCAACATCAAGGAGGTGCACTGTGGTGTTTTGGGAGTAAGCAGCTGCTCACTTTTTATTTAGTGGTTTTGAACGTATCCATGAAAATCTTAGTTTCCTGCTCTGAATCGTGAGCGCAAGCTTATTGATTTTGAACGCTCTGGAAATTCACAGTTTCTGTTTAGGTGCGATTCTGTATGGATCCTTGGGCCGTGGTGTCATATTGATGGTTTTATGACATTTTTAATGTATATTTTTAGAGAGAGATTTTTTTTTTTTTTTTTTTTTTTAAGGAAGAGAGGTGAACCGGCCCTCTTGTGATGTCACTAGCGATACCTTATTGATAGTTAGTGACAACCCAGCCCAGCCAGCTTTCCATATTACACAGTCTGAGACTGAACAGAGCATCAACTGCAGCAGGAAGTGAAATCTGAGCATGCCCACACACACACACACACACACACACACACACACACACACACACACACACACACACACACACACATATGGATTTTACCTTATTGTAATAGGCTGTGTACTTAGTTACAAATATATTCATTGTATGTGCACGCACACACACACACACACACACACACACACACACTGTCTCTCTCTCTCTCTCTCTCTAAGGACTGACAGGTGCATTGAT